>NC_137468.1:2051415-2651415 GCF_964235325.1 Thermobia domestica
AATAATTTAATCACTCAACAATGACAACTATAAAAAAATGTTTGCCAATTTTGTTTAAAGTTTCTCCTTATTCATCCACTTTCTGTCTCACTTTCAAAATTTTTTCCAGTTGTGCCTGAAACCGTATTATAATAATTTAATCACTCAACAATGACAACTATAAAAAAATGTTTGCCAATTTTGTTTAAAGTTTCTCCTTATTCATCCACTTTCTGTCTCACTTTCAAAATTTTTTCCAGTTGTGCCTGAAACCGTATTATAATAATTTAATCACTCAACAATGACAACTATAAAAAAATGTTTGCCAATTTTGTTTAAAGTTTCTCCTTATTCATCCACTTTCTGTCTCACTTTCAAAATTTTTTCCAGTTGTGCCTGAAACCGTATTATAATAATTTAATCACTCAACAATGACAACTATAAAAAAATGTTTGCCAATTTTGTTTAAAGTTTCTCCTTATTCATCCACTTTCTGTCTCACTTTCAAAATTTTTTCCAGTTGTGCCTGAAACCGTATTATAATAATTTAATCACTCAACAATGACAACTATAAAAAAATGTTTGCCAATTTTGTTTAAAGTTTCTCCTTATTCATCCACTTTCTGTCTCACTTTCAAAATTTTTTCCAGTTGTGCCTGAAACCGTATTATAATAATTTAATCACTCAACAATGACAACTATAAAAAAATGTTTGCCAATTTTGTTTAAAGTTTCTCCTTATTCATCCACTTTCTGTCTCACTTTCAAAATTTTTTCCAGTTGTGCCTGAAACCGTATTATAATAATTTAATCACTCAACAATGACAACTATAAAAAAATGTTTGCCAATTTTGTTTAAAGTTTCTCCTTATTCATCCACTTTCTGTCTCACTTTCAAAATTTTTTCCAGTTGTGCCTGAAACCGTATTATAATAATTTAATCACTCAACAATGACAACTATAAAAAAATGTTTGCCAATTTTGTTTAAAGTTTCTCCTTATTCATCCACTTTCTGTCTCACTTTCAAAATTTTTTCCAGTTGTGCCTGAAACCGTATTATAATAATTTAATCACTCAACAATGACAACTATAAAAAAATGTTTGCCAATTTTGTTTAAAGTTTCTCCTTATTCATCCACTTTCTGTCTCACTTTCAAAATTTTTTCCAGTTGTGCCTGAAACCGTATTATAATAATTTAATCACTCAACAATGACAACTATAAAAAAATGTTTGCCAATTTTGTTTAAAGTTTCTCCTTATTCATCCACTTTCTGTCTCACTTTCAAAATTTTTTCCAGTTGTGCCTGAAACCGTATTATAATAATTTAATCACTCAACAATGACAACTATAAAAAAATGTTTGCCAATTTTGTTTAAAGTTTCTCCTTATTCATCCACTTTCTGTCTCACTTTCAAAATTTTTTCCAGTTGTGCCTGAAACCGTATTATAATAATTTAATCACTCAACAATGACAACTATAAAAAAATGTTTGCCAATTTTGTTTAAAGTTTCTCCTTATTCATCCACTTTCTGTCTCACTTTCAAAATTTTTTCCAGTTGTGCCTGAAACCGTATTATAATAATTTAATCACTCAACAATGACAACTATAAAAAAATGTTTGCCAATTTTGTTTAAAGTTTCTCCTTATTCATCCACTTTCTGTCTCACTTTCAAAATTTTTTCCAGTTGTGCCTGAAACCGTATTATAATAATTTAATCACTCAACAATGACAACTATAAAAAAATGTTTGCCAATTTTGTTTAAAGTTTCTCCTTATTCATCCACTTTCTGTCTCACTTTCAAAATTTTTTCCAGTTGTGCCTGAAACCGTATTATAATAATTTAATCACTCAACAATGACAACTATAAAAAAATGTTTGCCAATTTTGTTTAAAGTTTCTCCTTATTCATCCACTTTCTGTCTCACTTTCAAAATTTTTTCCAGTTGTGCCTGAAACCGTATTATAATAATTTAATCACTCAACAATGACAACTATAAAAAAATGTTTGCCAATTTTGTTTAAAGTTTCTCCTTATTCATCCACTTTCTGTCTCACTTTCAAAATTTTTTCCAGTTGTGCCTGAAACCGTATTATAATAATTTAATCACTCAACAATGACAACTATAAAAAAATGTTTGCCAATTTTGTTTAAAGTTTCTCCTTATTCATCCACTTTCTGTCTCACTTTCAAAATTTTTTCCAGTTGTGCCTGAAACCGTATTATAATAATTTAATCACTCAACAATGACAACTATAAAAAAATGTTTGCCAATTTTGTTTAAAGTTTCTCCTTATTCATCCACTTTCTGTCTCACTTTCAAAATTTTTTCCAGTTGTGCCTGAAACCGTATTATAATAATTTAATCACTCAACAATGACAACTATAAAAAAATGTTTGCCAATTTTGTTTAAAGTTTCTCCTTATTCATCCACTTTCTGTCTCACTTTCAAAATTTTTTCCAGTTGTGCCTGAAACCGTATTATAATAATTTAATCACTCAACAATGACAACTATAAAAAAATGTTTGCCAATTTTGTTTAAAGTTTCTCCTTATTCATCCACTTTCTGTCTCACTTTCAAAATTTTTTCCAGTTGTGCCTGAAACCGTATTATAATAATTTAATCACTCAACAATGACAACTATAAAAAAATGTTTGCCAATTTTGTTTAAAGTTTCTCCTTATTCATCCACTTTCTGTCTCACTTTCAAAATTTTTTCCAGTTGTGCCTGAAACCGTATTATAATAATTTAATCACTCAACAATGACAACTATAAAAAAATGTTTGCCAATTTTGTTTAAAGTTTCTCCTTATTCATCCACTTTCTGTCTCACTTTCAAAATTTTTTCCAGTTGTGCCTGAAACCGTATTATAATAATTTAATCACTCAACAATGACAACTATAAAAAAATGTTTGCCAATTTTGTTTAAAGTTTCTCCTTATTCATCCACTTTCTGTCTCACTTTGAAAATTTTTTCCAGTTGTGCCTGAAACCGTATTATAATAATTTAATCACTCAACAATGACAACTATAAAAAAATGTTTGCCAATTTTGTTTAAAGTTTCTCCTTATTCATCCACTTTCTGTCTCACTTTCAAAATTTTTTCCAGTTGTGCCTGAAACCGTATTATAATAATTTAATCACTCAACAATGACAACTATAAAAAAATGTTTGCCAATTTTGTTTAAAGTTTCTCCTTATTCATCCACTTTCTGTCTCACTTTCAAAATTTTTTCCAGTTGTGCCTGAAACCGTATTATAATAATTTAATCACTCAACAATGACAACTATAAAAAAATGTTTGCCAATTTTGTTTAAAGTTTCTCCTTATTCATCCACTTTCTGTCTCACTTTCAAAATTTTTTCCAGTTGTGCCTGAAACCGTATTATAATAATTTAATCACTCAACAATGACAACTATAAAAAAATGTTTGCCAATTTTGTTTAAAGTTTCTCCTTATTCATCCACTTTCTGTCTCACTTTCAAAATTTTTTCCAGTTGTGCCTGAAACCGTATTATAATAATTTAATCACTCAACAATGACAACTATAAAAAAATGTTTGCCAATTTTGTTTAAAGTTTCTCCTTATTCATCCACTTTCTGTCTCACTTTCAAAATTTTTTCCAGTTGTGCCTGAAACCGTATTATAATAATTTAATCACTCAACAATGACAACTATAAAAAAATGTTTGCCAATTTTGTTTAAAGTTTCTCCTTATTCATCCACTTTCTGTCTCACTTTCAAAATTTTTTCCAGTTGTGCCTGAAACCGTATTATAATAATTTAATCACTCAACAATGACAACTATAAAAAAATGTTTGCCAATTTTGTTTAAAGTTTCTCCTTATTCATCCACTTTCTGTCTCACTTTCAAAATTTTTTCCAGTTGTGCCTGAAACCGTATTATAATAATTTAATCACTCAACAATGACAACTATAAAAAAATGTTTGCCAATTTTGTTTAAAGTTTCTCCTTATTCATCCACTTTCTGTCTCACTTTCAAAATTTTTTCCAGTTGTGCCTGAAACCGTATTATAATAATTTAATCACTCAACAATGACAACTATAAAAAAATGTTTGCCAATTTTGTTTAAAGTTTCTCCTTATTCATCCACTTTCTGTCTCACTTTCAAAATTTTTTCCAGTTGTGCCTGAAACCGTATTATAATAATTTAATCACTCAACAATGACAACTATAAAAAAATGTTTGCCAATTTTGTTTAAAGTTTCTCCTTATTCATCCACTTTCTGTCTCACTTTCAAAATTTTTTCCAGTTGTGCCTGAAACCGTATTATAATAATTTAATCACTCAGCAATGACAACTATAAAAAAATGTTTGCCAATTTTGTTTAAAGTTTCTCCTTATTCATCCACTTTCTGTCTCACTTTCAAAATTTTTTCCAGTTGTGCCTGAAACCGTATTATAATAATTTAATCACTCAACAATGACAACTATAAAAAAATGTTTGCCAATTTTGTTTAAAGTTTCTCCTTATTCATCCACTTTCTGTCTCACTTTCAAAATTTTTTCCAGTTGTGCCTGAAACCGTATTATAATAATTTAATCACTCAACAATGACAACTATAAAAAAATGTTTGCCAATTTTGTTTAAAGTTTCTCCTTATTCATCCACTTTCTGTCTCACTTTCAAAATTTTTTCCAGTTGTGCCTGAAACCGTATTATAATAATTTAATCACTCAACAATGACAACTATAAAAAAATGTTTGCCAATTTTGTTTAAAGTTTCTCCTTATTCATCCACTTTCTGTCTCACTTTCAAAATTTTTTCCAGTTGTGCCTGAAACCGTATTATAATAATTTAATCACTCAACAATGACAACTATAAAAAAATGTTTGCCAATTTTGTTTAAAGTTTCTCCTTATTCATCCACTTTCTGTCTCACTTTCAAAATTTTTCCAGTTAATATTATGTTAAGTCCGAATCTTATACGTAACGAAAAGCCATATGAGGGTCTGTAGTTATGAGAGGAACAGTCAGTTTCCGAAGCTTTCAATTAGGATTGATGTTATCATAAAACAAATGTTATAAATATGTGGGCAGTTACTACCATTATAGATTTGATCGTTTTAAAATAATGTGAGAGATTGTTCCTATTATACCTGCTTATGAATTAAAATTTAAGTATATTGTTCCAATATCTTTATTTATTTTATTTTATTTTATTTATTTCTTTTTTTTTCGGAAAATAGTCATCGTTCCAATAGGAAGTAAATTACTTAGCTGTATATACTAAATGGTGTAAATTTATGGTATTAAAATCTTGTAATAAGTTTTTATAGTCAATATTTGATATTTACCTGCAATTTGAAAGTAGTATCTTCATCACACTAAGACCTTAGAGTTTGGCTTTTATTTGCGGCTTTGAGGGACATTAATTTATTTAACTTAGCCTTAAAGTTTATTAGTTACATATATTATCAATAAAACGGTTAGTTTCTTTATTGAAAGAATACTAAATAGTGATGTAACATTAATCTATTGTGTTTTGTAGGGAATTGAGGTTTCAAATGATTATAATGGTATATAAATTAATACGATATATGTAAATCACATTTAGTGGAAAATGTTTTTTCTGCTGTTTTTATAATAATGATAATTATATATCCTCTACACCTGGACTTCTTTTTAACTTCTCTCCTCTCCCCCACTCCAGTCTTATCACACAAGTGTTGTTTGTACTGAAACTGTGCAGGTGGCAAATTGTCCCATGTAAGTTAAATTGGTGACTGGAAATCCCCCCCCCCAAAAAAAGGCTGTTTTAAAATGTTAAATTACACTCGAATATTAATCTAGCAAACAGTAGGAAATATTTTTCATACTACTACTACTACTACTACTACTACTACTACTACTACTACTACTACTATTATTATTATTATTATTATTATTATTATTATTATTATTATTATTATTATTATTATTACAAGCATCGCCGATTTTCTTCTGACACGGTCTTTTTTGTAGTTTAATATTCCATGATTATGTTTTGAGGCAGTGGCATAGAGAGGGAGGCTCACCCAGCTCGACCCTCCCACTTAGTGCCGTAATATCAAATATGATTTTGAATTCTTATTTGTGATTCCGATGTTTTGATTTTTTTAAAATATAATTTATCATCACAAAATCTATTTTAAAGTCATGTTCAAAAGAATAACTTCTTCATTCTTGACTTATTTTAAACTCAAGGAAATTGTGGAAATTTGAGGCATCAGAAATAATATACTACAATGCAGATATTGCATTTTTTTTCTAACGAAAGTTACCATTGAAGAGACTTTCAAGTGCCAGCGGAATGATCTACCTAGGATTATCCCCATTCTTCACTAATTTAAATCGCAAGCAATATGTATATACACAACGTTGTTCAAAAGCGAATACTTTTCACGAAAGTTATCGTGGAAATAACTTTCAGACTATCGGGAGAATAAGGGGGTCTTGATCTGTTTTAACTACATGCATCGGAATGTTTGTTAAGCCATAAACAAACTATACTCTTTATTATGTCAAAATCTAGCAATTTTTTCGAACGTCTTCATAGAAAATTATTTTCTTATTATATTATTTAAAATATGGAAATCTCAAAGTCGGGTATTTGTTCCCGTTTACCCTACTATTTTCAATCGCAACAAGTGAGGATTGTTTGAATGCGATAAAGAAGATAACTGTAAACATATTTTAATAAAATCGAATAATTTATTCGGTAGGTTTCACTGGAAAATTATTTTGTATGAGCATGTTCAAACGTGCAACATCGGGTAGAATTTACTCCTTTTACCTCACGTAAACTTGATGTATCGCTATCCCAAACAGAGTTATTTCTGCAAGTTGAAGGAAGTATCAATAAAATCGCATGCCGTATGAGAGAGAGAGAGAGAGAGAAACAGCCGTAACAGGAAATTACCTTTCCTGCATATTTTTTATATAAGAATTTGTTTTACACATTATTCTTGGGTTATTAGATTTAAATATTTATTTATGAAATATAAGCAGAATCTCCTGAGTCGTTTTTGATAAAACTGATTCACGTTTGAAAAGATAGTCCAGAAAGATGTCACTCGCAAGAGTTAACTACTACTCCTGAATCTTATAAAAGCCTTAAGTTTCAAGTCTTGTCTCCTATCATTACTAGGAAGTTAATAATATTATGTGTGATGTACTTCGTATTACTTAGTGTACTCTCGAAATTAAATTTATTAGTGATATCTCCTTATTCTGTTAAACATTTAGATTTAAATTTTTTTTATCTTAAGAAAGAAGGTTGCAATGCTGATTTCAGGAAAAAGAGAAAGTTCATTCAACCATGAAACGCCAGTTGTTGAGAGATGTGAAGTGCGATAATGGCTTGCTGAGGCTAGAAACCTGACTAATTATTGAGAGTGTATTTGAAGATCATGGAGATGATAACATGTCCCGTTCAGGGACCGTTTACCCCGAATTTATATTATCCTAACAATAAAGGGCTACGTTTCAGTCTGGATGTCACGCTAATCCTAATAATAACCATTTCAGTAGATGCCGCTACTTGCACAAGTCAATTTGGCGATTTAAAAATACTGACATGATCTGAATGCAAACTTAAAAACTATAGAGTTCCAACTTAATGATTTTAAACTTAAAACTATATAGTTCCAACTTAATGATTTCAAACTTAAAACTATATAGTTTCAACCTACTGATTTCAAACTTAAAAACTATATAGTTCCAACTTACTGATTTCAAACTTAAAAACTATATAGTTCTAACTTAATGATTTCAAACTTAAAACTATAGAGTTCCAACTTAATGATTTCAAACTTAAAACTATATAGTTGCAACTTAATTATTTCAAACTTAATAACTATATAGTTTCAACTTAATTATTTCAAACTTAAAAACTATATAGTTTCAACTTACTGACTTCGAACTTACAAACTATATAGTTCCAACTTAATGATTTCAAACTTAAAACTATATAGTTCCAACTTAATGATTTCAAACTTAAAAACTATATAGTTCCAACTTACTGATTTCAAACTTAAAAACTATATAGTTCCAACTTACTGATTTCAAACTTAAAAACTATATAGTTCCAACTTACTGATTTCAAACTTAAAAACTATATAGTTCCAACTTAATGATTTCAAACTTAAAAACTATATAGTTCCAACTTAATGATTTCAAACTTAAAACTATAGAGTTCCAACTTAATGATTTCAAACTTAAAACTATATAGTTGCAACTTAATTATTTCAAACTTAAAAACTA
Organism: Thermobia domestica; assembly: GCF_964235325.1. Taxonomy (NCBI): domain Eukaryota; kingdom Metazoa; phylum Arthropoda; class Insecta; order Zygentoma; family Lepismatidae; genus Thermobia; species Thermobia domestica. The sequence continues at coordinate 2,059,679 of NC_137468.1, forward strand.
TATAGTTTCAACTTAATTATTTCAAACTTAAAAAATATATAGTTTCAACTTACTGACTTCGAACTTAAAAACTATATAGTTCCAACTTAATGATTTTAAACTTAAAACTATATAGTTCCAACTTAATGATTTCAAACTTAAAAACTATATAGTTCCAACTTACTGATTTCAAACTTAAAAACTATATAGTTCCAGCTTAATGATTTCAAACTTAAAAACTATATAGTTTCAACTTACTGATTTCAAACTTAAAAACTATATAGTTGCAACTTAATTATTTCAAACTTAAAAACTATATAGTTTCAACTTACTGACTTCAAACTTAAAAACTATATAGTTCCAACTTAATGACCAATTCACTATAGATTTGACAACCTTAAAGACAAAACCGCAAGTATTGTCAGGGAAAGCCATTTTTATAAATATATCTTTCCTTACGAAGTCCCGCATCTTTCTCAGAAAGGATCTTTCCTTATATAATCTTAGTGGATTACCTACCAAACGGAAGCACACTTAGTGCGAAGTACTATTCCAAACTTTTGTTTGGCTCATTAAGTTATTGCAAACATTGTCAAAAATCGTCTTGGAAATCTACACAGGAGACTTTTATCACACCAAGACAATCAAAACCCCGCCCTAAGCTTAAATGGTCCCTTGCTCGGATGTTCAGGTGGGGTTACTACACGAAATCTACAAAAGAAAAAAGAAATTAAGATAGGAACATGGGAAGTTAGTAGTCAGTATCTGGTTTACTTTTTGAAAGTTGGTTTAAGCCTATAGAGTGCGTACGATGAATACAATAATAATAATAATCGTAATCTGATTAGTTTGACACAAGTTGAGTTGAGTTGATTTTGAGTTCAGCGTCCCTTTCAGCAGCAAGGCTATATGAGACGTGGACCTACTGATTAACGTGGAATCCGAACCACATGAGCTCCCGCCGGGAATCGAGTCCGGGTCTCCCATGCTAAAGACGCGTACGCTAACCGCTGAGCCACGGAGCTCCCTAGTTTGACACAAGATACGATCCGTTTGTGAGCTTACATTATCTCTGCTAAGGAACTCTACGTTTCTTAAAGCACACACAGACAATCTTGTAATCAAATGGAAAATGCCTTGGTCGCTGTGCATATGGTCTGGCGGTGAGATACTTGCTTCGTCTGGTAATTCGGGTCCCACTTTACTCAGTTAGTTCTATTTAGTATATGATTGTTTGGTGCAGAAAAGGGACCTCAAATTCCATTCTTCAATCAATTAATGAATAGAGACGGCTTCGACATAAATATTTTTTTCTATATTTTCCTTCATGGTTATTACTTCTCCTTCACCCTACACAGAATCCAATCAATCGACCAGTTAGGCCATACAGATTGTTAAATTTGTAAATATTTTATAGCACTTTTAAAATCAAGAATACTCCTATCTATGATATTTGTATAGAAAGAAATCGATCTTTCTAAATATAACTTATCTTCGGGGGTTATTCAAACTTTTTTTTTTTTAAATATTTACTTCTACTGTTGATACATCGTTTCCAACTTGTCATTCACGGCTGGAACACATAAAAGAATACACTTTTCGGAATAGTCTTAAGAGGCCCTATCACTGCGAAATTAAAATACCTCTAATTTTACAGTAATCGTGTGATATCTTCCAATAAATTAAAGATACTCGAAAAATGGAACGAGACCTTTCTAGACAATATTATTTTACGTCAGATACCGTTATCACGACTCACTTATCTGCTTTCGATTTTCAACCATTTAGAAAATAGACATTTATTTTCGCGTTTCTAAATAACTGCAAACGGAAAGCTACTAGGTGACTCGTGGTAACGATAACTCATGCAAAATAACATTGCCTAGGGAGGTCTTGTTCCACTTTTCAATTATCTTTTATCTATTTGAAGATACCGCGTAATTACTGTAAAATTAGCTGTATTTTAATTTCGCAGTGATAGAGCCTCTTAAGGTGTAGCGAATATTTTGTTATCTGTTCAGTGGATTGAAAACGGCCACCTTTCAGGGTGGATTTCAACTTGGGGAGCAGAAAAATATCTGCAGATGCTAAATCAGACGAGTAGGTTGCTTGAACTACAATAGTCGCATTATTCTTCGCCTAAAACACCCTAATGAGGAGCACGAGTGACTAGAAGCATCATGGTGCAGTATCCATGTTCTATTTTATGATATCTTCTTCCTCGGATGCCTAATCATTTCTAAATAATGCTCTCTCTCTTCATGTTTTTTAAATCTGGTACGTATTCATACTGAACAGCACCACAAACGTAAAAGAAAAACTAAGTGTTAGTTTAATGTTTGAGCAACTTTGACGTGCTTTACTGTCTCTCAGCGAAGTTTTCCCTATCCATTGATTGTATCTTCGTTTCAATATCATAACTAGAGCAACCCAAAAGCATAAAAAGCATGATAGCAATTTAGACGTATGGTTGGTACCTTGAACATGGTTGTGGTTGTCTGAGTGCCCAGAAGAAACTAATTTTAAAAGCATAATAAAGCATAATTTTAGAAAATAAAGCATAAAGCATAATTTAAAATATGTAGCATAATTCTTGGAAAATTCTATTTAACTACAAGTTTAACATATACTATATTAATATTTAAAAAAAAATATTTACAATGCAAAATCATTGAGAACATAACAATGCAACAATGAAAAACTTATTTTTATTTCTGTAAATTTTTTGGTGTAATCCTTTCCTGTGGAGAAAAGAAAAAAAAGAAAAGAAGAAAACTTTCCGCCAACAATGAATAGTACACAACAACTCCACACTATATTGTTATGTGTACCTCTCGAACTTGAGCACTTTCTGTACTTTTTGTGCACCTTTCTGTATACTTTCCCTTTCTGTATATATGCACCTCTAAGGTGCACACAAATGATAGAAAAAAAACTGATTCCAGCAAAGCATGTCTCTTTGCAGTGCATTAAGTAGAAAGTTCATTAAATATGAAAGAAATTGCTCCATAAAATATTAATAAATAGATCAAGATATTTAGAATATTTAATGTGCAGTAAATATTATGCATTATACACGATTAATGTAAAACAATGATTGAAATTAACACTAAAGCATAATAAAGGATAATTTGTAAAAAAAATAAAGCATAATTAAACAGAAAATAAAGCATAATGTGGGTTGCTCTAATGGTAACCATAAACCCAAGTCTCGTTACTTGTTATGATGTTTTTCTGGAAAGTAACGTCTTCGTTTGCACGACTCAAAAGATCTTCACAGATGCCCACGTATGCTTCTTCTTGTTCATTTGTTAGCAGCAGTGGGAAGAACTTTCCTGCGATACGATTCATATTAATTTTTTCAACTAAGATCACATGGCAAGGCGACGTGCTGACTTCTACTTCCTCAGCTATATCGTGGACGGTAAAAAGATTATTTTTCTATACAAAATCGCGCAGTTTTTGAACTTCGTCAGCACATTATATTGATGGACATCCAGATTTCGCTTTGTATCCGATGGACGTTATTCCTGCTTTGAAATACTGGAACGAGTCATAACAATGGGTTTGGCCCCTACATTCTTCTATGTACACTTCTTATAACGTGTTCTAACTTTCTGTAAAAGTCTTATCCTATTTGAAACAACATTTCATAGACTCAAGATAATCTTCAAAATTTTTCTAGGACTACAATGATACAAGGCAGTATAATTCAATACCGTTAAAATACTTGGGAAGAATCACATTTCGCGATGTTTGAAAGCAGAAAGTCAAATACAGTGCTGTTGATCGCTTTTTTTTTTTTTTTTTTTGGATAGACCTCATCTTGTAGATGTGTTCGTGGATACGAAAATACTTTTATTTTAGTTGCAGATGACGGATAAAATTGCAAATGCTAATGAACACACGGAAATATTTATGTTTACTCTTTGAAGTATTATTAATTATATCTTCTTGTAGTAAAATGTGATTACCCTTTTGGGACACACAATCGCCAGAGCATAACTGTGTTTGTTATTTTTCTTTGCTTTGAACATTCTATGTATTTAACATGGAAAGCAAATGTATTTTTTTAAAGGCGCCATTCTTCCTGAAGAAATTTTTTTTATCCCCATTTTACTTTTATGACCACTCATGCCTTTTGAGTATTGAAAATTAAATAGCAATGCGTTCTGAAATTAGTTGACATACAGTATTACGAACTTGGCAATCTTTTTTTTTCCCCGCCCCCAGAAATTGGCTTTAAGTAAGTTCGTTTTGTCCATAATTTCACAACTTTTGACTGCAAGGGTTCAGAAGCGTCATTTCAGATTTTGCTCAGCCAATTGGGTAAAACCTTTCCATATAAATAAGAAAAAGTGAAATGAAATCTTTTAGTTTAACGTCCCACGATTATGCTCTTTTAGGCTAAGGGAGACGATGATTAAAGCAAGTGAATGATTATGTAAGAATTCGTGGAATGAGAAACTGGGAGGAAAAGACAGGACTCCGAGAAAACTCACGGACACGATGTTGTCCACCACAAACTTACTTGGTCGGAAATCGTACTAGGGACCCCACACACAGAGGTAAGCTCTTTACCACTGAGCCACCGTGCCCTTACATATAAATACAGTTTCACGTTTTTAATTGCATTATCATACCGATTAAAAATGTATATAATTTCACCCTGTAGCACCAAATGACGCCCCTACATTAGTTGATCTTGAAGCAGGACAGAATAATTAACACTTCTGACCAGAGTATATACAGTTATTTATTAAAAACTAGAATACAGTGCAACGGTTTCGACAACTTAACGTTGTCTTCCTCACACACTAACTGCCGAAGTGTTATTCTATTAGTGAGTTCCAGAGTCGTGATGGATAGAGTTGCATGAAGCAGGATGCGGAATCCTGGGAGAATTGAGAGGGAATTCCTTCTACTTAATATTTTTGGAAAAAAAAATTATACCTTACTAAAAACTTACTGTGGATGAATAAAATTATATTACTGTCAAAAGCTTACAAATTAATTACAGTAACTCATATACAGGGTTTATTAACATAAATTTGTGTTGTAGCCTAATTAATAGCTGAAGTAATTATTAACGGTATCGAGGTCCCTCGTGGCTAAGCGGTTAGCATACGCGCCTTTGGCACGGGAGACTCGGGTTCGATTCTCGGTGGAACTAATGTGGTTTGGATCCCACGTTAAACTGTAGGTCCACGTCTCATATAGCCTCGCTGCTGAACGAGGACACTAACTCAAAAAATCAAATCAAATCAAATGAGCAGTATTCCTAGTCTTAAGTAATATAGTAATTATGGATGTAAATGTAAAGTCTCCATGTCGAAACATTCTAGTACAAAGATTTTTTCTTTTTTCTTTTTTTTTTCTTTTTTTTTTTACACTTTCGTCTTTCACTCCTCCATTTCAACTGTTATGAGTTGGTTTTCAGTTTAACGCTCCTTTCAGCAGCGAGGCTATATGAGACGGGACCAACTGATCAACGTGAGATCCGAACCACAGCTCCCAGCAGGAATCAAACCAGGGTCTCCCACGCCAAAGGCGAGTACTCTAACCGCCTAGCCATGAAGGAGCTCTTTCGACTGTTATGATTTGGCACCCTCCCAAGAAGGAATTATGTTTATGTTTGGTTCACATTTTATTGATACATTACCGTAGGACTCGCAAAACCACAACGGAAGAATTTACAATTATTATGATGGAAAATAGTTTTGAAATCATAGATAGCCTCTCGTAATTGTTCTGAATGCCGATGCGATATTTTATATACGCACAGACTTCTATTTATGTGTTATGTTGGTTAATAATAAAAATGAAGTTGCAACTTACCTGTTCGAACGCATTCCTCACTGAGACACACCCTTGCGTATGGGGCTGCAACAGAACAACAAACATTATTATTATTTACAGAAATTCACTCATAAGAAAAGTTTAGTTTTAGTGAGATAATACCTTTGACCAGGGGCGGATCCAGGGAGGGGCGATTGGGGTGATGGTCCCATGGAAGAGGAAACTCTCTTATTTTATATATAAGCCTAAATAAAACTCATCCCAGAGTTTGCTCCTCTTAAAAGTAGCTCTAAGTAGCAGTATTACAATCCACCGCTCTCACCCCGGAAGTCCGTCCTCGATCCGCCCCTGTCTTTGACAGGGCAGTAGTTGACCCATCACTTTAAATTGTAAAACATTAAAAAATTACTACTTATAATAATATGAGCTCCATTCAGAACAAAGGGAACGTTTTCTTTGAATCATAACAAATGAAGTTCAACCTTCCAGTTTAACGTCCTACGCTTATGCCCTTTAGCCTAAGGGAGACGGTGAGTAAGGTAAGTGAATGATTATGGAATATTTGGTGGAATGAGAATGTGGGAGGAAACGGCAGTACCACGAGAAAAGCCATGGACATGTTGTCTACCACAAGTTTAATTGGCTGGGTTTCGAACCAGAGACCCCACACACCAGAGGTATGCCCCTACCACTGAGCCACCGTGCCCTCTCTAAATAACCAACGACAGATGATGTGTGCAAAATATTTATCATGAAGAAAGTACATTCATGTCCAAAATTATTGTCGCATGTCTATAAATATGTTGTAGGAATATAATTTGATAACGAATTCGCCCGGTATTTCTTATATATGTTAGTATGTGTAGAATTGGCAAAGACATGTATGTGGCAAATTTCATGTCAAAAGAGCAGTAAATAAGAACAATAAATCGAAAATAAAACTTTCTTGTGCATTTAGCAACATTTTGTTTTACTCTAATTTTCGTATTTATAATTCTTTCCCTATGAAGTTTACCACAAATATACATTTCCCGATTATACACATAGTATCAGTATTAAAAGTACCCAGCAAAATCATTATGAAATTATATTCTTAGAAGAAGACAGTTATAGATATGCGACAATCATTTTGGACATGAGTGTACATACACGTATTATATAAAAGTTTTGTTAATATATGATATACGCAGTGCTGTAGTCCTAAAATTTTCAGAGGGTATACACTGCTTTGAGATCATCTATGATTGTCATAAAAGACATAGAAGGATTTTTTTAATGAACAATGTAAATCATATGTATTAATTAATTCAATTAAAATATAACCAATACATTACTGTTTTATACTCTAAAAGCATTTTATGTTATTTCCTTCTAAACATTATTATTCAAGTCTATATCGTATGCTAAAATAAGAATTATGAGTGAATATCAAATGATGTGTTATTAGACGATATTAAACTATCATGAAACAAAACAACACAAGGAATATGGTTTATACAGAATAATAATTAAAAGCTAGGAAGAAAGATAGCACAAATAAACAACTATTAAAGAATCTCATTACTATTTCCAGGACTCCCTTTATTGGCCAGAAATCTCGGAAGATAGTTTGTAAAGTCATAATGTCGGGCATTAATATTTTTGTACAATATGAAAGCCTTAGAAAGAAATACGTATACAAACTTGTAGCCTGATTATGTAATACAGGGCTACTCTTGAGACGCTACCGTGGGTTGAGAGCATATTTTTCTCTCCTCGTTTTAGCATGGTAGCTGAAGTAAGAAATAGTTGTTATTACTTTCAGTGTTGCCAAATGGGAAATCAAATTATTACTAGTCTACTCAACATTGAAAGGGAAAAAAAGTTGTAGTTTTAAGATCACCACATAGCACACAGTCAACCTCTTTAAGGTAAAAGACATACTGGTAAATAGAATGGCATAAAAAATAGTGCAGCGACTGGGGAGGCAAAACTCTCAGTAAGCTCAGGAAGCCTGCGAACAGGACTCGTTTTATCTCTATTATACTGTACAGAACAAATCAAAATGATGTACCCAATTTCAGAAATCTATTATGTGAAACCTAATAAACATATGTTATTGTGAGACATGCGCTTCGAAAGGTTAAGTTTCATAATTTCTTGTTTCCAAGCAGTGTTGCCATTTTCTATTGCTAAGAATCATAGAGAATAGAGATCTTTTTATTCGGCAGGAGATACACTATCGGCTTGATGCGTGCCGTATTACGCGTGGTGCTCACATACAACACTTGAAAAAAACTTTGAGAGTTTGCCTTTCCTATGTCTTACAATAACATGTGTTTGTTGGATTTTACAGAATAAAATCCCTCAGTTTGACTTGCATTGTATATTGAGGCCTTTCGGAAGACAAGGGTGACAATGCAATGGATGAATTATTACTATTAATGTAGTCTATAATCAATATTTGAATAGGAATCTTCATTTCTCAATATACCGAGTGTGATTATTCACAGAGATGACCTTGACAGGTACGCTCTTGTCTCATTTACGAATAAGAAATCTTGGAATAGCTGTAAAAGCACACTTGGCGAATTGGCCCTTCTCTGACGGAACACCTCTCATAAAACAAGTGACTGACTGACATAAATGCGAAGGCTAAAGGGCTTAAAGTGGAAACTTAAAATTTCGACAGTACATACACAATAAAAAAATGAGGTGTTAAATTAACAGAAAATTACTACCACTTTAGGGTGTTACTGGTGTGTTATTTTAACACCAAGGACATCGTCTTCTGAGCATATCAGAAATAACAAGTAACTGTCAGTGACAATTTGCATTGGATTTTATTGTTTTCTTTAATCAAACCTTTACGTAGTATATTTGGCATTTATGTCAAGTAAGCAGTAACGTACTATCTTTTCTGTAAACGGTCACGAAAATAGCTTAGTAAGACTATTAATTGTCTGGCAACAGTTACATGAGTAGCCGTTCTGCTATCTGTTGTTCTTATCTGTTTTTCTTATGTGCTAGGATATAAGAACAACAGATGGCAAAACTACTACTCATATAACTGTTATCAGACAATTCATAGGCTTACTAAACTATTTTCATCATCGATAGGAGCAAAACATATTACGTTATTCCTTATTTGACATAAATGACAAATATAGTGCATAAAGTTGCTTACTGCAAACAATAAACTCCAAATTCAAATTCTCACTGACAATTACTAGTTACTTCTGATATGCTCGGAAGGCGATAAATTAACACTCAAGTAACACGCTTAAGTGGTGGATATTTTGTGTTGTTTTAACACCTCATTTTTTGTTGTGTAGGTTTCGTGACATAAGGTAACAGTAAGCATGGATTTTTGGAAATTCGACGTGGAAGTAGGTAGAGGAATAGGGCTGTAGTCATTATAATAAACTATCAATATCTCGCAATACTTTAAAGCTAGAGACACGGAATTGGGTATTTAGACATTTTACTCAAAATAATTAACATGCATTTCCTCGTTTTTTTGATATTTAACTTGAAGGGAAGAACATGAGGAAAGGGAAAGGAATAGGGATTGCATATATTACTATAACACGCCCATATTCAGTGGCGGATCAAGCCTGGGGCCGGGGGGACTAGGCCTCCCACTTTTTGAGTGACAAAAATAACTGAAGTATTATTAATATATTTTTGAAAGTTTATAGTACGCGTTGCGTTTTATTCTTTATTGGAAAAGAATATTAGATGTTTCTAGTTTATGTTAACAAAGTGCGTAAACGGATTTTCAAATTAAAGTGATTTGTGGGCCGCTGTGGCTTAATAGTAGAGCGTTCATCTCTGGTGCATGGGGTCCTTGGTTCGATTCCAATTCGCGCCAAGTAAGCTTTGTGGTGGACAAACACCGTGTGCGTTGGTTTTCTCGGGGTTCTCCCATTTTTTTATTCCACCATTTCATTCATTTCTTATCATTACCGTCTCCTATAGCCTAGACGACATAAGTATGGAACGTAAAACTTAAAGATTACATTTCATTTCAGTTTAAAATGATTTCCGTAAACTTATTATATACTTATCATCGTCTGGATTCTTATCTCCCCCCAGTTTCTGCCTTACCTTCTAGATCCACCACTGCTCATATTTCTGAATTCCTTAAGATTAAAAACATGAAATTTGGTATTTAGATTTTTAACTTATAGTGATTAGACATGGCTTAAACTTTTGTTGATATTTGCCCTAAAAAGAAGAAAAAAGTTGGAAAGCGAAAGGGTTAGGAGCTGCAATAATTACTATGAGATGTATATACATATCTTAGAATTGCTTGAGGTAGGAGACAAAAATTTGGAATATGGACTTTTCATTTAGAATAATTAAAAGGTATTTCAGTGTTGTTTGTTATTTGTAATACAAGGGACGGAAAAAGGTGTTAAGCACACCTGGTGAAGGGGCATTTCAATTATTACAATAAGATGTTCACATCTCGAAATTCTTTATAGACCAAAAGATGCCAGCCTTGGAATGTACTAGAAGGAAACCAAATATTTAAAATTATTTTCTTATTTGTAAGCATGAGTGTGAATAAGAAATGAAAGTCTGCCATTTGAGTGTGTTAACTTTTGGCAGAAATATCCCTTGAAATTTGGGACTTTTTTTTTTTTTTTTTTAAATATGTACTGAGAGGTAACCCGATAAAATATTGTTTACTTCAAAGTCCGTAACTGGAATGTAAGAAAAAAGACAATTTGCCATTTTGTTCACTTAACTTTCACTTTGACAGACGAACATAAACTTTTCACTTTAGTAACGCAAGCTAGTAATGGAAGCTAACCTTTGGAAAGATACACAAAAGATTGCATACTTATCTTTCTGTCAAGAAATAAAAGTCTGCCATCTTGTTCACTTAACTTTCACTGTGGTAGACAAACTTAAAGTTCTTACTTTGATCGAAGTAGTGGTGGGTTGTTATAAGTGAAACAACTTTTTGAGCTGCACCATCTAATTCTAGTATTCTTGTGTATATATGCGTTTCTAATGCTACAGCATATCAACATATATCTAATAGTGAGAGCTGGCCCTAGGCAATTTGCCGTCCCATGCAATGACATCATTTCCCGTCCCCTATCTCCAGAAAGAACAAACCCTAAAAGGCATGATTTTAAGTATGCTACCCCATCGCGAAGAACGACGGGGAGGGAAAGTGCACTCGCACTCAGAGAAATACAATCTTCAAGTTTTACGTCCCGGCTAGGCTAAAGGAAACGGTGATGATGAGTTTTGAATGAAATGGAATGAAGAAAGTGGGATTAAACGGGATAACCTCGAGAAAATCTACCTACCCAATGTTTGCCCACCATAAAGTTCAGTTGGTGCAAGCTGGGATCGAATCAAGGACTCCATGCATCAGAAGTGAACGCTCTACCACTGAATCGCACTCAGAAAGGCCTAAACGGTACAAACAAGCTAGTTGTGTCTGTTTTCTTCTTTAAATAATTTATGATGTTAGTGAAAGATAAAGCAAATGCATCTGCAGAGTTAAAATGGTAATCCTTTTTTTTTTATTGAATTCGATATCGAGCTTCAATTTCAATATATCAGTTTGCAATTCCAGAACTCTTTTATCTTTATTTCTTGTTTTTCCTTCTACTTCTGTTAAAAAAATTAAAGAAAAAACTTGTTTTCACCTTCAATCTGATAAGGAACTTGTTTATGACAAAGTCAAGACTAGTTTTCATATCGAAACTATGATAATTAACTAAATGGAACAGGTGTTCGCTACTGTTCGAGAATTGAGTTCTTATATTTGACAACAATTAAGCAATTCATGATGGAATTTGTTTATCCATTTGCTTTGGCACTGTCCATGTAACCTTAAACTAATGAGACCTAAACATAATTTATGAATGTAGTATTCAAATGGAAGGTGAACTTAGTAAATTCAACTAAAATCATCATGAAATCTGTTTCCAATCAGAAATATTTATTTTAAATAATACTATTATGATGACAGATTTTCCTGACCTTCGAAATGCACGTGTTGGATATGTGGTAAAGCCGGCCCTGCTAATAGTAATGACTATATCTATATTCTACAAGTAATTATGTAAAACTCGTTCAGTCAATTTTTACTGTAACAAACAAGGTTCAAACGCAATATGACCTGTTGCAATGATCATTTTTCAACACGAATAATTAATAATGGGAGATTGTGAAATAATAACAACATATATATTGGTTATAATGTGTATAGAGACGTTGTTATATTAAAATCAGACTAATTACTTACGATACTTTCTTCTCGTCTTTGGAAATAGCGCCTAAGGTTCAGTTTCGACCTTACTTTCTTTTCTTTCGCTACATTTCTACTAAAAATGTTTATTTAGTTGGATGTTTGTAGTTATTACAATAACATGCGGAAGATAATTACAAAAAATTACAAAAGTGATTCTATAGACTGACAGGTTAAATGAAAAATAAATTAAGCTTAGTCCTCATCATTGGATGAACCATCCTCTGAAACGGCTGAATTCGTCCTCTCTATTCTTATTCTGATTTCCTTTTGGATGTCTTCGTTGACAATAATATTTGCCAACGTTTCTAGCATGAAATTTCCTTCGTTATAGTTCTTTGTAATTTTTTATACAAAGGAAGGTTCTAAGAAACAAGATCTTGCGTCATAGCCTATGCTATGCTATGCTATGCTGAACAAATGTAATGAGACCCTTTTATGTGTAAAGTCACAAGACTCCCACAAGGTAGCACTAAATAACTGCCGATTCCTTTGATTCCATATTTTAACGAGTTCCTTCCTCCTTGAGGGCTTTTTTGTACGTGTCTATAAAAAGGTGAGGACGTAAGTGGTTGACATATTTTATTGGGTATTTTTATATACGTTTCGCACATATTCCTCTATGTTAGTAATAATTTCTTCTCTTGGAAACCAATGTCTCAATTCTGCAAGAGTAGTTTTGATAGATTCCATTGTTTCTCTATAGTTTAAAACGGAGCACTTTCATTTGGTTGAATGCAGGATTGCAGTCACAGCCAGGTAAGATGTTGAAGTTTGGTAACGCTTTACACAACTTCAGTCCTATATCCTTGGTCACTTTTCTGCAGTATAAATAATTTGCTGCTCAAGTTCTAACTTCAATATGAATCTCGACATTCGTGTTGATTTTCTGTATATATTCCATAAGATGATGATCAAAAGAAGTATCGTTAGTTTTGGCAACAACTTAACTTCGTTCCTTAAAGTATCACTCTTATAACTGCTTCCAGACGAGTAGGTCATGTTCGGTTTTCATAACATATTCTCTGTTTCTCCTGAAAAAGAAACCGACAAAATGTTATATTCGTTACTCCCTCAACCGACAAGACGTTATATTTGTTACTTCCTCAACCGACAAGACGTTATATTAGTTACTCCCTCAACCGACAAGACGTTATATTAGTTACTCCCTCACTCAATCTTTACTACAGTCTGTTTGAAGCAATCACTTTTCATTGCCTTAACGGAATCTGGGGTTCTTTTGCTTGGAACCCATTGGAGTGACTCGAGACGTCGCCGCTACTTCTGAACGACGTTCTTTGCAGTCTTCAATTGAAGAAGATTGGTGGTAAGAATATAATAATTACTAAGTTTACTTTCTGTCAATCGTACGAGCCAATCTTTCTCATAATTTTCTTGGCGATTCCACGTATGTCACATATACTTCTCTAATAATATGTAGGAGACAAAACCAATCTACAATAAATACGTCGACTCAATTTACTTGAAATAATTTACTGAGAGCATTGTTGTAAGTTTTCCTTACGACGGGATCGACATGCAATAATGACAAAGGTGTAGATGTTGATATGGGCACAGCAGATTGTTTCAAGATCGATGTCATTCTCTATTAAAATGACTAATAATTTCCAAAACACATTTCTCTCCATCTTAAACCCAATGTTCTTTCCTTTTGTAATATTTTTTCTCTTTACTTCTTCTTAAGCAATTTTATTCTTTCAACAGGCTTCAAAAACTAGATCTGAATTTTACCAAAAAGTTTTCCCCTATTATTCGTTCCCAAAGAAAAAGAAGTCAATGGGTAGTTTCGTGCTGATTCGCTTACCACTTCCGATGTTGTCTATATAAGCACCAAACAGATTTGGTGTCTTCGAAATTTGATCCTTTATCATATAAACATAATCTATATTCTTCTGGAAGTTTTGATTCACCTTTTTGCAGACCGACATCAAGTATTAAGGAGCCTACAATTGTCCTTCTTTGTGCATGACTTACTATCCATCATTACAATTTGTAAAGCAACAGATTTGACATACTTTGCTGCCGGACTTAGCATTGGCAGTTTGCATTAAGGTCTTTACGTATACGTACGTTACATACGTCAGCTATATGTTATATAGGTCCATCTGTACATGAGATCCTGACCGGCAATATACAATTCTTTCCTTCGCACGGAAAGTACGTACACAACATACTTTTTCAATTACACGTTTGCTGGAGAATGCTTAGGGTTGTACATTAAGTCCAAAAACTACAAGATTTACGCATATAATCTACGATTTTTTACGTACGCCACATACATTTTTCTCTTAGTGCAACAGGTCTGTTTTAGATAAGTTATTAAGAACTATGAAAAATAACATCATAAAGTAAATCATAAACTCTACAGGTATCTTCAAATACTTTTAAGAATACAGTATTAGTATAACTAATATAGTAACGAACCTCAATGTCTGGTGCGAAATTGTAAGAAAGCAAGTGAACTTTCTTGCTTTGTGCTCTGAAGCGTTTATGCTCTTATAGTTGTATTCTAATTATTAAATTTCTGACTTAGTGCTATATTTAGATTATCATTCTTAGCGTCACAAATCAATTAAATAATAATAATAATAATAATAATAATAATAATAATAATAATAATAATAATAATAATAATAATAAATTATTATTATTATTATTATTATTATTATCATTATTATATTCGGCTGTTAAATTAATGACTTTGGTAGTAGTACGTTTGTGTACATGGCTGGAAAGGCCAAAATGCTGCACTTTTTGATTGGAATATGACACTTTATGTGGTCATAATTTGTCAAAATGTAACATTTGAGCCAAAGATCCACTTCGAAATCCGTGTAAAACACCAAAATGGCGGCCATTAAAGATGGTTGCCATGAGCCAAGGTATTGCCTTTAAAAAAAAAAAAAAAGTAGCTATTGCTTCAACACTACTCATCCGAATTTAACGATTAGTATCGCATTCTCTTAACAATAAAATAGTCTTTTCAACTTCATTATCGTGTATGTCCGCATGACGTATGAGGAAAGGGAAATTTGGGGATATCGGGAAATTTCTCAGGACAAAATATCTTTTTTAGAAGTTTCGGAACCCCTAGAGTGACCCCAGGTAAGCGTACGCAATCACATTGTACTCGGAAAGATACATTTATTTATTGGTGACGTTTTTGCCAAATATGATTTTGACATCTTAAATATAATAAGTTGGAAAAATATTTCTCAATCCAATTTCAAATTACAAAATATACAGGGTGGTGCAAAAGTAGCTACCGTATACACCCAGGCATTGATCAAGTATAACATTGTAGTTTATAGGTTTATTTGCTTCGGCTCTTCCGAGCTTAAGATGTAAGTAAGCCCACATTAAAACCAAATAATAATAAAAAAACTAAGTCTATCTGATGGATAAAAATAAGAAATGATATAAAATGCAATGAGCTGATCAGTACGGTACTGTATACCTACTTTTGGGCCACCATGTATACCAATAGCGAACATTACCCTCTAAAATTCCTTAAGCAACTACAATACATCCAAAATCCGTATGCCACTCTCTTCAGAATGATTCTATCTTCAGAAATACGCAACCCTAACATACTACAGAAAATACGCCGGCGTATTGTGAATCCTTCCTGCAAACATCATTCCGATATCTTATTTAGTGACATCTTGAAAAGATATTTCGCAATTTCGTTTGCAAGTAAAACATATATATAAGTAGTGAAAATGACGAAATAAAATCTCTGGACAGAGTTCTAACCATCCAAATTTTGTTGTTAGTATGTCATTCTCTTTAAAATGATGGAATCCTTCAAATGAAATATTGTCCATGATCCCATGACGTACGAAAAAAGGGAAGTTTATGTCCCAAAATTTATTAAGAAGTAAATCTTATGGGGTTATTCAGGACATTTAAGAAGTTCACTAAATTCTTTTGTATCTTATCTACTAATTGTTCGATTTAGATGTTCTTACAGCGGCTCCAGGTGAAAGTACGTAACCCTAACAAACCACAAAAATACGTTGCAATATTGTTAATGCTTTGTGCAAACACCATTCCGATATCTTATTTAGTAACGTCGTGAAAAAAACATCGAAAGCTCTTCTTAAGAGAGAACTTTTCTGTCCTTACACATTCAACTCTGTATCTTATGGGTTCCGCACATTTTTCCAAACCCGAATTTTTTCACTTTACTCATAAATTTCATTGGCAAGTAACTTTTTATATTTTTTCTTCATATCTCATTTTCCCCAGGAGGTTCCATAGGTGTAAAGAAAGACTAATTTTTATAAACATCAGTGATTTTAATTAATTTTGGGAGAAATACTGCACTAATGTCATAAATGTTTACAAAATATTAACTGCTTCTGCACAGCTCTCGTGGTTCTTGATCATCTTCTTTGATCCTTTTATTTATTTATTTATTCGTTTGTTTGTTGCATTGTCTACCAACAGTGCATTTTGTGTAAAGCAGCGTGCACGGAACTTTGAACAAGAGCAAAGTTTAACCCATCCGGAGAAACTACATTTAACGAATTCTCTTCAGGTTTCGAATCATAATAGGGGGAAAAGAAGACCAGACTGTTGTCCACTCCCCATCAACAATGATCCCTTCCCATCCTTCTGGCTTTGAAATATTGTCCTTCTCTGAGCATGCATGGCCCAAAACTTCAGCTCCCTGGTATGCTGAACAAAGGTACTGTTGCCTTAGTTCCTTTTATGTTGGGGGGAGATTTTGTACACTGCAAATTTTTGAAGTAGATTATATAGAGCTTTTCTTCACTTCCATCAAACGGTGTTCTGCGGCCATGTCAGAAATCTCAGTATCTTGAAAAAAGCTGCACCACGCACCGCGATTCGAAGGATTCTGCGATGCACTCATTTACGATCGTTCAGGACTATTACATTCTCTTTCATCCAAAACATCACGAACGTTTGAAGAATTCTGTGATATTAAATTCAAAGACAGAATTTTTAATGATTCTGAGAGATTTCGTGCAAACAGAATACACATACTTGAACACTTGCCTGAAGAAACGTGTGAGAGATAAGAGAAACGTTGGTTTTCGTCACCAAGTAGCAGAGAAATACGCTACCAAAAACTTGGAATGATTTCCTCCACTGTGATCAGAATAAGACAGAGCTCTTCAAATTACTTGCAAAATGTGCATTTTAAATTTTTTATTGGATTTATATCAATACTGAGATTGATGACATTATTTGTTCATCTCGGCCAGATGAAACTTCAATTGCTGGAGTACAATGCAGGCAACAGGTAGAAGTCGACTGCACTATTCTTCTCCATGCTAAAGACAGTGTTGAGCATGGAGCCAAAAGTTATGATTTGCACAGTTGAGACTAAGGTAGTTGTTTTGGCGATATCTTTTTTTCACACTCTTAGAACTGCTGGACTTCAGGACATCTGGTTCTATTTGACTTTTGCAAATGTCAGAGATTCATGAGCATTAAGCATATCTTTGAAAGTATGGGTAAACATAAAGCTCTTGCATTGAGAGACTTTCATGCATTTACTGAAAAAAAAGTAACGTCCTCGTTTGAAATGAAAGGGAAACAGACTGCCTGGAAAGTGTGCTAATCGTTCCCTGAAACTACTGAAGCCTTCTAAGTAATCTGTCATTGGGTTGACAACAATGCAGAGTGAAGCGATTGTTTATCGTTATTTCGTTGTTTTATCGTAGTTTGGAGTTTGTGTGTTGTGAAACGCAGGTTTTCTTGAGTGTGAAGTATTATTGTATATATTTCAACAAACTAATATGGAATGTCAAGTTGAGAAAGTGATCATTTCCGTCATATTTTATTCTTCGAGTTTAACCGAGGATCCAATGCAGCAGAAGCTGCGAAAACAATTTTTGCAGTTACGAGAATGAAGCAATTATTGAAAGAACAGCACAGAAATTGTTTTCCCACTTTCGAGCAGGACGGTTTAACTTGCCTGATGATCAACGTTCCGGAAGACCTTCAGATTTTGACGAAAATCGCTTGAACGAGTTGCTTCATGAAATGTATGAAATGTAAGTGACAGTAAAATGTATGCAATATATTATTCGTATGATACATAGAATATGTTAATCTTATGTCTATGTTGTATTTGTATTTGAATTAACAGAAAAATAGAATAAAAATATAAAATTTAAGAACCGCACTAACTTTT
Source organism: Thermobia domestica (assembly GCF_964235325.1). Taxonomy (NCBI): domain Eukaryota; kingdom Metazoa; phylum Arthropoda; class Insecta; order Zygentoma; family Lepismatidae; genus Thermobia; species Thermobia domestica. The sequence continues at coordinate 2,077,906 of NC_137468.1, forward strand.
GCATCGATCCGATAGTATTTCTCCAAAAAATAATTAAAATCACTGCTGCTTATAAAAATTAGTCTTTCTTTACACCTTGGGCCTCGATGGCTTAGTGGTAGAGCGTTCACCTCTGGTGCTTGGGGTCCCGGCTTCGATCACAGCCCTCGCCAAGTGAACTTTGTGGTGGACAAACCCAAGGGCTTGTCCGTGTGTTTTCTCGGTATTCTCCCGTTTCCTCCCACTTTCTTCATTCCACCATTTCATTCATTACTCATCATCAAAGTCTCCTTTAGCCTAATCGGCATAACCGTGGAACGTAAAACTCAAAGACTTCATTTCATTTTTTCTTTACACCTATGGAACCTCGTGGGAAAAACCAGATATTAAGAAAAATATAAGTTACTTGTCAATGAAATTTATGAGTAAAGGGGAAAAAAATTCGGGTTTTGAAAAATGTGCAGAACCCATAAGTTATAGAGTTGAATATGTAAGGAGAGAAAAGTTTCCTCTTAACAAGAGCTTTCGATGTTTTTTCACGACGTCACTAAATAAGATATCGGAATTGTGTTTGCACAAACAATATTGCAGCGTATTTTTGTGGTATGTTAGGGTTACGTACTTTCACTTGGAGCTGTTGTAAGAACATCTAAATCGAACAATTAGTAGATAAGATACAAAAGAATTTAGTAAACTTCTTAAATGTCCTGAATAACCCCATAAGATTTACTTCTTAATAAATTTTGGGGCATAAACTTCCCTTTTATTCGTACGTCATGGGATCATGGACAATATTTCATTTGAAACATTCCATCATTTTAAAGAGAATGGCATACTAACCACAAAATTTGGATAGTTAGAACTCTGTCCAGAAATTTTATATCGTCATTTTCCCTACTTATATATATGTTTTACTTGCAAACGGGATTGGGATATATGTTTTCAATACGTCACTAAATAAGATATCGGAATGATGTTTGCAGGAAGCATTTACAATACTCCGGCGTAATTTTTGGTGTTATGTTAGAGTTGTGTACTTTCACCTGGGGCCGCTCTAAGATGATTCAAACGTCTAAAGGAAGGAATTTTTCGGAGAAATTTCGTGTTTTCCAAAATTTTCCCTTTCCCGTACTTTATCGGGACATAAACAATATTACATTTGAAAGATTGCATCATTCTGAAGAGAATGGCATACAGATTTTGGATGGATTGTACTCGCTCAAGGAATTTTAGAGGGTAATGTTCCCTATTAATATATTTTCTAATTTCAAATTGGATTTTGAAATATTTATCCCACGTCACTATATTTAAGATATCAAAATCACATTTGCAAAACATATTACCAATAAATAAATGTATTTTCCATGGTACAATGTGATTGCGTATTCTTACCTGAGGTCGCTCTAGGGGTCCCGAAACTTAAAAAAGGTATTTTTTCCTGCGAAATTTCTCGATTTCCCAAAATTTCGCTTTCCTCATACGTCATACAGGACATGTGCGATAATGCAGTTGAAAAGACTGTTTTGTTGTTAAGAGAATGCGATAGTAATCGTTAAATTCGGATGAGTAGTGTTGAAGCAATAGCTACTTAAAAAAGGCAATACCGTGGATTATGGCATCCATCTTTAATGGACGCCATTTTGGTGTTTTACACGGATTTCGAAGTGGATCTTCGGCTCAAGTGTTACATTATGACCACAGAAAGTGGCATATTCCAATCAATCCAATATTCCCCTTTAACTTAACCTTTGTACATGGTTAGTTGATTGGTTGATTTGCAGTTTAACGTGCCTTTCAGCACCGAGGTTATTGGAGACGTGGACCTAGTTTAATGGGGAATCAAAACTGAGTTTTTAGCGCTGAAAGCATATACATTTGCAATATTACCCAGAAGGGAGTTGAATTTCTTTATCTGTACGCTTTGGTTTGTATTCCAGAAATGGTGCGCAGGGTCCCAGCTTCGATTCCCGTGAGAGAAGCTTGAACGTATTAAGGTGGTTGGGATTCTACCTTCAAGTGAAGGTCTACGTCTCGCACAGTCTTGGTGTTGAAATAGGAGCTCAACTCCACTCCAACCAATCAATCTATTCCAGATTTAAGAAGGACATATAACGGGTTGCATAAGTTTCAGTTATATTCGATCCAGTAAGGTGGGATACGGACAAAATCTCACCGCCCATAACCTCGTGAGCCAAAATCTCGCCTGGTCAAAATCTCGCCTGGTCAAAATCTCGCCGTCCAAAAACCTCTCGAACCAAAATGTCGCTTGGCCAAAACTTTGCAGAATGAAACCTTTCCTTAAAATTTACCTAATGAGTTTCTTAATAAGCAATTCCATATTACAAATAATAGTAATAATAATAATAATAATAATAATAATAATAATAATAATAATAATAATAATAATAATAATAATAAGAAGAAGAAGAAGAAAAATATCGTGAACGTGGTCTTTCTCGGGGTATTCCTGTTTCCTCTCACTTTCTTCATTCCATCATTTCCTTCATCTTGATCATCTATGTCTCCTTTAACCTACAAGACATAATCGAGGGACGTAAAAACTCAGATATTATTTCATACTTTCATAAATATTATTCGATTTTGTTAGAAGTTCCTATGGTCACCGTCAAAGTGAAATAAAAACAATCCAAAGCTCAAACCCCATATGTGTTGAAAATTTGATCGAGACCTGTGGAGTGGTTCAAGAGTTATCAAGTCACAAACGCAGCCACTTTCATTTTTATGTATTTCTATGTCTCCCCCTTTCCGTCAAAGTGAAATGATAAAAACCATCTCAGGCTCTAACCTGACCTGTGTGGGAATTTAGATCGAGATTGGTTTCATGGTTTAAGAGTTATTAAGTTTTATTTATTTTTAAATATCTCTCCTCCCCTTCGTTGTGTCGTCAAAGTAAAATTATAAAATGCATTCCAGTCCCGAACCTCATCTATATTGAAAATTTTATCGAGATCGGTCGGTGGCTCAAGAATGATGTCACAAACATAGCCATTTTCATTTTCATACAGGATAGATTTTCAATGCAAGCGTTAGAATTTTCTTCTCATTATTTTAATGTAATTATGTGTTTTACAACATATATACATATAGCAATATATAGAGCATTCTATATCGAAGAAATCGTCGTGACGACGTTTTATACTGACATGTCTTCCCAGGCGAGATTAAATCCCGCGTAGTTTGGACCAGGCGAGATTCTGTGTCCCGAGATCAGGACCACGAGGTTTTGTCCAGGCGAGATTTTGGGTATAACGAGATTTTGGGACGTGAGGTTTTGGCAAGGCGAGGTTTTGGCCTGGCGAGATTTTGGCCCGCGGGGTTTTAGACAGGCGAGGTTTTGGCCCGCGAGATTTTGACCCGCGAGGTTTTGGACAGGCGAGGTTTTGGCCCCTCGAAGTTTTGGTCGTCGAGGGTTCGGCCAGGCAAGGTTTCGGCCCGGCGAGATTTTGGACCGCGAGGTTTTGAGCGTCGAGGTTTTGGCCCGGCGAGGTTTTGGTCCGCGAGGTTTTGTACCCAAACCAGTAAGGTTTATGGTTGGAATACATTTAAACTCAAGATCAATTTGGTAAACTGTAGACTGAAAATGAAATCCGTGTTAAGTGCCAAAAATGCGAAAGTTCAGTTTAATGTCGAGATGTGGCGTATGTGCCTAACACTGCTCAGTGAACAACGCTCTCTCTAGTGTTCACTATGGAAGTAGTTCAAATAATCGCCAGAAGAGTGAGCAACGCGGGCCTATGTGCCACCAGTTCTGAAGTAAAATCTGGATTTTTTACTCAACATTTTCATTTGGCACTTAGCACTGTTTTATAGTCAGTCTACAATCCTTGCTTAAGGCCTAAAGGTTTCTTCGGTTATTCTAATTAAAGGGAACTGTTGTCAAAATCTTTGCAAATGGTGTCACAAAGAAATCGTAAACGTTGTCTTTTATTGGTTTTATATTAAGTTCTGATAAAATACAGGGAGTACTATCTATATTGACTTTGATAGACACTACAAATTGAATCCAGTACCACTGATTTACATACATACATAGGACTCCAACAACCCTTGGCATACTCCCTGAAATGATTTCCTGACATCCTATTACCGGAACTTGAATACCACAGCAACTTTTAAACAAATTATTCGACCTCAAAGATATAATACCTAGACTCCATTAACATGTTTTTTTTTAATAAATGAAGAGAGTTTTTTATATGCTCTTTCGAGTAAACGAGACCCATGATTTATGAAAGTGAATAATTGGAAAGAATTGGTGGAATGGAAATGTAGGGAAGAAGCCTCGAAAAAAAGAAAACACGGACACAATATTGTCAAGTGAGCTCCTTCGTATTTATGTGGTTAGGGCATATGTCTTCAGGGCTGAAGACCCTAGTTCGACCCTCGGCCGTAGCTCATAGGGTTGTGATCTCACTTAGGTGTAGTTACACGTCTCACATGTTGTCAATCACTTACTCACTTGGCGTTAGGTCGAATCACAAACTCCTCACACCAGAGACGAAATATCTACCAATACAGTTTTTAATACGATGCTTCTATTGTCATTTTGTTTACATAAATGTTTAGACTATTTCACTCCGATACCTAAAATATCAACTGATTATTCTGCGTTACAGTTCCCTCACTACGGTTTCTATTGTTCTGGAGGGGCCGTGGTGGCTCGGTGGTACAGCGTTCACCTCTGGTGCATGGGGTCCTTGGTTCGACCCCAGATCGCGCCAAATGAGCTTTGTAGCGGACAAAAACTTTATGTGTGAGTTTTCTCGGAGCTCTCCTGTTACCTCCCACTTTTCATTCCACCATTTTATTCATTTTTGATCATGAGCGACTCCTTTAGCCTCGCCCGCATAACCGTGGGACGTCAAACTTAAAGGTTTAATTTTTTCTCTTGCTCTGGAGGGGCCCTACTCTCAAGTCAATGCCCCATACGTTAGAATACAAGTTATTCGCAATGCTTTCTTGAAAATGACAAACGTTTTATATAAAATGTTGTTTGAGGACTACTGAGATTAAGTAATACTTCACATTTGAGAGATATGTCAAAACAAACTTGTACGATTGCCGACGAGACGAGACAGAAGTTTTCTTACGAGATACGACCCAATACACTTCTCGAAACGAGATATCACTTTCACTACATCTTTCTGGCACGTGACAACCTCGACTCTTTTCTTGTAGGCAACCCTAAAAATGTGACCAGGTGTAGTATTGATCAATATTTGCAAAAATATAGTAAGAATGTTTACAGGTAGATTAAGTTCTCTATAATTTTTCATGTGTCAATTCCAGTAAGTACACATGCACACATGGTTGAGATTTCGGTCGTTTAGAGGACAAGAGAATCAAGTCCGATTTATCAAAGGTGTGAGAAAAAGGGAAGTTTTGCGATACACTTAAGTACATGGAAGTATTAACACTCTTTCAAATAAGTGTTAAAAGTTATTTACAATATCTGGACATCAATCTTTTATGCTCTGAGACGACTTCAGATAGAGACCTTAAAGATGAAATGATCTTAAAGAGGATTTCTTAGATATCTCAAAGATGTTCAAAATGACCAAGAGTGGATTGAGTCCCTTGTGCACTGAATTCCTCATATGATAATCGCTCTCGTAACGTTTCTAGCCGAACAACTTTCTTTTTAAAATCAGAGGGCTTAGAGTAATTTTAGACTTTCGTTTAAGCAGCTGCTACCCATTTCTAATAACAGCAAATACCTGCCACCTAGATAGAAATTTCAAGGGAAAACCGTTTTTTTTTTCGAGAATTTTTAAGAAAATGAATGTGCGGCAACGTTTTGGGCACCTCTAGTGCATCGCAGAGTGCAGGTATCTCCACGAAAAGGATTTGAAAATGTAACATATTCTCTTCCCTTGAGACGTCTTTCGAATTATTGAAATATGGGTAAATAGGTACGAAAGTTTTTTTTTTTTTTTTTTAATTCGAACAACATAGTAGTGAGAAATGAATGGAAAAAGTTTAGAAAGATCCTTCTCGTCTCTAATTACCTTAAATCCATGATTCTTCGGTCTCTTAAAAATAAAGAATGCTTTTGAAAATCATATTTATGGGTCACAAACCGTAAATTTGTGAGAAATACCGGAAGAAATTCAAAAATTATCCCGAAAAGTCTTCTTCAGTGATATGGGTGTTCCTGGCAAGGACTTGGGGTCAGGTATACAAGAAATGTACTCTAAAAGGCTCTACATGCCATTGGCTATGTATGTTTGCCCACTTTCATTAACGTACGTTTAGTACATACTCCTATGAAAATAGAGCTTTTCTACATTAAAAATACGGAAAGTACTCTATGTATACTAATTATCTTCGGTTCATTATTCTTACATCATTGTCTTCAGATTAAAGAAGGGTTTCGAATTATATCAATGTCTCACGAATGCAAAATTTGGTGTAACCCAGGAAAATTTGGGGAAAAATTCCCCAAATTTATCGTTTTAAGATTTGGACGCCCCTAGTGGAGCTTCAGGGTCAAGTATCTATAGAAAAGACACCCCGAAAGGTTCAACATGGTCTAGGATATATATTTGTGAAGTTATATTGAAATATGATTAATAAGTTTGAAGATGTGGATGATTTTCGAACCAAAGACAACAATTTTTATCACATAAAATGATTTTGAATGAGAGTTTGTTTTCATATGAAAATGACAGCACTAAACCTTAAGGCGTAAGGTAGGTTGCATAACCAGCACTCATCACACGTAATTGAGAATCTGTAAATACGAGTCGTTTGACAACCGTTTTTTTGATTCTACGTTGATACAACGATTTTTGAAGACATTAAAGAGTAATAAAAGACTGTGGTTACTGGTTCAAGTATCATCAACAGATAACGTTCAACTTGTTAAGGAGAAATAGAATTGAAAATTATTTTATGTTTAAACAATTTCAAAAGTTAAGTTCAGAAACATATGTTGTTTCAAATTACCAACAAACAGATCACGTTAAGTATCAAGTCGAACACAACGTGACCTAAAATATAATTTCAACCAACATGTTTTAGATACATGATGATTTGAATTATTTTGAGACCTAAGAAACTGTACTTAAAAATATGCACAAAAAGCTGTACACTATTGATCAAAACTAAAATATGCATCTATAGTCCGGGTCCTTTTTATCAGTGTCAAAACAAGAGAAAGTTAAAAATAAGTTTTTGAAAAATACGGTCGGAGACGACTTTTAGGACTTTTGATTTTAAGATTCAGGATTTCCTTTTTTATTCCTTAAATTTCTAGCTTTCAGAAGTTGAGTCATTTCAACCCAACATCGAAGAGCATTACATGTTGAACAAATTTCATATGTCTCAACCAGTCTACACGTCAAGTTTCCACTTGCGCAAATATAGGGGTCAAAGTTTTGACAAAAATTATGGGCATTCTTAAGCGTTTACATTTTTTTAGAACAACTTTGATGTTATTCGAGTCTAAATGTCTTAATTAGTACTGATATTAAATTTCAATTTGCAAAAACTAAGAGGTCTAAAATTATAGGGTCAAAGTTTTGCCAAAAAAATATAGGAACGTTTACGCTTTTTTAAATATAAAGTTCTTAACATATAGATATGTTCTCTATATACCTAACAATAGAACAAACGTAAATTAAAATTAGGCACTGTATAAACTATGATGCGGTTACTAGAATAGTTTGTATGAGCTTGGACATATTTCAGTTTGCATTTACAATTTTTAAGCGTAAGTTTTTTCAGTTGCTGATCGATTGTGGAAATTTTTGTATGTTAAAAGCGAAAGGAAAAAGGAATAACTTTTCTAATTTTATGTTACTCATACCGGTTATACTGCATGTTTGGTTTATACATCCTTTGATGATGATATTTATAAACTTTGGTACTTTGTAATTACCCTCGAGGTTAAGAATCAACCAATCAATAATTATTATTGCTGTAACCTGAAGAGTGAAACTGCCAATTTCTATTGGACAACAGTACGCTCCAACGTTCTGAAAAAACTTTTGGATTATCCAGTGCAGAAGTCAAATGTGTCGGAGATGGATATCAATTTCTTTATGGAACTGTGGAGGATGTTGATAAATATTTGCTTGTTGAATGAGAATCATATTATAGACGGTCGTATGTGGATACGAATTACTACTTTTAATAAATAGTCGAAGAAATGTGTTTTCCTTATTACATGTCATCTTTGGACTAACCATTTTACCTCTACTAATACTAATACAATGTTTTTACTGCACTTAAAAACGTTTGTGATTTCTTTCAAAAACCTCTATTTTTTTTACATTTTCAATACCTTAAACTTTGGATTTACAGTCCCAATTACGCCTATTTCTGCTAATGAAAGACTCTGATTAATGCAAAGACTGATTTCCTAGACAAAAAATAATAAAATGCTATTGTCTATTGTAATAACAATCCGGAGCTGCTCTTTCTCAAAACTAAATCTCAACACGTCACTATTTGTAAGACAAACACGGATTCTCTCTTCACTTTGAAGTTGAATTATAAATTAATATTTATAATAAAGAATATAATAGAGCAAAAATTATGAGAGAATATTTTATTGTCATCATGTTTATGTGTATGAACAACATTTCAGAGTTCTAGTTAGTGAACGGAAGTAGGTGAAATTTATGTTGGAACATTCGACTCTAAGAAATAAACAGAAAATAACTTAGTTAAAATATTTTAAAAAAATATGGACTTGCTTAAATTAATACTATCTTAAAAAGTAGGCATACTTCACAATGATGATGATAATACATTGGAACATATAGGTATCCACATTAACATGACATGTCAAATTATGTAACTCAAATACAGGGTGTTTCAAAACAACACCGAAAACGTTTGGGAGGTGATTCCTGACACCAAGATAAGACAAAAAGTATAGACCAACCTGGATAAACAAATGCTTCCTTTCGGAGTTATAGGCTGCCGAAAACGTCAAAAAATGAACTTTAAAGGTCCATAGCTCCAAAACTGTGGGGCCTACCGTAGTCGGGTCAAAACTTTATTAAGGAACTAATATGTGTTCTATCCAAAAGTACATACTTCAGAATCCTGCAGTACTTTCGAAACAATTTTTATAGAGGTAGTTAGTGAGTACTTCAGATTATATGCCCGTAACCAAACTGCATGCGCAAAAATTGTTGCGTAAGTTCCTTAGGATTCTGAAACATGTATTTTTGGATAGAGCACATATTAGTTCCTAAATAAAGTCTTGACTCGACTACGATAGGTCACATAGTTTTGGACCTATGGACTTTTAAAGTTCATTATTTCATGTTTTCGGCAGCCTATAACTCCGAAAGGAAGGATTTGTGCACCCAGGTTGGTCTATACTTATTGTCTTATCTTGGTGTCAGGAATCACCTCCCAAACGTTGTCGGTGTTCTTTTGAAACACCCTGTATAACGAGCCATGTGCTTGAGTTGAATTGATTTTAGTTTAGCGTCCCTTTCAGCAGCGAGGCTATATGAGACGTGGACCTACTGATTCACGTGGAATCCGAACCACATGAGCTCCCGCCAGGAATCGAACCCGGGTCTCCCACGTCAAAGGCGCGTACGCTAACCGCTTAGCCACGGAGGAGCTCTAGCCATGTGCTTATATCATCATATGCAATGCTAGAATTATTGTGTTTTCGCACAAGCATACATTTGTGATAGCATTTTTTTTTTCATATAGCATTCGGTCTCTGACAAATTTTAGTTCTTTTCACTTTTTTTAATTTTTAATTTTTAATGTTTTTCGAATCTATACGTGTTAATTTATTTTGCACAACAAATTTCAACTTGAACAAACTAAGAAGTAAAAAATTATGGGGGATAATTTTGCCAAAAACATAGATACTTTTAGACTATTTTAGTTCGAATTATATTCTACTCGACTAGATACATCCTAATTAGTGTTCTCATCACAAATATCAACTTGCGCAAAATAAGAGGTCAACATTACGGGAGTCAAAATTTTGTCAAAAAATTAGACACTTTTAGATCTATTCATTTTTAAAGTTAAGTTTTGATTTTAAGGAGTTGTTTACTTAGTTCCCACTTAAAATTTGAACATGGGCAATCCAAGGAATCAAATGTGATAGACGGTAAAATGTGAAAAAATAGTAATAGGATCATACGCATTCGTTTCAATGGAGGGACTGTGGTGACTCAGTGGTAGAGCATTCACTCTGGTGCTTGAGATCCTGGTTGGATTCCAGCTCGCGTCAAGCGGCCTTTGCGATAGACAAACACCGTGTGCGTGGGTTTTCTCGGCGTTCTTCCGTTTCCTTTCATTTTCTTCATTCCACCGTTGCATTCATTTCTCATCATCAACGTCTCCTTTAGCCTGGTAGGGATATTTGTGGGACGTAAAACTGCAAAATTCTATTTTAAAGATTTTCGTTTCAAAAGAAAATGAGAAACAATTTTATTGAAAATGCCTATAAAACGAAAATGTTCACTCAGTTGCTCAAAACTACGAGTGGTAATAACGATGACGTGGGAAAACCACTTCTGTGTCGCACTTGAAACAGTAATTGAAAACATTCTCATCAGTGCCTTCAAGTTCTGGCCACCTCTTCATGATTGTCAACAATTAACAGAATATTAATGAAGACTCGGGCGTGATCTGTACACAATGTATGTCAAAACAGTATTTGGTTTCAACAATCACTTCAATAATAATAACTTTAAATAATCGTGTCTGATAACTTATCGAAGCGAGTGCAATATAAAAATTGACGTCTTTTATGTTCTTTTATACGTTAAAGCTTCACTGGTAAATAGTTCAACCCATGTCCCATTGAAAGCAGGGCCGTGCCCGGGGAAGGGGTGAGCGGGGCGACGGCCCCGGGCGCCGAAGTAAGGGGGCGAAAAATTCGGGAGAAAAATGAAAAACAGGAAAAAATACTTGGAATATATGTATGGGGGCGCCGTCGTATACTGTCGCCCCGGGCGCTGATTTTCCACGGCACGGCCCTGATTAAAAGCATCAGCTCATTATAACACAATTTTCCAATACTTTGCCCTCTATAACTTACTTTCCCTTCTAAAATTTAATGTAGATGGATAGAAGTATGTTTGCAGTTTACACTACGTCATCTGCGTTACAAGTTGTTATTGTGTTCGGCAGAGTGAAAATTTTATTTTTCCTTCCTTTTCTTTTTTTCTATGAATTCTAAATAACGTTGCAACATGTTTCCCCATTTTCAATTGAAACCAACTGACACAATCCTGTAACATTTTACAAAATTTTGCTCTCGATTAGTTTTGATCGTTAACTTGACCATATTTAAGTGTAAACTAACTGTAAGTAAACAATCCGTTCAAATTGAAACCTAAATTAAACAATGAGAAAGTCTTGCATTTTTTAAAATCAAAACTTTGACCCTTTAGTTTGCGGAAGTTAAAATTTAGTGTGCAAACTAAGACGTGTAGAACTGAATAACATAAAATTTGAAATAAAACACCAAAAGACTTAAAACTTGTCACCGATGTAGTATTCAATTGTTTTAAATTGAAATTTCTCGTTCATTTTACCCGATACTAAATTTTAAGTCACACTGGCCTTGACTGTCGAAAAGTGTATTAAGAATGAATTTAGTTTGAAGTTCGAAGTGAACAGGATCATATCACTTTTTACATTATTTCTGGATTAATAGTATTCAGTACTTCGTTATTGTAAGAAAATAAATTTGATTCAACAATGTTGCGAATTTTGAAGACAACAATATTTTCATGTATTATACTTCAGTAACAATGATGGATTGTTGATTATTTTAGCTCCAGATCAAAATGTCGATGCAGTTATCACAGCGTTTAGTGAGCCGGCGACTTATTTGAAGAGAACCCTCGAGAAAATCCGTAGCAACGAAAACGAACGTTAGAAATATGCGCGCCATGCTACCTGCCATATGGGGAGAGTAGCATGCTAAGCAGGTGGATGCATAAAATCCTATTTAATTTTCACCTATTTTCTTAGATTACTACTTAAACATGGTTAGATGAAGACTTAACTTACCATTTTGAGATGCTGCGCAATCTGCTCGTAGGAAGACAATTAGAACAAATCCTAAACACGCTAGAATAAGGATAGCAACTGTGATAATGAGGTATTTTTCAAGGGGAGTTCTACCAACCAGGACGCTGGACTCCACATACTGCACCCGCAAGGGCACGTGCTGAATAGGGTTGTCGCACACATTTAGCCCAATTTCCACAACTTCTTCATCGCCACGAAGATATCCGTTGTTTGCGGTGGTCCGCTGTTTGTTGGGAGTTGCCGCCATCCCTCAGAGCACCGGGGTCGACATCGTCTCAAAGCAAAACTAACAGAGAACAGGCGTCCGCAGCATCTCTTGCTTCGACCAGCAAGGCTCGGTGCGGCCAGGGCTCGCATCGATTTGTCTGTGCTTCACTCACTACCCATGTGCAAGTACGCGCTTGTCTTTGACATACGAGAGGGAATGGGGAACGACTGCCAATCAAGGGACATAACTGCATCTCACATTGTCACTTAGATCAACTACACATGAAACATTCCAGCACTTTGCTTTAACTATGAAAGCGCAAGGATATGAAGTATAACAAAACAAATTTATCTGTTATTTCTTGTAGTCTTTAGGGTTGATTATGCATCCCTTGTCGAGTGAAAGTAACCCCTTTTCTCCGAAGAAAGTAATAAATTTCTGTTCAACGACTAAGACGTGTTACAATAACCCACTTTCGTTTCAGGGTTATTCGCTCTTTAAACTTATGAAGAAAAGTAGATCTATTGCGTTTGTTACTTATTAAGGGTTGTTTTTTAAGGTAGCGTTTCGTGTGTGTGTGTGTTTAATTTTTGTTTTCCCAAAATATAAACTGTTTATGTAGTAAGAGATACAAGAATAACTATAAATACCTTTTTATAACGTTCAGTAGATTACGCAGAATTTCATGAAAGGAGAGGGGGTTCAAGCACTCAGACTCAAGTAATTTCAGGTATAGTATTCATACCTCAATATGGTAAAAGTTTATTTTTGCATTATAAATTGTTCATGTGGGTTAAAATTCAGATTCTCCTTACGTACGCTACTGATCTCGCTACCTTTGCCACCTATACTAATAAATAAAATAACGTTTGTGCGTGTCTACTAATAGATTCTTTTCTGTATGGAAAAAAGTCACATACAGCCACCAAATTTTATCAGATCACCATATCTAATAGCGTACGAAGCCATTGTTCGATTTTTGATTCGAGGGAGATTTAGGGTCAGAATTTATAAATACATACATACATACAGTGAATCATAGTGCCTGTAAGGTAGGCAACCAAACTGTTTTGCATGTCGTACAGGTTACATACCTTTCAGATGTTTCAATTCTTTTGTATTAAGAGGTGCCATCACTGCGAAATTAAAAAAAAAAAAAACACTAATTTTACACTAATTATGTGATATCTTCAAATTGATAAAAGATAATCAAAGAGTGGAAGAAAAGCTCGCTAGGCAATATTATTTTACATGAGATACCATTATCACGACTCAACTATCTGCTTTCGATTTCCAGCCATTTAGAAAATCGGCGTTTATTTTCGCGTTTTTAAATGGCTGCAAACGGAAAGCTACTAGATGACTCGTCATAACAATACCTCATAGAAAATAATATTGTCTAGCGTGATTTTGTTCCACATTTCGATTATCTTTTACCTATTTGAAGATATCACATAATTACTGTAAAATTAGCGGTATTTTAATTTCGCAGTGATTAGGTCTGTTAACCTTATTTTTCCTGTACGAAAAATGGGTTTTTTCATTTTTCGATAAGCGATAGTAACAATGTCAAAGGCATTGTTCGTTGTTTTATGTTTCACTCATTTCATTACTTTCAAAGATTTTGTATAACATATACTTCCCGTGCGAGGAACGGGGACTTCTAGTACTAAATAATAAATTAGGAAAGAATAACAACTTTTTCTGAGTTCTAGAGACTAACTTTGAAAGAACAAAGAGCATTGATAGTTGAAAGAAAGCCGATAGCAGGATATTTACGAAATGCTGCAAAATTAAATACAGCTGTTCCATATCTTTTCTCATAGGCTAAAAATCTTGGTGCCCAGTTGATGACGTCATAATTACAGAGCACTTTTTTCTCCAATATATAAACGTACATGGCACAAAGACGTCTAAGACACGTCAATTCAGGAATATCGAGATGTCAACGGAACGTATTATTTTCCTACTGTACGTTCCGTCAGCATTTTATAAAATTTAGATATTCGTTTATGTCCCGCAAACAGTACTTGCTTCGGAATACCTGTGAAATATTTCTGGAGCTCTTTGAAGGACATTTACGGGACACATTTCAGACATCCAATCATTATTTCGTGACAGACACATTCCACTGAAATTCTGTGGAAGTACCGTGAATGTTTCCGTTGTACGTAAAATTTCTGCTGGGAGTCTGAGTCTCCCACCACAGATATGAGACCTAAAGAAGTCCAGAGGGCGTCTCGTGGAAGTTTGCTAGGTGTAAAGATCTTGAAAACATGTATAGTTGTACCTTCCTTACGCAAGACTCATTTTGCGAGTAGTCCAAGTTAAGGCTGAAATATATTCGTTAAAAACTGCTTCCAACTTCCGCCTAAAGAACATACAGATTTGTAAGTCTTTCCTGACTCATAATGGAATGCCAGTATGAATTTTATCAGTTTTATTGTACTGAAGGACCGTTCACATAATGCCACGCATATAGATAGTGTAATCAAGATGTGAAATGCAGTTACCAAGCGCTTATAAGCTTGAAGCTCTATGAAAGATATGTATTTCAGGTTACCTCGTGTATAAAAATGCAGCTGTTCTTTAGGTTTCTATGCTCATCTTTGTGAACCAGCTATATCTTTAAAATGTTGTTATAATTCCACACCATAGAGGTTATTGGGATACAGTAACGCCAAATGGGAACATGCTTTCAGCTTTTCTTCATTTTCATCTGGTTGCTGTTGGCTGAAGTCGGCTGCGAAGCAGAGGAATGCAAATCTATAACTTGGGTTTCGCATCTGACTTGCGAGAAAACAGCCACATATTATTATTTCATTTTGTCTAGAACAGCGTTTCCCAACCTTTTTCAACTTGCGGCACACTACAGGTGTAACTTGAATTCTCGCGGCACACCCATATATATATATATATATATATATATATATATATATATATATAATTACCGTGGTATTTTAATGTGATTACTAATTTCCTTCTTACAGAGAAGAAAGCTCGATCACTGATTTTCCCCCGTGCTAAATCATTATACTTATTTTTCATTCTAATTTTAAAATAGAAAACAATAGCAATGAAATATAGGACTCGGGTTTTTAAAAATCCACTTTCTCTTTCGAAAACTGTATCTAACCTCTAACTAAAAGGGAAGATCACTAAATAACGAACAAATAAACAAATCTCCTATACTTTTAAAACACAAATGTAGGTAATTTGTATGCATGCTTGCTTTGTTGAATTTATTGAATGATATGTTAAAATTTCAAGTTACGAAATAGTCTGCAACAGTAAAGAAGTAATAATGGTCATGACAATGATAAATACGTTTTTCAACATTAAAAATGTACAGAAAAGTAACACAGTATGAAATTTAAAATTGTAGATTTGTAGTAGAGGTTCATAGTAATGTGAAATATAAATATACAATTTCCCCTGTCTTGCAATTTGGTTCGTATAGAATTAATAATTTGTTTCGATTTTTTCGCATCACACCAGCGGCCCATTCGCGGCACACCAGTGTGCCGCGGCACACCGGTTGGGAAACGCTGGTCTAGAACATGATTGATAGAAAGTTTCATTTCGGTTTGTGCAGTCGAAGGTACATCACTTGCTTTTTCTCCAGACATCCATCTTCTTGTGCAGCATGGTTCCACTGTCATATTTCATTCTTTGCATCTTTTTTCTTCTGCTGTATGATGTGCTCCGGCAAATTGAGTCTCCAAGTCAATTGTTCCCACTGTGTTCTCCAACTGTATAAGAGTGTGATGGGAAGTCATGTCCTGGTTGTAGATGTTTTTAGATTCGATCGATATATTGGAGAGGTTAAGAGCATAAATAAAACAAGTTAAATGAATGGCTGTTTGAAAGATGAAGATCTGCATCTCCTCGAGTATCAAGTGTTTCAGTCGAGGTGTCACGCAATTCTTTCAGTGTATCCATAGCCTGATCCAGTTTACTAAGACGTATTCCATTGAGTAGCAGTTTCGCGTTTCAGGTCAATCCTCACGTACTTTTGAAAAAAAAATATCGATGTAGAGAAAAGCACAAACGATCCATTGTTCTAAAGGAAGTGACTGACAGCATATTAACGTGTCCAGTAGGTATATCAACAAGATTCAAGAAATGATTGTTACAGGGAACGAATGCAACAAGAGGTTTTGCATTTGGCATCAAAGTTTGAACTGAAGAATATTGACCAGCCGTTGTAGTCTGGCTGTCATATACATTCTCTGCAATTGTGAATGGCATGTACAGTCAGCCACAAAAGTACTTTCCGTTTGGTAAAATTTATTTTAGGAATAACGGGGATATGGCTAGAATGTACAATGACGGTATTCTTAGAACGTACAGAAAACACATTCGTTTTAATTTACTGAAAACAAGTGGTGCTTTTCAGCCAGTTCGTACCGGTTGTTAAAATATTTCAAGTTCGTAGAACCGTTTGTTATACCCACACACAAACACAAAAATACATACATACTCATGATCTAATCAAGAGTGAAAGAAAGAAACTAAACAAATTACTGAAAACACCTCTGTACTTTTTCCTATCGCTTGTATTGTTGTGAAAACAAATAACTTTCAATTGTTTCAATTCAATGGGCAGACAGAAATTCGAATGGGCAGATAGAAATTTGAATATGAATTCCGGGATATTGACGGGATACTGGAATCTGTGAGTGCAATGAATGTGATACGTATCTAAGGGGTCTCCACATATTACGTAGAGGGGTTCGGCCTTGCGTTACGAAGTATGACACGAGGGAGGAAGGGGTTAACGTCTTTGTTACGTAACGTGTTTTTTCTGTTATCTTTATTTTTATTCTCAGGCTTTTATGCTATCTTTTAAACGAATAATTTTATTCAGTTCTGTTCATTTTTATAAATAAATATTTATATTGTTTTGAAAAATTGAGAACATACAGGATGCATAAATTGAATCATGCAGAAGGAGACGCTACTAGACACCAGCATGACTGGTGACGAACCCTGCGTGTATTACAATACAATAAAGCTCTGTTTTGTGGCTATCACCGCAATGCATTTACGGTACACGCTTTTCTGGAGTTAGTTGTTAGCGATCGTAACTACCGCTTGAAAATGCCTTCGTGTTCCCATTCCTATCTCTGTTTCTGAAAATAGATTTAAAACTTTTGATTTGAACCATTACCCACTCTTTTTCTCCCAAAGGGTTTCGCGTTTCGGTCTTTTTCGTGAAATAATATTTTCCGCGACAGAACGATCCAAGCAAAATAAGATATTAAAAACTGAATTCGTCGGATATTTATCTCATACTGATTTTTTTTTATCTTTAGATTTGAATTTTCCAAGAGAAATCGAGTTTATTCGCATTCTGGCACTGATTTAGGACAAGAAGAATTTGAAATGGGTTAAACTGAAGTCCACAGAAAATGACCGAAAGCTTGTTCACAGACGAGATGTCTCTGCTCCTTCACGTGTGCAACCACGTCGTATCTCTGATCTATGAGGAAGAGAATTCTTTGTATCGTCGACATTGGGAAACATCAAATACAGGAAGCATCCTGGATTCCAGAAAAAAAGAGATCAATATCAATTCTCTATATCCTGTTTCACCTGCATCTTCCTGCAGTACTTCCTCCTTACCAATCATCGGTGACCTAAGTGGTTGGGTGCGATCTTCTTGGGAAAACGACAGTATGGAATTTCGAAGAATTAAGGCTGGTTAATTAAACATCTTATGGGGTTAAAATATTATTACGGTACTACCATTTTCTAATACTTTGATTTGTTGACAAAAAATCACTACAAGTATATTCAAAATAAAAGCATTTTGTAATGAAAAGTTCTGCCACTAAAATTATTATTTTTTACTGTGATAACTGCCAAAATAAGCAAAATTGACGAAAAAACAAAAATCGTTACTTAAGAAAGGGAGAGGGGTTCAGCCTTCCATTACGAAGTGACAAGGGAGAGGGACAGTGGCGACTTTAGCGGGTAGGCCGGATAGGCACAGGCTTACCCCAAAATTTTTAAAAGTACATAAACGCTAAAAGATACCATAAAGAGTAAATCCATTTCTCACTATTTTTATTAATGGTAGATAATTATTTAACAAATAGCATCAACCACTAGTGTAATACCAACCACAATACCAACCGCTATCTGCAACACGTTTTTGAATGACTCCAATGTCTTCATTAGTTCTCGAGATATGTACCTTCGTAGCAATGTGTCAAAATAAAGTGGTCTTTCCATCGATATATTGATCGATTGCTTGTCATGACCAATACTATATTCCTGAAAATATGGCACTTTACTGGTGGGATACCCTACGTATATATATATAGTGGTGCTATACTAATCTTTTAACAACCGGTTCTCTCTCTCTCTCTACACACACACACACACACACACACACACACACATATATATATATATATATATATATATATATATATATATATATATATATATATATATATATACAGAGAGAGAGAGAGAGAGAGAGAGAGAGAGATAGAGAACCGGTTGTTAAAAGATTAGAATAGCACCACTGCTGAAAACTGTACTCAAATCGTCCTTCCATTCTGAAGTTATTTACGAAACTAATTTCACCAAACGGAGAAAACTTTTGTCACTGACTGTACACCACACTAATGTTAGTTTAATGTGTCAACAGAAATTAAATAAAATTTTTAAGTTTTACGTCCCAGGGTTACGTCGGCTAGGCTAAAAGAGAGGGTGATGATAAAAAAACAGATGAAATGGTGGAATAAAGACAGTGGGATAAAACGAGAGCAGCGTAGAAAACCCACGCACACGGTGTTTGTCCACCATAAAACTCACTTGGCAGGAGCTGGGATTGAATCAAAGACCCCGTACACCTGAGGTGAACGCTCTACCACGGAGCCACGCGGCCGAGTATATGTCAACGGAAATGCTACCAGAATACTTTCTCTCAATGGCAATGAAATCAATAAATGTTTCACGAATTTTCTTAATCTCCTAAACCATCAGCACCATAGAAACTGCTACTTTTGGCCTTTCCATTTTGTTTCGAGGGAATAGAAAGCAACGGAAACAAATGAATGCTTGTTTTTGTTGAGAGTAACACATGTAATATCTAGAAAACTTTTGACCATTTGGCATTTTTCTTTCAAACCAGTATTTCGAAAGGGAACGCTGTGAACTATATTCTTGAAAACTACAGACTTTATTCTGTGAAAACTAAAAGAATTGTAAAAAAAAAAAAAAGAAAAGAAAGAAAAGGAAAAGAAAAAATTGAAAAGTGTGGATATTTTCATGAAAGTAATTTACTCTTATTTACGAAATTTGAACCAAATCGCCTGAGTCGTTTTTGAGAAAATCGTCCCAAGAGATCGCACCCCCAATAATAAACTACCCTTTCTTAGACTTTTCTTTGAAAAATGACTAATGTCAAAGTATATGGGGATTAATGAAATGTTGATATATGACACATATACAAAATCGTTAAAATCGTTTTCAAGGAAATACAATTTAATTGTTTTCACCCTGCAGTAAAGTACCCTTATTTTGAGGGTAGAAAGAAAATTCGAGAAGCTTACCTAAAGAATCTTATAAAATAAAAGTTTAAAATTTGGTGCGGATACGTTGACAGTTATATGACTTTCATGAGAACGAACAAGTTTGCAATTGGGACGAATGAATGGATAAAAAGATATTCAAAGTCACTTTTCCGAATGTAAGGGCCATTAAATATGTAAAATCGTTGAAATCTCGAATTCGATCTTTTTCTCGATTACCATACTTTCTTCTATCATATAGTCGCTCGAAAGTAAACACACACACACACAAACATACATACATACATACATACATATATATATATATATATATATATATATATATATATATATATATATATATATATATATATATATATATATATATATATATATATATATATATATATATATAAATGAAATAAATAGAATTGTGAAGTGATTAAGACTTTTAAGGCAAATATTGAAGGCGAGCCAATCACGTGTTGTGTTTGTTTCTCCTATAGGTCTAAATTGTGGCAATTTTGTCAAAATAAATTAACTACTTCAAATTTGCATTTTTGAAATATGTCTTACTTAATCGCGATTTCGCTGGATACAAGAAAATGCTTCAATTTAACGTCCCATAATTATATCCTTTAGCTTAAGGGAGGCGGATGATTAAGGCTAATGAATGATAATGGCAGAATTGGTGGAATGAGAATATGGGAGGAAACGGCAGTACCTCAACCAAGGACACGATATTGTCCACCACAAACTTACTTGGACGAGAATCAAACCAGGGACCTCATACACCAGAGGTAAACACTATACCACTGAGCCACACCTGGGTACAAGAAACCTCACAATATACACTCTAAAAATATTTATATGAAATATGGCACATAAGGCATTATCGCTAGATTTATTGTTGCCTTACACCTGAACTTTAGGAAAGTATGATAGACTGTATGTGTTTATGGAAAATATTTGATAGCACAAATTTGTGACCAAACATTTCAAATATAAGAATTTTAGAATGAACTTATAGAAGATATACATTTCACATGTACATTTTCTCCTCAGGAAATACTCTGAAAATTTGTGGTAAAATATCAGGGAATTGGTTAATTTGAAGATAAAAATAGTCCTATTTTTAAGAGTGTGCTTTGTGTATAGAAGGTTATTATAGTATATCTAAACGAACACGGTGAAATGATAAGTCAGATGATGACAGATTATCACTATAGAAATTTCTATATTTTTACTTTCAGTGATCGTTGAAAAGATCTATATCTCAACGGATTACCAAATTTGATAGTCCGTACATGCCGAAAAAGTCAGTTTTGGCTGTATACTATTCTGTTCGTTCAGAAGTATACGCCCTTGCCTACAGGCCACACTTCTTAAATTCACACCAAATTTTGAACTTAAGATTTTAATAAGATTCTCTAGTTTTTTTCTTCCTATCTGAAAAAATAAACATAATTTAATTAGTGGAGGGAAACAAAAGTTTAAAACGGGTGTTACTACTTTATTTATAGTTCGTAAATTGATATCACATTGGCAATCCTATAATATGGCACAAGTAAAGTTTCTGAGAAGGATACAGAAGGAATAGTTTAGTTTTGTCGCTAAGTTCTTTTCGAGAAAAAAAAAATCTCAAGAATCGTGAAACTTTTCTGTTCATATTTCATTAACAAATCTTTTAGTAATACCGGGTAAGTGCAGCATGATTTAATTTAATTTAAGAAAAGGGAGTGAGATAGTTTATTGCGGTAGTCTATTCCTAATTTTTAATGTATCGTTGCGCAAACAAAATTTTTATGATATCCGAGAAAATTTACTGTGAAATATGTATCCGATGTATTGGAATATCAAATTGTTACATTTTTCCCTTTTATTTAAGATTGTAATCAAGTAGTTAGTCTTTTCATTGTAGTTAGCAGCTACAGCGTATTTTGCAGTCTTTACTATACACAGATCTTTCTTCCAACAAAGTAGAAAGTGTGAATTATTACTAGCAACGAAGAACATGCCTTTTAGACCCATAAAAGTTAGTTTTTTCGATTTTCCCAAAAACTACGCATAAGAGTTTACCCTCAAGTGTGTTATTTTGTTCAATTTGATAACGTCTATTGACTGATAACTGCACTGAGAAAAAAAATGTAGATGGCGTACTTAAAAAGATAGCTTACATGCGTAATTCATGTAGTTTTTGGACTTAATGTACAGCATGCCTATAACTGAAAACGCATGTTTTATAATACTTTCTGTATAAGTGTTCCATCTATACGTACTTTCCGTATGAAACAATATAGGCGGTCAGGATCTCATATACAAATGGACGTATATAACATATAGTTGACGAAAGTAAGATAAGTATATGCATGTGAGACTGTATTACTTACGGGAAACTGTAAGATATCAGACATCCTGCAATAGCATGATGTAACATCTAAGGGCAGTGCCTATGTAGCATACGGATAACGTATGTTCCATTCTAATTTCTGTAGTAAACAAGAGGATACCGTATATTTGTACAATATACCGCTGTCCGGAGAACGGATTTTTCTCTGTGTATGTGTGTTATCTTCGAAACATTTTAATTAAACGGAATTTAAAATTTAAGAACTAATGATAACTTTAGGCTATTACTGTCAGAATGAAGAACTCCAGGAGCGTTTATTTTAGCATCAGTTTCTCCTTAATGAGTAGCATGGAGCTTCTTCGTGGTTAAGCGGTTAGCGTATGCGCCTTTGGTGTGGGAGACCTGGGTTCGATTCCCGGCGGGAGGTCGAATTCCACATTAATTAATAGGTCCACGTCTTATATAGTCTCGCTGCTGAAATGGACATTAAACTAGAAAAAAACTCAGCTTAATAACTGGCGTGATTTTTGCAAAGCATCAATGTTTATATTGACAAAGAAATTCGTTTTCCTTCAATTTCTGGAAAATTACGGATGAGTGTTCAGCACGATATGCTCTATAAATAGATGATATCATCATAGAAAATTTACAAATCCATGCGTAATCTAGATCTTCATGAGAATCGATAAGTGTGCAAGGAGACATCAATTGCACACTATTAGAGGTCTGCACGGGCCGGAATTTTTTCCCGAGCCCGTCCCGTCCCGTGAATTTATAATGTGAGACCCGACCCGAGTCAGAAATATATATT
This sequence comes from Thermobia domestica, assembly GCF_964235325.1. Lineage (NCBI taxonomy): Eukaryota > Metazoa > Arthropoda > Insecta > Zygentoma > Lepismatidae > Thermobia > Thermobia domestica. Next base: position 2,100,837 of record NC_137468.1, read on the forward strand.
TTAGCATTTAGGCTCGACGCAGGCCCGTATCCAGGGGAGTTAGGGGGACCGGCCCCCCTAAAATTTTCACGGTAGGTTTGCTAATGAACTATAATATGGTGATGAGGTATAATATGGTAGTATCACCCCCCTAACTTTAGCCCCCCCTACATTTTTGGGCTGGCTACCGGCCTGGGCCCCAGCCCGGCCCGAACTCGTGTGACAATCAAATTAGCCCGAAATAAGCCCGAATTGCAGAAACTTAAAAATTAACGCAAAAAATGTGTTTTTATTTACAGCACTTAGAAGTTTAATTTTGCACTTGTGCTTTAAAAGTTCTCCAGAAAGAACGGTCTATAGAAAGAACGGTAATGTATCGTTGTACAGTATATTTACAAAGTTAGGCCCGAAAAGGCCTGAAAAATATTGTTGTATATTTAAAAATTTACGGCCCGAGCCCAGCCCGGGCCCGAAGTGATATACGTTTTGTAGACCCGAGTCCGGCAAGCGGGCCGGGTCAGGCTTAAGCCCGAGGGCTCGGCCCGAACCTCTGCAGACCTCAACACACTATATATATCTTCCTAAATGAGAAAGGGCTACGTAGTAGGTATTCTGACTCCACTTGTCCCGTTCTCTTTGTCACCTTTTAAATCCTAATGTTAGAACAACAATTCTTCTATCTAGAAAACAATAAAAATAACTATTCTTTGCAGGAGTTACCAAGGGAGAACTACATATCTCCTCCGCTTCGTGATAGTGCAGAAGTGACCTCGAGCACTGTCATATGAAACAAGATTTGTTCCATGTCACAAACGACGTAGAGGCATCATTGTTCACATGAAGATCCATTAATGTAGTAACTGTCACGAGTACAGTGAATTCCCAACACATACAATGTTAATGTATATAATTACATACATGCATACAATCGGAGCTTCGTGAAATAATAACATATTTTTACCTGATCTTCGTTGAGATTTTACCCTAGGCCATCATCCTCTGAATGCATCACAGACGAATATGGATATCGCCCTGCTTAAGGACGAAACTTTAGCTAAGGACCGTGATATCAGGGCTTAGGCAAACTAAATAGCAACCCAGGGATCCAAAATCGAAGGGGCTCCTGGTTAAGGGATGAAATAGGGTACAGAACACGGTAAACAGTATTGTCTGTCGTGGACTATCGTGGAGGTCACCCATTCTTCTGCAAAGAAGAAAGTTCGTCACGTGGCAATGTAATCTTGTACTAATAAATATAAGATTTATAATATGCGATAAAAAGCGTAAAGTTGGTACTTCTCTATTTCATTTCTATTTTCTATTTTCGTCTGCTTGTCTATTTTCGAAAGTCAAAAATGCGTTCAATAAATAAATAAATATTAAGTTCTTCAGTTCGATTACTAAAAATGGACCCCCATCCCTGATAACTGCCTAAGGTTCTTATATATCTAAATCCGGGAAACTATTGAGCATAATCTTCGTAAATGTATTAATTTCCGTAAAGGATACCTGTGCCGTGGAGTCCCGGTAATCCGAACAGGTCAGGAAAAAATGTATTTTATTTATTTATTTTGTGGCGAAAATACGCAGTTTTCGGAAATTAATAAGTAAAAGGATGAAAATGGTGTATGTTTTCGTAGGAAACAAAGTAAACTTTCGTTAAATACAGTTTAAAATACATAAAGGTAATAATACAACTAACCGAAAGATTTGTAACTGCTGTACTGTACGTGGAAAAATAAAGGCATCAAGTTTTTCCAACATTTTAAACATTTTTCCAGTACAGTACAAACGCTGTAGTCACAAAACATGTTCTGGAATAAGAAACTATTTATTACAACACAATAGACCCGTTCACCTCCTTCAAACCGCGACTTTAGTGTTATTCTGGTTAATCCGAGTCATGGTTATGCTCCTGTCTTCTTGTTAAAATAATATAATTAATCAAAGAATAAGTCAACATTCACTAAATATGAGTAACAGAATAGAACATTCCTGTTGGTTGTCAGTTGATGTCTACTATAACTTTTATTTTCTTAAATATTGTATGAATGATGTTGAGTTTTGGAGCAAACACAGGATCATTTGGAGTTTTGAACAATTTTGTGGGAGACAAATTATGTAAATCCGGGACTGGCCCGACTAAACCACGATGCCTTTGATCCCTAGTGAATACAAGTTTGTTCTTTTAGAGTTTATCCACAGCGAGAATACTTGGTTGGACAATATTTATTCATAAAAATAATTCAATACGGAATAATGCTCTTAATTTCTTCTATCTTAGTGAGAATGAGTAAAAGTTGTATTCCGGGTGGGAGAATGTACTTCCTGCCATAAATCTCCTGGCTGCTATTAAAATTAGTTCATATTTTCAGTGAAATATCTAAAATTGAGACCTACTTTTGAATATGTATAGTGGGTGTGTAGTACATAATTCAGTCAGGATATTCACCGTATTCATGTCAAGTTTGAATGAAGATAACAGTGATATGAGTGAGTGACCCAGTTATGTACACAAAAGCAAAACTGAATCCAGACATAAACGAAAGCAGATTATGATGCAATTATGTTTGATGAACAATTTTTGTTGCTGTTATGAAGTAGAAAGAGTGAAAAAAAATCGACGTGTGTTTCCGTGACGATGGAAACTGTGATGTCAGGAGTAAACACGGAGCTTTCATGATGTACAACCATCCAACGTATCTCGTAGGCTTCCTGCTCTTCAAGGGCAGAAAATCTTCGGCTTCAGTTCAGCTGTGATAGTGGTGGCGACGGACGGTTAAAAAATATATCGCCATGAAGTTCTTGGCGACTAACATAATCTTCGCAGGTAAGACAATTTACACAATTTTCTTTAAATAGATTCTTTAGTATAGAGATATTTAAATAAGAAACTGGCGCTGGAATTAATAAACTTAAATGTACTTTTCAACTTACAAAGACCAAAACAACTCAATGACATAAGGCATTTGATGTGACCATTTTATGCAGTACCGAGCAATGAGGGAGGGGGCGGGAATAACGGCCCCGGGCAACGAACTAAGGGGGCGAAAAATTCGGGAGAAAAAGGAAGAAAAGAGAGGAAAAATTACTTGGAATATATGTATGGGGGCGCCGTCGTATACTCTCGTCCCGGGCGCTGATTTTTCACGGAAGGCACTGATTTTCTGTGAGTTTATCTACGGAAAGCAAGTGTGTTTTTAGGTATTTTATGCCCCTGTTCCAAGAAAATTTTCTCAGGTAAATGCAACACAGTACTACCAATAAAGCACTTCCCGCTGGTCTTGTGGTTAGCGCGTGTGCCTTTGGAGTACATGGTCCCGGATTCTACTCCCATCGGGAGAGAAATAAATTTAATTTCACAGTCATTCAGTTTCATTAATCCTCCGTCTGCTTAAGCCTAAAGAGCATAAACGTGGGACGTTAAACAAGAGATTAGTTTTTATTTTCAGTATTGTCAAGAAGTTTCCGTGTAAAGTTAATCATTTAAACAATATCTGCAGTTTCACTACGAAAGTTATAGTCTTGCTTTGTTACTAAACAAACACCATCAAATCACGTTTTAATATGCCACCCTTGGAAATTTACCGCCTTGAGCTCGTGCGTAAAGAAGGCCCTAATGGCAAATATATAGACATTCTTTGGATCAGCTTGTACTTGAAAGCTGTGATAGGGCATTCACCTCTGGTTCGATGCCAGGGAATGAGTTGAGGTTTTCAAATGCACAACATTGTGTGAAATTTTGAGGAAAGATTCTCTTATTTTGTTCCATTACCATTACCTTGTGTCAATTGTCCATTTCCTTTACCCTCTAGAACACAATCAACGGACATTAAGACAAAAATACTTCATTTTACTATTGTTAGTACGGTCTTGTTAATACGGTCTAATCCACTTCTACGTTATACATTAAAAAGATTTCGAAGATTAAAGAAATACAGTTGATTAAAATTAATATATGATACAGATAAAAGTTTTTTAACACATGCAAAAATATTTTTACATTGAAAACATGGAATGTTAAAGCAAATAATATTTTATTTCAAGTTTCACTAATAAAATACACATATAAAATACACACAAAACAGACTTTTGCGTTAGAGATATACTTTTATAGTTGATTATAATTAATTTATGAGACACTAAAACGTTCTTAAGACACGTAAAAATGCATCAAAAACTACAAACAGGCGCACCATACAAATAAAACTTTGCAAGGTAACAAGATTTCATATTTCTCCTGATTGTCTCTTCTTGTACAAGAAAGACCTAGGTAATCAAGGAGCCCAATCTTAAAGAGTAAATGCACTCACTCATTTAGTGATTCATTCATCATTAACTCTTCGATACTATTGAGCATTGAAACTTGAAATTTTCTATAAATATTGTGCTTACACTCTAGGCTGAAGACAAGATGGGAGTCTCCGAAATACGATCGGAAACGGCGAAGGGGGCTTGAAAGTTTATTTTTGCTGTTCTTAAGATCTTCGAGAATATTATCTTAAAAGGTTGGAATCTTTTATAAATTTTCCCGATGCACTTTAGCAGACGGTAAGATAGTTTGGTAAAATGTGATCCCTAAAGAAGGTAGGGAGGTGATAGTTTACGTTACTTCAGTGATACAAAAACTTCCATCAACAAACCAGAATTTTTATCTTTAAAATCCTTTCCGTAAACCTTATTCTTCTCGCGTGAATAACGGGCATTGTGTTGATATATAGTAATTTTCCTTCTACTATGTACATGGAGACAATCAATAGTTTTAAAGTGAACTATATGATCTAAAGTGGTGTTGCTGCTTAATATTTATTATCTATATTGATGTTCAGTTAGTTGTCTCTACCAATCACTTAAAACCCGTTTTCCATTGTATGTGTAAAATATTCTTCAGTCCTATTTACGTATGGATTGGAATTGATCCCTCCAAGGAGACAGAAACTTATAAATTAATCAGTCATCAAAATAATCATTGTAGTTTAATAAATGATGATAATTGCCGTAGTTTATTTGTTGAACAAATACCAATTATATTGGAATAGTTAACTCTGAATAACAACGACAATGAAGAGAGAATTAGGTAATGGAAGCTGCCCAGGGGTTATGTTTAAAAATACCATCCCGGTATTTGGTTAGTGAAGTTCAGTAAAGAGCTTCGGAAAACCTCAGGGTAATAACTACAGGTTTCGAACCCAGAACTTCTCGATTTTGAGGCAAGAAAACTATTTACTTATAAGTAGCATAAGCAAACCTGTTAGGAGGATGAATATCGTCGTCACAAGACAAGCAACAATAGACACAATCTCTCTCTTTTTAAAGAAAAAAAAAATTTTACACACACAAATAATTAATGTTCAGCAACAGAATAAAAACTACAGTTTTATTATTGGCAACGAACGAAACTTTTTAGCTCCATAAAAATTCGTTTTCTCTAATTTTCCCGAAAACTACTCTTAGCATTTACTCCCAATTGTTCACCTGGATATCATCGGTTTAATATGCTTTAACGACGACGTGGACTGTCAGTGTCCGAGTGAAAAGATTGATTGGAGATGCCTCAGGATCAGTTTTATCTCAATAAATGATGTGGTTATTGTATAGCAGTGATTTTCAGCTTTACAGCAAAAGTTCTTTTTGTCGATTTTGTCAAAACCTACGCATGAGGATTTACGTTCATATGTATTATTTTGTTCAACTCAGTCAGATATATCGATTGATAGATATCTTATCTTTCAGCTTTTGCTGCTATACCCTAATGATATTCTAAAAGATATACATTAATTTTGTTCCTCCGCTCGTGTGATTACATTGCATTTCCGAATAAATTGTGCAGTCATTTCTTCTGAACCAGTTCCATTTAAACATTGCCCTGAAGCCTGTATTCAATGACAACACAACACTTGATCTACTCTGATGTAGGCTGTATACGTTTATTATAACCAGACGCGCAACCAGAAATTTTTGTTGGAGGGGTTCCCAAAATTTGGAGGAGAAGACACATCTATGTAGTACTGAACCAGTGTTAATGTGCAGCTGAAAAGACGGTAAGTAATTGTTAAGTACTGCCACTCGTATTCTCAAAACATGTGACAAATCTAAATTGTTTTTATGAGAAACGAAAGACTACAGATCAAGTCTAAGATCAAATCTTTATGTTACACAAATCATTTCTCTACTAAAGAGATATGGGTTTATTAACGAAGTGTACAAAGTTATGTTGGATTACGAAGTCCTACGAGTGAGTCAGGATCCCCCCACGTCGATACGCCCCTGATTATGACAGAAATATATTTTTGAGAACTAAATACGATGCCAAACTGGGAATGTTTATTACACTGTCTTTTTCCTACATGTTAAACACAGCATCCTAAAAATATAGCCTTCATGTGTCTAACAAACGAAACGTTATTGTTTACTTGTGATTTGGATCAACTAACAAGTATAGCGTAAAAACGTTTTGAGTAATTTTATCCAAAACTATTAACTAACTAACTAACTCTATGGCCTATAAAACCCGGAGATTCAATGCCGCGTTCACAAAAGCTCTCCACTGACTTCTATAATTAGCTAATTGGATCTAGTTTGTACTTTGTATTCCTAACTCTGCGAGATCCATCTTAATATTGTTCTCCCATCTGCGCCTAGGTCTTCCTGAGTATACGAGTATACGGTCGTTTTCCGATTGGTATTCCAGTCAAGATTTTGAAAGCGTTTCTAATTTCTTCCATTCTAGCTACATGACCTGCCCACCTAAGCCTCCTAGACTTGATGACCCTAACAATGTTGGGTAAACCGTATAAATTATGTAGTTCCGCGTTATGAAGTTCCCGCCATTCCCCATTTCCATTCCTATTGGGTCCGAATATTTGTCTCAGGATATTGTTCCAAAATACTTTCAGTATATGTTCTTCCGTCAGAGTAAGCGACCATGTTTCGCAACCATACAGAACAACAGGCATGATTATAGTTTTATATATTGTAAACTTCAAATTTCTAGACAGAATTCGCGACGACAAGAGATTTTGAACCGAATAGTAACACGAATTCTCTGCTTTTAGTCGACATTTAATTTCTTCGTGAATATGATTTTCCTCTGTTAATATTGATCCTAGATATTTGAAACTATCCACTTTATCAAAAATTTTATTATATATTTTAACGAATCCATAATTTGCCGTATTACGATCCCGACGCACTTCCATGTATTTAGTTTTCTCTGGATTTACTTCTAAACCCATGTCCCTGCAAGCGTTTAATAAGATCTCTGCATTTCTTTCTATTGTTCTCCTATCATCCCCTATTAAATTTATATAATCAGCATATGCCGTTTCCTGGTGAATACCGTTCAAGTCTAGGTTCTATTTGCTATCTTTGATCTTCCTTATAGCGTATTCCAGAACAAAGTTGAATAACAATGGCGACAACGCATCGCCTTGTTTCAGGCCATTTTCGACGTGAAAGCTCGTGGATAAAAATGTTCCTACCCGGACTTTACTTTGAGATTCATTTAAACATATCTTAATTAATCTAATTAGTTTTCTCTGTATTCCAAATTCTGTAAGAACGTTGTATAATGTTTCTCTCCTAACCGTGTCGTAAGCCTTTCTAAAATCGATAAATAGTTGATGTACCGGAGTATTGTATTCCCACTTTTTCGAGTATTTGGCGAATGGTAAATATTTGGTCGATAGTTGATCGATTTCGTCTAAATCTTCACTGATAATCTCCAATAATTTCATCTGCGTATGGGGTCAGTCTTGCTAATAGAATATTTGAAAGGATTTTGTAGGATGTTAACAGAAGAGAAATGCCTCGATAATTATTACAGTCAGTTTTGTCGCCTTTCTTGTGAATTGGAACAATGATTGATTCTTTCCACTCTTGTAGCAATTCTTCCTTGTTCGAGAGAAGGAGAATGACTTTGTGTATGTTATTCCACAATTTTTCGCCTCCAGCTAAAATTAACTCAGCCGGAATTTCGTCTACATCCGGAGATTTGTATTTGTTTATAGCTGTTTCTATTTCTATTCGTTGGGTTCTGGAATATACGGTTCTGCGGTGTGTATTTCCTTTTCTCCACACACATTAGTACAAAATAATAATAATAATAATAATAATAATAATAATAATAATAATAATAATAATTAATAAATAAAAAGTAATTTCTTTCCCATATTCTACTATAATTTCATTGATTCTACGAGTCTAAAAAAAAAAAGCTTTCTAAAATATTATCAGCGTTTAAAAAAAAATAAATAAGAAAGAAGAGACACACACAAATCGACATATTTCACTGAGATGAATAAAATGATATGCATCAATCTAAAATCTTATGCGTAATTTTCGACAAAACAAAAAAATTCAAAACCTAAGAATTTATGCTTTAAACCTACATTACAAAAATCATGTCATTAATTGAAGTGAAACTGACCGTTATCAAGTTCTTTATGATAACAATAGTAAAATGATTGTACTTAATACGATTAATGTAGTATAGCCTAAAATTTCCATTAACTCTTAAAGTTTCTTCTCTGTTTAATTAAAATATTGTCCAAATAGAAGACATTTGTCAGTCGGTAAGTCACATCGAACTGATCATAACAACATACTTGAGGACTAAATTTAATGTGTAGCTTTCCAGGAAGTCGAAGAAAATGAATTTTCTGGTGTTAAAATGTACAGTATGTGGCTTGTTGTCAATAATATGTCAGTTTAAATTTTGCACAAATAAATTATTTACTTATGTAGTGTGTATATAGCAAAATACACGGTTCAGTAGTGAATTGTTGTTGGTATTTTCTAACGGTGACCACAGATTACTCGTACCTCGATTGAATGTTGATCCAATAGATACACACAGGCGCTACTTACTAAGCTGTAGAAGATATTTGGAATGTTTTAATGATTTTACATAAGAGTTTGGAAGTCATTAATAAAACTATGTCCAAATGCAGCAAAATAAGAAGTTTGCTATATATACACAGTGTTTCAAAACAACACCGACAACATTTGGGAGGTGATTCCTGACACTAAGATAAGACAAAAAGTATAGACCAACCTGGATACACAAATGCTTCCTTTCGGAGTTATATTCTGCCGAAAACATGAAAAAATGAACTTTAAAGGTCCATAGCTCCAATACTATGGAACCTACCGTAGTCGGGTCAAGATTTTATTTAGGAACTAGTATGTGCCCTATCCAAATATCCATGTTTCAGAATCCTGCGGTACTTCCGCAACAATTTTTACAGAAGTAGTTGGTGTGTACTTCAAATTATACGTCCATAGCCAAACTGTCTTTATAAAAAATGTTGCTTTAGTACCTTAGGATTCTGAAACATGAATTTTTAAGCAGCGGACATATTATTTCCTAACTGAACTGTTGACCAGAGTACGGTAGGTTTCATAGTTTTGGAGCTATAGACCTTTAAATTTCATTTTTTTCATGTTCCCGGCAGCATATTATTGCGAAAGGAAGCATTTGTGCAGCCAAGTTGGTCTATACTTTTCATATTATCTTGGTGTCAGGAATCACCTCCCAAACGTTGTCGATGTTGTTTGAAACACCCTGTATATATATTAGAGAGAGAGAGAGAGAGAGAGAGAGAGAGAGAGAGAGAGAGAGAGAGAATCATCTGAATTTATATCGTATAGAAACGCAAAGTATTGCTATTACTCCTGTCCGTTTGTAAATAAACCCAAGTGTATGTATAGATCGTATATCAGCTCGCGACATCATACCTCAGACTTCTAAAGATTTAGCAGATACAGAAATTGTGAATGTTTTCGGAAGCTGACGCTGGAAAGTGAATCATAGAGGATAAATTTCAACGGTAGTCGGAGTCCAACAAACCACACTGTGTACTTCCAGGATTAACAAGTACTGTACATGAGTACTGGTTTTCAAATGCACCATAAATATAGTCCTATACTAGGGTAACCAGGCATCCCATTTGTAACGGGATTGTCACTTTCTTCAAGAAGTCGTATGATATCCGAAAAAAAATTCTAACGGAGCACAAAATGTCTTTAATAAAATAGCGTCCTCTAATTTCTTCCGTAGACTTCTACAGTGGTTGGAAGGAAAGATCAACCCTTTTTCAAAGAATTCAGTCATCACAAAAATATGACATTTAAGAAACAGTCGAAACCCCTAATTCCAGTTCCTATTAAACGTTAAAAGGTAATCTAAAAATTACAATTGGAATAAAGTTAAATAAAAAAAGGCTGGCTATTTTAAAGAGCTAGAAGCTTCTCTCTCATGCCATTAATAACAATATAACAATGATTATGCCTCGGTGGATGCTAGTTTTCAGTTTTTTATTTTCTAAATCTGAGGTTACCCCATCCTACACAGATGCACTTTTGAATAAGCATGCCATTCACATATTTTACCCCTATGCTTTAATTTGTGTGAAATAGATCTGATTCTCTAAGGTATCTAATTTTTTCAATCAACACCCATTGCTAGCCCTACATGTTATTTTTCCGCGTGCCTATCGATGTAAACAATGATGCATGAGGATCAATTTTTCATAATTTGTGGATGTACACTCATGTCCAAAATGACTGTCGCATATCTATAACTGTCTTCTTGCAAGAACTTAATTTGATAATGATTTTGCAGGGTACTTTTAATACTGATATTATGTGTATAATCGGGAAATGTATATTTGTGGTAAGTTTCATAGAAAAAGAATTATATATACGAAAATTAGAATGAGTAAAACAAAATATTGCTAAATGAACAAGAAAGATTTATTTTCGTTTTATTGTTCTTATTTACTGCTCTTTTGACACGAAATTTGCCACATACACTTCTTTGCTGATTATACACATACTAACATTATAAGAAATACCGCCGAATTCGTTATCAAATTGTATTCCTACAACATATTTATAAACATGTGACAATAATTTTGGACATAAGTGTACCATGACCAATATTAAGTGGTAGAGCGTTGGCTTCGCGTTCGGAAGGTTGTGGGTTCGATCTCCGCTGCCGACCATCCTGACTGACGTTCTACAGGGTTTTCCTCAGTCCTACCAGGCAAATGCCGGGATGGTACCTACTAAACAGGCCCTGGCCGATATCTTCCCAAATCCTTTCCATTGTTATTATTGTTGTTAGATATCCAGTGTAAAATGGCTTCTGAGCTCTATCTAGTGATTGTTAAATAAATAAATAAATATTGATGTCTCTAATTACTCCTTGTTGTTTCAATGTTCTAAGTATCCATACTCTTCATACTCCATGTGCAACATATAAAGTATATATGTTTACCTGTGAGCCTGTATAAGTATATGTCAGAATATACAATGAAAACTCTATTAACAGACACCTCTATAATAGGGTCGTATTTGTTTTTCTTTTCGTGGCAGAAGAGGGACAGAAGCCTCTCTCCCCAACGCGTAATAAAGTCTTCGGTACAAACAAACTCAAACATGTTTAGAACAGAAAAAAAAAAAAAAAACCTTTCCGGACCGTGATGCAGTTCAATATAGACAGAGAATCCCTTGCCAACAAATTGTCTTAAGTCATAAATTAAAGATTAGTGAACCATCACACACAAGAGTTGCAACATGAACTTGAAATTCTTCTTTTTTTCTCTGTGCACAACAAATTTTCATTATTTAATAATAATAATAATAATAATAATAATAATAATAATAATAATAATAATAATAATAATAATAATAATAATAATAATAATAATAATAATAATAATAATAATAATGTATTACTTTTACTTTTAGTACATTCAGTTTGTGCATTAAGAGATTTTCATAGGAGAATGTCATATTTAGAAAAATATTACTTCATAAGTAAAAGATAATATAAACATATTATCCAGTGATACTTCTGTTCCCTTACACAGAAGAAGATAGCTCCCTCATCCTCTTAGTAATTCGAACCATGACAACATCAACCGAAGCTTGCATTTGTAACCAATGTATTTACTATATACTGCAAATTTCTCGTTTCGTGCGTAACATTACTTGAAATTGATTTGTGTTTGGAAATGAAATTTCTAGCTTCACGAGAGAGCGCTAGGGAGCGGAGAGCGCTTATCCCTGGTGTGTGGGGTCGGTAATTCGATCCCCGGCTATATAAGTTTATGGTGGATTACATTGTGTCTTTGGGTTTTCTCCCACATTTTCATTCTATCAATTCTTTCATTATGATTCACTTGGCTTAATTATCATCCGACTCCATTAGCCTAAAAGGGGGTAATAGTGGGACGTTACACTGAAGTTTTCATTTCATTTTTTCTAGCTTTACGTTCGATGGTTATGCCATTGAGACTAAGGCAGACGGATGATTAATGACAGTGAATTATTTATAAAAATCGAGATTGGTGGAATGAACATGTGGGAGGAAGTGGGAGAATATCGAGAAAAATCACGAACATGATGTCCACAACAATCTTTTAGAAAATTATAATAACAGATAAAAATGCTAGAATTGCAAGTCGTAATACGAAACAGGAATAATTTCAAAGAACGTAAAAACACTTGCTTCACCGTAACTTACAAGGCCTGGAGTTGAACCAGAGACACAAGATAAGTTCTTTCTGAATTTTAGTTTACTTTATTCACACATGGTATTCACTGAGTAAACTTTGCAGAAAAATATGTTTTGTTAGTACTAAATAAAGAGAAAAAATTATTTTCTACAAAAGTGGACAACATTTGAAAGCGTAAAGAGCATTTTAAAGCCGCGTCTCAGTATGTCTGCATATTTCCATATGACTCATTGCAAGAGATAGGAATCGAAATGTCCGGAAACATTATTACATCAGACAATACGAGGCGAATACATGTGTGACAGGGTGTGAAGTTGAAAACTCTCCCTGTCGACTGACTAAATGTGTATGTGTTCATTGTTTACACTAGAAACAATGTTAGGAAATACGCCTAACACTTTACAAATGACAGGAATAGTTCTACAACCTGAAATTTCGCTTTCTCGCACCAAAAGTACGAATAAATGAGATTTTCTCTCTTGTCATACTATTTCTCAACTACTTTCAACCATTACGACTGAGATAGGTCAGCAATCACAATGAACGACTTATAGGCTGGCACATGCTTCTAAATTTTCCGGTTTTCATGAAATAATGCCGAATAATAGTGTAAGAGCATTGATGTTCCTCCTAAATTGCAGAAATGAAATTTAAAAATACCTTTGTCCATTATAGATTATAGTGTATGTTGGGTAGCATACAATTTTCAGTCACTTGCTCTTTTCAATCTCATAACTCCCAAACTTTTAATTCTTTCTTACAGGGTTATGTTGGTTGGCAAACAGTTGACAAGACGGCCAATTACAAATCCTACCTTGCCAGTTGTCTAGTTCAGTGGTTCTCAACCTTTTTCACTAACGACACATTTTACTACCTAGGTATACACTAACGACACATTTTACTACCTAGGTATACACTAACGATACATTTTACTACCTAAGTATACACTAACGACACAATTTACTACCTAGGTATACACTAACGACACATTTTACTACCTAGGTATACACTAACGACACAATTTACTACCTAGGTATACACTAACGACACATTTTACTACCTAGGTATACACTAACGATACATTTTACTACCTAGGTATACACTAACGTCACATTTTACTACCTAGGTATACACTAACGACACATTTTACTACCTAGGTATACACTAACGACACAATTTACTACCTAGGTATACACTAACGTCACATTTTACTATCTAGGTATACACTAACGGCACATTTTACTACCTAGGTATACACTAACGACACAATTTACTACCTAGGTATACACTAACGACACATTTTACTACCTAGGTATATACTAACGACACATTTTACTACCTAGGTATACACTAACGACACATCTTATTACCTAGGTATACACTAACGACACATTTTACTACCTAGGTATACACTAACGACACATTTTACTACCTAGGTATACACTAACGACACATTTTACTACCTAGGTATATACCTACAACACACTCGTTTGATATATTAAAATTTTATAAATTTTACGCCAGTGGAATACGCAAGTTTTATCAAGCAAGTGTCAAGCATTCAACTTCATTTTCTTTCAAGACATACACGATTTATCTATATCTTAATATAGTAAAAGTTTCTTTTCTTATAGTATCTTGCTCAAGAGGATTAAAATCCCGAAACCCTCGTTGTGATGTACGCTACTGATAGTAAGTAAAACTATAAGTTTGTAAAAAGCAGTGACTGTAGTACTGAGCACTCTTACTGCCGTTGGAGGCGCTGGCTGTTCCAGCTTGTCTCTAAATTGATTCTGACTTATTGGCTCATTAAATTCCAAAGTTTCACGACACACTTTATGGGACTGCGCAAAACGTCAGTGTCATGCGACACAACGGTTGAGAACCACTGGCCTAGTCTACCGTTTTTCGCTATTGGGACGATTGTCTATGCTGCTAAGATTTGTTCCTAAAGTTTCCTGAGTGTTAGGATCTGAACTAAAGTATTTTTTGAGGGGATAGGTTATTGAAAAAAATGAAATTAAATCCTTCAGTTTTTACGTTTCACGCTTATGCCGGCTAGGCTAAAAGAGTCCGTGAGATGTGAATGTAATGGTGGAATGAGTAAAGTGGGAGGAAACGGGAAAATCCTGAGAAAACCCATGCACACGGTGTTGGTCCACCACAAAGTCCGCTTGGTGCGAGCTGGGATCGAACCAGGGACACCATGCACCAGAGGTGAATGCTCTACCACTGACCACCGCGGCCCTTTAAATTATTGAAACATGAATGCTCCAAAAGCACAAAATATTTTTTTTTTGAACCGAAAGTTATTAGTAAGGAATTTCATTTACCAAGAACTACTTTTGAATGTTTACTTTGACTGTGCATGTGTCCGTCTGGGAGACACAAAATTTCAAGAACTACTTTGAGGGATCAAAGTCAAATTTTGCCAGAATGTGGAGGGTCAAAAGTAAGAAATCTAGTCCGTTGATGGAGGTGATTCATTCATTTGATATCAAGATATGGATAATAAAAAATAGGTTCTCTATGTAACTACGAGTAATTATGAATACTATCCTTGCTTGGTAGGCTATCCGCAGTGCTGTTGAGATTAGCGGGTTAACATCGTGCTCGAGATGCAAAATACTAACCTCTCCGCGGAATACCACTAAACTGAAACTAAATAACTTCCTACTCGACAAATTAAAAACGTATTCTAAATATTTTCCATTTTCAGATATTTATTCATGTTACTAAAGTTTTTTAGTAGGGAATGGAGACTGAGAGTAATGCAAAAATTCCGACATCAAAGTTCACGTTTTGTGAACTGTGACAAACCAAACTTCTTATCGTGGTCTCCATTGTGACACTGCTACTTGATTTGATCTACTGAAGAAAGATAAGCGCATCACGTTGAAGGCACATTTCCTAGGTATTCCCCAGGAACTTGAAGCGGTCTCCATTTGAACTAGTTTGCCCTAAGTTTCCCAGAAAGATTGGTTAGGTACTTTGTCAGATAATATTACACGTACTGTATTTCATACAATAGCAATATGTACAGAGGTATTAATTAATACTAACTATCTAACTAACTCTATGACCTATGTATCAGAAGGTTCGATGCTGCGTTCACAAAAGTTCTACATTGGTTTCTATCTTTAGCCAAATGGATCCACTTGCTATTTTGTATTCCAACTTCTGCGAGATACATTTTAATATTGTCCGTCCATCTGCTCCTAGCTCTTCCTAATTGTGATTTTCGATTATATTTCCAGTTAAAATTTTAAGTGTTCCTACTTTGTTTCATCCTAGCTACATGACCTGACCGCCTGAACCTCTTAAACTTGATGACGCTAACAGTGTTTGGTAAGCAGTACAAATTATGCAGTTTCTCGTTATGTAGTTTCCATCATTTCTGTCCCTGTTGCATCCGAATATTCGACTCAGGACTTTATTCTCAAATTCTTTCAGTATACGTTCTTCCTATAATCATGCTTATTGTTTTGTATGGTTACGAAACATGGTCACTTACTCTGAGGGAAGAACATAGACTGAAAGTATTTGAGAACAAGATCCTGAGACGAATATTCGGACCCAAGAGGAACGGGAATGGGGAATGGCGGAAACTTCATAACGAGGAACTACATAATTTATACGGTTTACCCAACATTGTTAGGGTCGTCAAGTCTAGGAGGCTGAGGTGGGCAGGTCATGTAGCGAGGATGGAAGAAAGTAGAAACGCTTTCAAAGTCTTGATTGGAAGACCAATCAGAAAACGACCATTAGGAAGACCTAGGCGCAGATGGGAGGACAATATTAAGATGGATTTCGCAGACATTGGAATACAAAGTAGAGACTGGATGCAGTTAGCTAAGGATAGAAGTCAGTGGAGAGCTTTTGTGAACGCGGCATTGAACCTTCGGGTTCCATAGGCCATAGAGTTACTTAGTTAGTTATACGTTCTTCCTTAAAAGTAAGCTATTATGTTTCGCAACCATACAGCACAACAGGCATGATTATCGTTCTATATATTTTAAGCTTCAAATTTCTCAACAGAATTCGCGACAACAAAAGATTTTGAACTGAATATCAACACAAAGTTCCTGCTTTGAGTTGACATTTAATTTCTTCGTGGATCTGTTAAAATTGCTCCTAGATATGTAAAAATATCCACTTTATCCAAAGTATTATTTGATATTTTGACGTATCCATAATTTGCTGTATTACTATCCCGGCAAATTTCCATGTGTTAACTTTTCTCTGTATTTACTTCTAAATTTTTGTCCTTGCAAGCGTTTAATAAAACCTTGCATTTCTTTCTATTGTTCTGTTATCATCTCCTATCAGATTTACATCAGCAGGAGAATAATCTTGTGACCACTATTTAGCTCTACGCTTTGGTTGCTATCTTATATTTTCTTTATTGCGTACTCCAGAACAAAGTTGAATAATAATTGCGAAAACACATCTTGCTCTCGACATGGAAGCTCAGATAGCTTTTCCAACTCACAATCTATATTGGAATTCATTTAAACACATCATAATTAACGTAAATAGCTTTCTCGGTATTCCAAGTTCTGTAATATGTCATACAGTGTTTCCGTCGTAACCGAGTCGTAAGCCTTGTTAAAATTAATTAATGATTGATATGCCTCTGTATTGTATTCCAATTTCTTTCCGAGTATTCGATAGTTGATCGATTTTACCTAAGTTCGCACTGATAATCTCCATGATCTCATTTGGTATGAGATCAATCTTGTTACTAGAATGTTTGAGATGATTTTATAGGATGTTGACAGAAGAGAGATGTCACGATAATTATTACGATCAGTTTTGTTGCCTTTCTTCTGGATTGGAATAATGATTAATTCTTTCCTCTTTTGGTGGTAATTTCTCGTCGTTCCAGATATGGAGAATGAGTTTCTGGTTCCTGTATCCTAACTTCAATTTTGGAACTCTGAAAAGCTACAATACATTTATTGCCTAGTGTAGTCACATTTTTTTTTCAGAGTATAACAAAACTAGGTATGTTTGTCAATAAATCATAACATATGAAAAAAGACCAAACAAATGGATTTACTATTATGTTGATATATCAAACTTTGTTAATAAAAAAACTTTAAACTTGATATTCCAAGTTAAATATTGGAGTACCAATAATGAGGAGATGTACTGCATAGGGAAATATCGAAAATATCTCTAACGTATTCCTCGATCCGTGCCCGCGCTCAAGAAAGCTCTAGATCCGCCCGTGGTGTGGATAAGCTTTTATTTCAGTAGATGATAAAAAATAATGTCTATAGATGCGTATAATATGTGAGTTGCATAATATTACTTTCCGGTTCTCACTGTCTCATTTCTTAAAACTGACTGCTATATCTTATAACTGTCACAAAAGTAAATTTTTATTATATCCCTAGAGCTTCAGACTCCCTCTCCCCCTCCGAAATCGAGACGGCTGGATAAAACAATGGCCTTATGATAGAAACAACTGAGACTAGAAAATAATTAAAGGAAAAGCCACATAGATGAACATTCACTTTATTCAGCAGGAATTTGAGAAGCATTACAGAAGATAAGGCAATAAATAAATAAATAAATAAATAAATAAATAAAAATAAAAAATAAAAAAAACAGTAAAATAAAAGCTTCAGGGAATATAAAATACAAATGGCTAACTTACAAAAGCGTTGGCAATTAATGGCAAGAAAAATGTCAACAATTTTTCAAACGAGTGACTTCTTTCAATCTAGTAACTCTGCCATTATTAATGTGTATACAGCATCTAAATTGGATGAAGGATATGACTTTTACACATTATCTAAAGTTTTTGACCTTGTAGATCATGACATATGTTGTGTAACTAAACTGCCTTCAACTTTTCTGAACAGGTAAAGAAGCTTATAGCATAGCATTTACGTAATCATAAATATAAAAATTCCAGAAAAGAAAATGTCGCGCTTTTAGGAGTTCCTCAGGGTTCTAAACTCTGTCCGTTATTTCCGATAACAGCGAAGAATGCAACTAGAATCTATTTTCTAACTTCCAATTCTTTGTAGATTATTTTAAGATATAGACCAATGATGGCTAATTTGTAATGGACTACAGACCAGGACAAATTACAGACCGTGGTTGGGAACCATTTAGCATTTACCCACTTCTGACCAGTGTTCATAGGTTTCCTTGAGGAAACTTCCCCAGGCTGACAAAATGTTCTCTTCTCTTATCAAATTTTCCTAAGTTTCTTGAGTGTCAAATTCCTATGACAGAAATTATGTGATAAGATTAATTAACCTAATTAAAGGAAATATAAACCACATTTATTTTCTGTTTTTTTTCTTTTTACTTTTCCTTAACTTTATTTTACATAAGAAAAAGAGAAATACAAACAAGTACACCCAGACAACAGTAGGTGCAAATCAAGCCCACAACTAGAGGGAGAATAGGGGGCCTACCCCCTAAACTTTTCGTGGCCCCTGCAGACCTCACTACAAAATGCTATTATTAATAGAAAAACACTTTGTAGAAGTTTTAATGACGTGGCCCGCCCTAACATATTGATGGCCACTCTAAACCTCTGAGGCTGGTTGCGGGCCTGGTGCAA
Source organism: Thermobia domestica (assembly GCF_964235325.1). Lineage (NCBI taxonomy): Eukaryota > Metazoa > Arthropoda > Insecta > Zygentoma > Lepismatidae > Thermobia > Thermobia domestica. The sequence goes on from NC_137468.1 coordinate 2,119,926, forward strand.
GTAATGCTACTTTGAACAAACACACACATACATTGTTATTGTACTGGTTTATTTCTGAAGAACAAAGAAAAATTTAAGCATTTATTATACATTCCTCAATCAGTGAGTGAGAGAATTTTCCCGTTTTTTCAAAAAATCCCTTTTTTCCCTGTTTGCTAAATTTATCTACGAAATTTCCCTAGATTAAGGACAAAAAGGAAAAGGTGTGGTTCACTGAATGTGCTTGAGTTATATATTTTTGAATCTTTATTCTAATTGGCTCATCCTGATTCTTGTTTAATGGGTCTAGGCCAGTTAGGGCTTAAGCTCTATGAAATCTTCATTTTCCTAACGTGTGAATGGAAAACGTGTAGGAATGAGTGGAAATTGTGTATTGGTATACAAGCTTTTCTCTCATATCTATTCTGTCTATCAATACAAAACTTGGTACACATGTCTTATCCGCAATAGTGTTTTCCGAGATACATTTGGATTGTGTGGTTTTACCCGGGACCACTCCAGAGGGGTCCAAAGTTGATGAGAGAGATTTCTGGAGAAAATTTTCCCGACACTCTCCCAACTTTCCCTGTTCAGGCACGTTATGGCCGCCAATACATAGCATCTCTGCAAAGCTTGTTTTATGCTGAAGAAAATGGACTATAAACCATGACTTCCCAATGACCAGAGTTGATCCAATAGCCATTTCACTGCAAGTCTACGATTTTCTTCATGCTAACAGGGTTAATGGGCCCCAGGGACTTACTCCGTTGTCCATGACACCTAATTTTTTTTATGCATGAACATATCTTCATTATGTTTATCGAATGAACTAGGTTTGATTGGGATGTCCGGATGACACTTTCATGTCCGTTTCTTGCCAGATAGCTGTCAGTTGACGGACCGGCATAATTTTATAGAAGGCTTTCTATTTACGTAAAGCATATTTTGAGTGTATAGCACACACAAAAAAGGCTTCCCATTTACACAAAGCATAATTTGTAAGTATAACAGACAAAAAATGGTTTCCCATTTATACAAAGCATATTTTGGAGGTGTAACAGACAAAAAATGGTTTCCATTTATACAAAGCATATTTTGGAAGTGTAACAGACAAAAAAGGGTTTCCATTTATACAAAGCATATTTTGGAGGTGTAACAGACAAAAAAGGGTTTCCATTTATACAAAGCATATTTTGGAAGTGTAACAGACAAAAAAGGGTTTCAGTTTATAAAAAAGCATATTTTGGAAGTGTAACAGACAAAAAAGGGTTTCCATTTATACAAAGCATATTTTGGAGGCGTAACAGACAAAAAAGGGTTTCCATTTATACAAAGCATATTTTGAAAGTGTAACAGACAAAAAATGGTTTCCCATTTATACAAAGCATATTTTGGAGGTGTAACAGACAAAAAAGGGTTTCCATTTATACAAAGCATATTTTGGAAGTGTAACAGACAAAAAAGGGTTTCCATTTATACAAAGCATATTTTGGAAGTATAACAGACAAAAAATGGTTTCCCATTTATACAAAGCATATTTTGGAAGTGTAACAGACAAAAAAGGGTTTCCATTTATACAAAGCATATTTTGGAAGTGTAACAGTCAAAAAAGGGTTTCCATTTATACAAAGCATATTTTGGAAGTGTAACAGACAAAAAATGGTTTCCATTTATACAAAGCATATTTTGGAAGTGTAATAGTCAAAAAAGGGTTTCCATTTATACAAAGCATATTTTGGAAGTGTAACAGACAAAAAAGGGTTTCCATTTGTACAAAGCATATTTTGGAAGTGTAACAGACAGAAAAGGGTTTCCCATTTATACAAAGCATATTTTGGAAGTGTAACAGACAAAAAAGGGTTTCCATTTATACAAAGCATATTTTGGAAGTGTAACAGACAAAAAAGGGTTTCCCATTTATACAAAGCATATTTTGGAAGTGTAACAGTCAAAAAAAGGGTTTCCTTTTATACAAACCATATTTTGGAAGTATAACAGACAAAAAATGGTTTCCCATTTATACAAAGCATATTTTGGAAGTGTAACAGACAAAAAAGGGTTTCCATTTATACAAAGCATATTTTGGAAGTGTAACAGACAAAAAAGGGTTTCCATTTGTACAAAGCATATTTTGAAAGTGTAACAGACAAAAAAGGGTTTCCATTTATAAAAAGCATATTTTGGAAGTGTAACAGACAAAAAAGGCTTCCTATTTATGCAAAGCAAATTTTCCAAGTGTAACAAACAAAAGTTAAGTTTGTTTCACATTCTCCACAAACCTTTGGCTGAAGAGAGAAGACGTAGCAGGCTATAAAGGACTGGAAGTTCATTGAAATATCCCATGTTTGTTTTCGTGCTATTACTTCCAAGAGCTATTATCAGCCTTCTGAAACGTGAAGCTGTTAGAGTTACTCATCCGTCGTTCGTTGAAATCCTTCCGTCGGTCCTCAACATCTTCACAAAGGATAACAAGGTCATGGCACTCAATTAGTGGGAATCAGTTCTCAGCTCGCGTGATGTCAGGTGGCAAACGTTTGGTGCAATCGCATGTTCTACCTGCCTCGGTGAGCATTATATCACTTCGCTCTGCGATTCTGTTTGCTTTTGGAAGCGGTGATTCCTCATGCGGAAACGGAGAAAGAAAGAAAGAAACATTTATAGAAATTATGAAAGGAACACACACACACATACACGTGTCTATGTACGTATGACAGTATTCATTTCTGTGTGAAAATTTGAAGCAGGGAAATGCTTTTCTTTTGGTTACATTTGACAAATTTTGTGACTTTTTTATTTTTTGAAATCAAGGAAAGACCTCAAAGTAAACCTATTTCTCTGTTTTATTAAAATATAGAAAATTATATTTTAAACGTCGAATAATTAGAAATAATATTACGTCGTTCTCTTTTATGAGTATTGTGTCATCTTTAGAAGACATCAAACAGTTAGACTGTGCTAGTTAACAGTTCTTATTTCTCATTTACATTACATAAATAAATAAATAATCTGGAATTGACCTTACAACAAACGTATTATTTCACTCAGCGAGTGGTTTAAATCAGATTTAAATAAATTTTTAGGTTCATAAAATAATTTGATTTTTTTTTAAGATTTCCTCGAAATCTACATGAGGATTTATACTTGCTCATATCATTGTACAACTTTGCGGAAAATTATGCTATAAATCTATATAAATAAAAATGACCATGTTTGTGACTCAATAACTCTTGCACCATCCGACCGATTTCCATAAAATTTTCAACGTAGATGAGGTGTGGGCCTGGAATAGTTTTTGTCATTTCACTTTGAGATGCAACTTAAAATACGGGGAGGGGAGAGATATTTTAAAAAATATCAAAAGTTACTGATATTAGTGCCGAATCCATAGTTTTTGGGGTTGCTAAAAGGAACAGTAACAATTCCGATGTCGTTTAAATCGAAATTGAACTCCGCAACGTGGGAATGGGGTTATATACATATGGCCCAATCTAAATTTATCAAATACTTGACGTACAAGCAAACTGGAATCTATCCGTATTATGAAAATTATTTAACATTAATAGACAACTTCTGTATCCCTACACTAGAACAAAGCTAAAATGTGATAGATATGATTTTTCTCCATAAAATACTGGTATTACATAACGAGTTTAATTGTACGGATCTCATATCAACACTAAATTTTCATGTCCCGACACTTAAAACTCGTCCTGATAACTCTGGCCTGTTCTATTGCAAAAAAGCAAGGACCAACGTATTATTGAAATCACCAATTTGGAGAATGTGCTCTACTTATAACAAAATATGTATTGAACCCAAAGAAATTGACATATGTAATATGAACTCTATGTTTAAGGAAACTATTGTAAATGTATTATGTAATACACCAACACTATAATTGGACTTATGCCTGTTGTGTTGATCGAAAATGACCGATATGAGTGTCGAATAAATACATTTTCGGGTCGTTGAGATGAACAGTGAGACTTTCGGTGCCGTTAAATCCAAATTCAGCTCCACAACTTGGGGAAGAAGGAGGGAGAAGATATAGAAAAATGATCAAAAATGACATATATTAGTGTCGAATACATAGTTTTCGGGGTCGCTGAGATGAAGAGTGACACTTCTGATGGCATTTAAATCCAAACTCAGTCACTGTTAGCACTCCTAAGAGGGAATGGTGACATGTAAAAATGATTGAAAATAACCGATATTAGTGTCAAATTCATAGTTTTGGTGGTCCCCCAAGTTGATTAGTGACAGTTTTGGTGTCGTTTATGTCCATAATGAAACGGGTGTTCTTTCCATGCGAAGAGCGAGCGTTCTACTAGTCTTTAATAGTAATTAACAAATTATATTCGTGTCAATATCTTAGTTCATTAATGCTTTTTTTTTTTTTTTTTTGCCAGAACGAAACTACATTTTTCATTATTTAAATTGCAAAACTTTATTTTTAAAAAATGTTTTTAACTAAATTTCAACTTTCAGGGTAACCCACGTAATATATATGAGACCATGATAACTATTATTCCGTTGACTACCAGGCCAGTAGCCAGCCGAAATTACGAATCGCCCAGTTAAAATTGAGTCATCTGACTAACCATGGTCCTTCATAGGATATTGCGAAAGAGAGTTTACTTAAGTACTTTTTCATATGTCAGCAAATTTAATTAATATTTTAATAACGTATCAGGAATATGGCTCTGGCCAGCCATCTGGTATAGCGTCTAATGGTGGTTAGTGTTTATTATTATTATTATTATTATTATTATTATTATTATTATTATTATTATTATTATTATTATTATTATTATTATTATTATTATTATTATTATTATTATTATTATTATTATTATTATTATTATTATTATTATTATTATAAGTATTCTTCCTTTTGGCAGATCCTGGGACTAATGAGAGTTTTGTTTTTCAATTTTGGATTTGGACCTGGAAATGTTTCTTCCATGTTTCTCGATCTTCAGCTTCCTCTTTTAACTCTCAATATTTTGTCCTATCTTTCAAATCATCGATCAGTTGTGTTTTTCTCCTTCCTACTCCTCGCTCCCCTTCCATCTTTCCTTTTATGGCGGTATGTAAAAGACAATTTCTTCGCAAGATGTGTCCATTATAATTGGTCTTTCTACGAAGGATGGTGGCCAGAAGTGTCCTTTTCTGTCCTATCCGTTTTAAAAATCTTCGTTTGTTGCTCTTTCAGTCCATTTTATCTTCTCCATTTTCCTCCAACACCACATTTCAAAGCTCTCTAAATATTTCTTCTCTCACTTCCATAATGTCCAAGTCTCTGAACCTTAAAGTCCAATACTCCATATAAAGAACTTGACTAATTTCTTCCTTAGTCCAATATTAAGCCTGGAAGTTAAGAGTAACCTTTTTTTGTTGAATGCTTCTTTGGCTATGGCTTGATCTGATCTGTCTGGTGCCGAACGCGTCTTTCATCAAAATACTTCCGAGGTATTTGAAATGGTCGTCCTCTCCAAGTACTCTTTGTTCTAATAGATTCCCTTTCTCAACCCAAATGTTATGTTAAAAGTTAATTTCATGCGGTTGAAACGTTTCCTCGCTTTGACTATTTTATGAACGCAACATGTGAAAGTAACGCATTGTGGAAATTATTATCTTGCCCCTCACTAGAACAGAAATTTTGGGATACCACGGACATGTCATCGGGACTCACACCAATCAGCTTACGAACACTGAAAACTATGGATTCGACATTAATATCGGTTGTATCCGATTCTTTTTACATGTCACCGATACCCACTTCTACGAGTTCTATTGTTATCTTACTCCGATAATTCTTATTTTTCGGATTGTAAATCGTATATGTACCAAGTTTAGTTGCTAGAACATGCAGGTATGTTGAACACAACCAAATATACAGGGTGAGCCATTCACCTTCAAACGCTCTTCTAAGTTTTAAACTAATAAGCAAAGGACACGAATATTTTCCATCATATAAATATTGGCAGGGAGACATTATTTGATATACTCCTCAATAAAAGCAGATTGACAGAGTTGTTGAGACCTTCTATCATTCCTATTCATAGATTTATCCTTTAATTCTTACTTGTTATTCATGGAACCCGAAGGTTCAATGCCACGTTGCATTGAATCCTATCCTTAGCCATCTGGATCCAGTTTCTACTTTGGATTCCTATTTCTGTGAAATCCATCTTAATATTGTCCTCCCATCTGCGCCTAGATCTTCCTAATGAAAGTTTTCCGATTGGTCTTCCAATTAAGACTTTAAAAGCGTTCCTACTTTCTTCCATCCTAGCTTCATGACCTGCCTACCTGAGGTTCCTAGATTTGATGACCCTAACAATGATTCCTAAATTATGTAGTTCCTCGCTATGAAGTTTTCGCCAATCCTCATTCCCGTTCCTCTTAGATCCGAATATGCGTCTTAGAATCTTGTTCTAAAATATTTTCAGTCTATTTTCTTTCCTCAGAGTAAGCGATCATGCTTCGAAACAATACAAAACAACAGGCATGATTATCATTTTATATAGTTGAAGCTTCAAATTCCTGGTCAGGCGACGACAAGAGATTTTGAACTGAATAATAATAAATTTCCTGCTTTTAGTCGACATTTAATTCCTATTCATAAAATGAAGGAAAATGTGCTTCTGTCCTATACCATTCATTTGGTGAATTTTAAAGAACTTTAGTTTATGGAACCTTCTTTATATAGGGTGCGCATGTATTCGGAAAAAAAAATCTCAACAGCTAATTGGTGGATGAACAGCATTGTCACCAGAATGTAGAGGATTGAAAATTTAAAAAAAATGAAATGTTGGTCGTTGATGGAGGCAATATTCAAACCAAAATTAGTAGAAACCAACTATTTCCGGTTTTAACGCTGATCATTATAAAGCAGAAACCGTAACAGATAGCGAGAAGCGGTTTCCTGTCTTCAATTAACAGGTTGACTGCCAAGGTGATTTGAGGGTACTGGTCCCACGAGGTCAGTACAATTTCTCCTTACCTCTGATTCGATTATGAATAGTTATGCCACTTTGTTGTCGCGATATCTTGTTTTTTTCCCGAAAATGTACCAATGGGAGCCGACCATCATATGTGATGCATGCAGTTTTGTGTAGAAAGTGAGATGTATAAATACTGGAGAGAAAACATTGCACAGAAAGATTATGTTCATATGTTGAACATATTTTTTGGCTATGCTGCAAAATATCCTCACCTCACCTAGCGTTACCAAATCTAGCATAATGATGCTAGATCTAGCATAATTTGCATGTCTTTAGCATCTAGCGTCTTGCTTTTAGAATCCTGCCCAAATCTAGCATAATTTCAGCAAGTTTATCAAAAAGCCGTAAAACCTGGAGATGAGAAAGAAGTTGGTCGTGGGAAGAAGTAGAACGGCAGAAATGTATCCTCTCCCATTGATTCATACAGTCAGTAAACCATAGAGGCAGACTTATTTTCGTAAATAGGTTAGAAGCGGCTTTGGGCCTTTTTTTTTTTTGTGGCTCCACCCAGGGTTTTCTAATCCTTTAACTGCGAGGCATGGGCGGAGCTATGGGGACCATTCTCCCCCAACTTTTTGACAACTTCACTATCTTTATTTCTGACTTCATGACCACCTTTGTTCCTGAAAGGAAAGGCCCGAGACCGACCAAAAATCTGCCTCCCAGCAGACAATTCCCAACTCCGCTTATCCTGCGAGGTAATTTTCTTTCAAAATATGTAAAGAAACACTTTTGCGTTCATTTATACGATATATACGCCATTGAGTTTGGCAACGACTGGACTAGTTTAGTTGAGTCAAAGCTTTGGTGCGTGAAGTATTGAGTTCTATCCTCGCATTCTTGCGCTCTGCGTATTTTAAGTTACGTTATCATATCTCAACTTCGTTTTTTCTTTTAAAACTCCTGAATTAGTAATTATGAGGATCTAGCATAATTTGACTGAATCTAGCATAATTTCGATCAGGTTTTAGAATAATTTCGAGCTGTGAGTCTGGCAACGCTGCACTAAAGTTTATATTTCAATAACCATGGTCATACTAATGTACATTCATGTCCAAAATTATTGTCGCATGTCTATAAATATGTTTTTCTAGGTATATAATTTTATAACGAATTCGCCCGGTATTTCTTAAATGTTAGTATGTGTATAATCTGTAACGACATGTAAAGGAGCAGTAAATAAGAACAATAAAACGAAAATAAAACTTTCTTGTCTATTTAGCAACATTTTGTTTTACTCATTCTAATTTTCGTATTTTTAATTATTTCCCTATGAACTTTACCACAAATATACATTTTCCGATTATACACATATTATCAGTATTAAAAGTACCCTGCAAAATCATTATCAAATTATATTCTTACTAGAAGACAGTTATAGATATGCGACAATAATTTTGGACATGAGTGTACTTGCACAAATATTTACCTTATATATCTGGCTATTTCATGTTTAAAGTACAATGTTCTAAATGATTACGTTTGTAAGTTACACGCAATTTTCTTTAAAATTCCTTTAATCGTGTCTTACGGTAAGTTTAAAAGAAACACCGACTAAAAATAGCAATTTCCTCCTAATTGTAAGAGGAAATGCAATGTTTTCTCAATTCTTACGTGTCGCGAAGTATGGTAAGAGAGAAGCCAATTAATTGTTTTAGTGACAAGCTGAATGCGGTCTGTGTTTATCTTTGGAGGTGAATGTAAGCATTGTAATGTTTTTTGTTGTTAGCAGGTGTTACCATTCTAAGCAGAGCTCACTCGGAAGACACAGCGTGCACGAAAGCGGCGCAGAATACCACCTGGGACCCTGTTTGCGCATCCAACGGAAAAACCTTCCAGAATCCATTGGCCTTTGAGTGCTATGCAGAGTCTGTACACGGTGAGTATCCTCACATCGGAAAAAGTATTAACAAAAGTTATTATATGATTCTGCTATCACTGAAAGCAAATTTACACTCCTTCATACATTACGGCTGTCCGCTTCCCAATTACTCTATTTTTCATTCTTTCTGTTTCTTTTCTTTCCTTTTTCTTTCTTTTTTTTGGTTAGTTTCTCGTCTTTGGTGGTATTATTTTAAGTAAATTTCACAAAGTCCATACTCAACATTTGATGGAAGCTCATAACTTGGGAATCAAAATCCTTCAATATTTTACATGCTTATATGAGGTGCATTCAAGTTATAACATTTCCAATTTTTCTCTCAGTACTGGTAACAGACAGAAACGTGCTGGTTGTTTCAAATACGGACGCACTCATTGCCAATGCTTGACAGAGATGGAAACAGCGTACGTACACAGAACTCTAGCGGCAGCGGTAGGAATGATGACTAGAGTCCGGATTTCCATGCACAAACTCGTAGCAGTCGATAAGTAAATAACAGTCGCGTTGTTACCCCCTTTGTAAGTTCGTACGTACTCAATGAATAATCCCTAAAAGTATGAGCTTCCTGCTCCTTTGGGAACTGATGCAGCTTCATGTATACTATATCCCTTTAGGGTAGTATAAATAGAAGTAATAATGATGCATGAGTAACTAAGCATCTCCGGCAGGATTATCCTGCCACAGCTAAATTCTCCCAAATGTTCTGCATAATGTGTTAATTCATCTTGAAGCCAAATCTAAATTCTTGTGTAAAATCAGTTATCAAATCTGGAACTTTTAATTCTGTTTTAGTAATCCAAATATTAAAATTTCAATAATCACTTCATTAAATGCGTAGATGTTTGTGTCCGGCGTTACTCATAGTTTATGTGTAATGATCGTTAAGGTAATTGATAACAGGAGAATCAACAGCCAATATTGTGGATCGATGGTACGACTTTAATGTGGATTTTAATTAATTTTTTGGAAGAAATGAGGATGAGTTTAATTGCTTGGTGCGATTTTATAGCCATAAATGAGGTATGAAAGGCGACGATTTTTGAATAAGTATAAAATAAAATAATAAATATTTGATATGAAATAAATAAATAAATAAATAAATAAATAATGGAGCTACGTATGAAGAAATGAATACATAAATAAGAGAATCATAGAAGTAAGTAAATAAATAATCTAAATAATATATATTAGGCTACAATCTAACCACCGCAATTATAATTCATAATTAATTACAAAGACTAGCTGAATGATATATATATATATATATATATATATATATATATATATATATATATATAATCCACTGTTTCTATTATTTGATTCCTACAATATATATTATGGTCTTAAAGCCATCCACTGTATGATACAGCCGGATTCTCCTGGAGTATTTTACTATCTAAACAGTTGTAATCAACGAGAGAAGTCCAATAAAATGAAATCAACTATTGTCACGACCAGCATCTTAGCAAATTGAAGATCGATTATGATAATGCAATTATACCATCATATGTAAAATCTTCATTAACGCAAAGAATAATTTGTTTGTTGTTATTGATTATTTGACACTTCTGTTGAACAAAATATAAACCATAAAAAATTAAAATCCAGTTGTTGTTTACCTGTTTAAATAGTGTTTGTTCAGAAATAGTTGTTTTCTTATACTACAATTTTAAATCTATTACCTTCATATGCAAAGGTCTGGAAAATCTTAGGTTACGTCGACTCTCTGGGGTAAGGTCAACTCGTTCAACGAATCTGGATGCGTTGAAGTATATTTTCTAGAACAATGTTTCTAGTGGCGACTCAAGGGCTTTAGTAAGTGTCACCTATCGCCTGTCATAATGATCACTATCGATAGCGTGGCATTACAAATACTATCAAACCGTTGCGTGAACAAAAGGGAGCAATACATCGTAACTTCGCGAAAGATAAGCGGTGGAGCTTTCACAAATACTTTCTTTACACTTGCTACAAGCGCGTCTACTTCTGGATATTGGCATCTGGTTGTTTCTGCTACTCGATGAAGACCGTGTAAAGGACAAATCAGGTGGACTAATTTAGGATACAGCACTTTATTCTATTATTCTATACAATATTTTATTCTACATCTACTTCACTTTAAATACTACTTCCTTGTGATATACTCTGAAATATGCTAGTATGCAGCAATAAAATTTAGAAATATGCAGTAACCTGCAGAGTTTAAGAAATATGCATGCACATTGAAATTCATTCAAAATTATATGAGCTATCATATGCGCCTGAAACGAATCCTTACACGTCCGCCGGAAAGAAAACATTACTTGCCATTCGTTTCTGCATGTTACTATAAACATGCATTTTGCATATAAATCCGGGCAATAGTGATGACTGTTTTTGAAATTTACGATGCTCGTAGCATGGTCTCCATTACAAGAACAGCGTGTAATCATTCGTTTTCCCCATTTGCGTGGTATAACACTGCTTGATATTCATCGCCAGTTGAGTCAGACATATGATCCCTAACAGCACAAGATGTGCTAGGCATGTGCTATTTAGATGTCCCGGCTACTTTTTAGGTACCCGATACTTGGCACATGTGATATTTATGTGCTAAGTATGTACTTCAGCTACCTACAGTCTTAGGTACTTGTTACACCGAATTGATATTTGAAACTATGTAACACAAATATAGCATTTATATACCTGACTCAGTTTCGCACTCTAAAAGTCATTTGTTTTATGTCGTCACTTGGGACATATATCTGTCATGTTCTAGGTACGTCCTTTAGGTACATATTGTTTCAGATACCCTAACAGCATAAGATGTGCTAGGCATTCGCCATTTAGGTGTTCTAAATAACATTCATCTCCCACATTTGATGCATTTGTTGCTTCTTTTCCTAAGCGATTGTGTACTAGAAGCAACAAATGCATCAACTTTATTAGATGAAAACTGTCGCCGATCATTTGAAAGTGAATATGGAAGAACCATAAAATAAAGTAAATGGACACTCGTGATTTTGTTATAGATAAAATTACATGGCGAGTAGATTTTATCTGATCCCAAACAGTTATTGTCGAATATACACGGTTAAAGGAGCACTCTGATTAGCCAAATTCAAAAGACCTCAACTATTTATCCCTCTACAAGCGCCATTATCTTCATCGCCTCCGTCGGAAGAGCACGGGCTGATAATCTGAAGGTTGGTGGTTCGCACCTACTCTGGGGTACCGGTACACTTTTTTCTACTTGTTTAAAGTATTTTTAGACTCACCTCAATGTAAACACATTACGCATTTTTTTGAAGAGTAATTTTGGGGTTCATTGACGCTTATGGCATAGGGGACGTACCTAGAACATACTAGTCAGTCACGTTCCCCAGGTACAAGTCAGGCATGTGCCTAGGGGCGGACATAGACTGTGACTATCACTTGCCATCCATGTGATTCCTCTCTTAGAGGTACATATGGCACATACTGGACACATTCCCATGTACCTGAGAAAACATGATATGCATATGCCTGCTTTGCAATTTTGCTGTTAGGTATGATGGTGTCATGGATGTGTCTAATGTGCGTTCGTGGGTGCGACAGTTCAAATAAAACAAAAAGTCGTGTGACAACAAACCAAAACAATCTTGGTCTCGCATAAGCCAGTCTGACGACAGTGTGAACAGATCCCACGGAAACGTCAAATTTGGGGGTGATGTGTTCTACACTCCCTTAACAGCACAAGATGTGCTAGTCATGTGCCATTTAGGTGTCCCAGCTAGTTTTTAGGTACCTGGCACTTGGTACATATGATATTCATGTGCTAAGTATGTTCTTCAGCTACCTAAAGTTTTAGGTGCTTGTTACACCTAATTGATATTTGCGACTATGTACCTCGCTCAGTTTCGCACTGTGATAGTCATTTGTTTTTATGTCATCATTTGGGACTTCACGTTCGAGATACTTCCTTCAGATGCATACGTCGTTTTCAGACATAATTGATATCTGCAGCGACGCACGAATGAGTCAGCTGTTTGCATTTGCTCATGCGCAGTAACATGAAACGCTTTCTGCTCCAATTTCTGTCCTAGTACACAATCGCTTAGAAAAAAGAAGCAACAAATGCATCAAATTTGAGAGATGAATTTAGAAGAAAAAGTTACATAACTGATGAATAAAAATTAAGATGAATCTTTCATACATATGTGAACAGTTAATTATCTACGTAGTTAGTGATTCAGTGATACAGTATTGTATTTTTGTTCTTTTATTGTATTTTTTAGATGCCAACCGTCGCCGATCATTTGAAAGTGAATATGGAAGAACCATGAAATAAAGTAAAGAGACACGCGTCATTTTGTTATAAAATTACATGGTGAGGAGATTTTGTCTGATCCCAAACGGTTATCGTCGAACATACAGTATTACAAGAGCACTCTGATTAGCCAAATTAAAAAGACGCGAACGATTTATCTCTCTACAAGCGACGTTTTCTTAATCGCCTTCGTAGCCAAGTCGAAGATCACGCGTCTAGTAATCAAAGGGTTGGTGGTTTGCGCCCACCCCCGACTCACCCACTTTTTTTTAAACTTTTTAAAAGTATTTTTTAGACTCACCTTAATGTAAACAAATTACGCACAAAGGCGATTTAACATATTTTGGGCGAGTAATTTTCGCTTACGGTATGAGGAAGAATAAACCTAGAACATACTACGTAAGTTCCTCAGGTGCATGTCAAGCATGTGCCTAGGGGCGGACATAGACTGTGACTATCACTTGCCATCCATGTGATCTCTCTCTCATAGTTACATAAGGCTCATACTGGGCACATTCCCATGTACCTGAGGGAACATGATAGGCATATGCCTACTATGTAATTGTGCTATTAAGGTCATTCTGCGATCCTCCAAAACAACTTTCTCCACTTGTTCGATCATGTCGTCTTTCACTTGTTAGTGTGTGATTGACCCGCCGAACAGTGAAAGACAACGATTTAAAAAAATAAATCGAAAATGATAGGATTTTTACAACTTACTTTAATTATAAAAATAAACATTTAAAATTTCGCTGATTTTCAGCGTGTTACAATACAATTTTCATCCCCTTCTTTGCGTTCTACCGTTCTATGACCTTCATAGATGTATTCGCATATTACGCAATCATTGCATGCAATCTTTTCCAATATTATCTGTGCTGTCTTGATTCATCTGATTTTGTTAGCTATTTTTATAGGGCTATGACCCTGGATATTGCATGCTATTTAACATGGAGAAATTCATAGAACTTTTACTTTGCTTTAAAATACGACCTAACACTCTCCTGTTTTTAACTGTCTCTAGTACTGTTCTTTTTCATTTTTTTCTTAATTCCTTTATTGATTTGTCCCATCGTAGGTATTTTTCGTCCTTTTCGCTCGTGTTTAGTCCTCCGGAACATTTACTTTCTTCTCCATACAATACAGTAATTCAGAAGCTTCATCAGACAATTCTCTCTCCAAATTTCATTTAGTAGTGAATAGAATACACTTTCCTTCTTCAGAGGATTCTAGTGTTCTTGTTTTTATATTCCATTCACATCTCAGATCCTCAGCCAATAATACTACTTAGGTACCTCAACAAACAATGTACTGAATGTAATCCCTGATATGAAATGTCAGTATTTTGAACACTCACCTGCCTAATAAGACGTTTTACCAACTAGTATTGATTCTTGATGTGATGTTCATTGGTCGAAATATTCACTCCACAGCTCTCTTTCCACTGAAGCAAATTTCCGTAGCATGTGAAGGCGCATATTTTGTCGTGTTTCATCACAGAACTTGCAAAACCAGATCAATCTTTCGAGATGTCGGAAAACAAGACCTTTTGTCAGGAGACCAAATTCAGAAAAGTCTGCGGGCTATGCGCCAGGGGACTTAGCAGGAGACATGAGAAACTGATAAAGTTAATTCCTTTCTCAGCTGCTTTTCGTCCATAGAAGTTCAGCAAAGACTTTGTGATGAGGTTGAGTGCTTTGTCCACGAGAGCCTATGTTTTATTTTATTTCTGTTTCTTCAATCGAGAAATTCTCCGATCATACAGGGACTATATTAAATACCACAAGTTGCTTTCACCTTACATTGAGATCTTAAACTCCATAGGTCATCCCACACGTAGTAATCGGTTACCAACAAGAATTCTGTTGTAAAATTGTTCCTTGAACTGAGGAATGAAGTCCCTAAGTGGCTTGTCTGTAATACACCAACCTTTCGTGAAGATTAACTATCTATTTCCACTTGTCACCTAAAACGAGGCGAGTTTCATAGTTTTTACATGTTAATGAAGTGTTCCAGTCATAAGAGTATGCCCTTTTGAATTATCCCATTGTTCCAGAGCCAGATTTTTATGAATGACATGTTTCACTATGCCAGTGGACATGTGATGTGCGACGATACTTGTCTCAGTGAGTATACTGTATTTCTTTGTTCGCTTCAGCTTTAATGCCGTGCAGCGTTCATCGTGAGGTACGGCTGAAGTCGTTTTCACTTCACATGCCTGCTTCTCAGACGGACATTTTACGCACTGCGTAATTACAAAGCCTACATCAGAGTCCTCATTCCGTAGGGAATTGTGTCAAATTTGCGATATTCGACACCACATAGTAGTTTTGCGATATGATGCCAGTTATGCAAATTTTACATTTACAGACTTATCACGAGAAGTTCTTAATGTATACTTTCCGTTGCGTTGTGTTGCGGTCGACAAATTTTGCGAAGACCTCTACGGAATGACGTCCCAGGTCTACTGATTATAATACCCTCTGTTTTGAATCTTTGTGCAGTCGGAATCACAAGCCGTAATATCGTTGCATCTCTTCAGGTTATGTAGCTTATTAGGCTTAGCAATGCGGTATTTCTATCCTTCCCTCTGACAGCTTGTGTTTTCAGACATCACACATTGAATTATCTGCAACAACATCTCGCATTCTGCTTTTTCCCTTCAAGTTCTGTAGCTAACACAGATGATGCCTCAATTTTAATTACTATTGAACAAATAAAAGTTTTCTTTTTATTAATAGAATAAGCATAGTGATTTCATGAACAATATTATGTGCAAGATTGATGTTATTTTGTTTTGTTAGGTAAAGAGTTATATGGAAGGCCAGGGAGTTGCCCGGAGGATCCATCTCCTGACTACTGTTCACTATCCTACACCGTCTGGAGACAAGTTTGTGGCACAGACAACAAGACCTACAGCAGTATCTGGGAGCTGCTATGCGAAGCACAGAAACAACAGACTGGTAAGCCGAATTCAATGTTCATAAATATTTAGATTTAGAGATGGTAGTCTCTTGAAGTTGGACCTCAGTTTTGTGTTAACAAGCGTGGTTCAGTGAGGTCCAGTGAGTACGAACAACACTACAGCTCACAGATAACGAGAAGAACTCTAGCAGAAATAGTGTGACGTAGGTGTGACTTTTCGCACGGGGGTTTCAAATGACACCACGGAATAGCACACAGATAACTATCCGGAGTAGCAGACGACATCTAAGTATAGACCACACCTCAAAAACTGAAAATGGACTTGACCGTGTCGTTGACCTTTCCCCGCTTCCCCTGTTTTAGGGTTCTTCTCGTCATCTGTGAGCTGTATCTAGCTCCATAAAAATTCATTTTTGTCCACAGTTTTCTTCCACTAGAAGCTAATAATGTTATTCATTATTACAATTAGGTTAAAAGGGAGTTACCGTGACCCCATACTTTTCAACTTTTTTGGATTTAAAATGTAAATTTCGATGAGCTGTGTTCAATGGCACCAATTTTGATATCTGGAACCGACCGCTTCAAGGTCAAATTAGGGGTCAAAAATAAAAAGTGCGAACCAGTGACCGACTGGGACGAAATAGGTGTCATTCGATTCATATTCACACCTACATTAACAACTGATATTCCATATTCTCGAAAATTCTATTTTGACCCCGAAAATTAAGGAAAAGCTGGAATTTTGGATCTTGGATTTTCGTTAATTTTCCAGATGAAAATTTGAATTTTCGACAAATACATGTACATGTGAATACAAATCGAATGACACCCATTTTGTAGCAATTGGTCACTGGTCTGCATTGATAAAAATCCCGGATTTTCGTTAATTTTTGGTATCAAAATAAAATTTTCGGGAAAATGATATATCAATTATTGATATACGTGTGAATGCGTATCGAATGACATTCATTTCATCCCAGTCGATCACCACTGGTCCGCATTGTCCATTGGTCCTACTTTATATATATATATATATATATATATATATATATATATATATATATATATATATATATATATATATATATATATATATATATATATATTTAACCCTTAATTTGACCTTGAAGCGGTTAATTCCAGAAATCAAAAGTGGTGCCATTGAACACAGCTTATCAAAATCTACATTTTAAATCCAAAAAAATTGAAAAATACAGAGCCACGGTAACTCCCTTTTAACTTTACAATTATTTCATAATTTATTTGTTGTAGCCTATGTTCTTATCATTTTTGAACAGTTATACATTATTGATATAACTATTGAAATATTTTACTGATTGTTGTGTAATTGGTTCAATAATAATTATTCGGTATTAAACGTTAAAAAATATGTTTAACAACTAGTCTAACCTTGCTCTCATATTCGTGTACGATATCTTCGAGGAGTAAAAGTATGTATTATTCCAATTCTTGTATAGAATCATTTGAATTTTAAGAGCACTTCTGAAGAAAGTAAATAAACAAAACTGAAAGCTTCTATTACGCATTTGAATTTCTCTGTTTTCTTACTGTGAAGTACTCTCCAAATGAGGCACCAATCTACATAGCAGTGTTGCCAACAGAAATTTTGTTAGCCAATCACATTCTAATTTAAAAAAAAAAAAAAAACTGAGAGCAGTATCGAAAGAACCACATTTTACTTTATCTCTTAGTATTCTAAATAATAATAATAATAATAATAATAATAATAATAATAATAATAATAATAATAATAATAATAATAATAATAATAATAATAATAATAATAATAATAATAATAATAATAATAATAATGAACACAAAAGACTGTCAATATCATATTTATCAAATATATATCAGAGTGATCACAAAGTCCTGTTACCACCTATCGCATGTTCACATATACATACATGGTGGTCGAATTGTATTAATGTGGGATCATGGCAAAAGACAACTTTGAGGTAGTGTGACTACTCTTTACTATTTATTTCAGAGTGTCTGTGCGTACACCATCGTTTTCATAACAGAGTATGATTCCCCTCCATGAACGATGTGAAGTTTCCCTTAACATTGCAGGCTGGCGTGATGGCAGTAAATGTACGTCTAACAGCACCCTTAAGTTCTTCAACTGTCTCGTAACGTGTACTAGCAATCTTTTATTTTATGAACCCCAATAATGCATTGTCACAAGATGACAGATTAGGACGTCCGGGCGGCCACTCTAAAGATGAAGGGAAATGGACAGAACCACGTCCAATCAATTTATCAGGAAATACATCATTGAGATATTCTCTAATGGCAATATCATAATAGGCTGGTGCTACATCCTGCTGAAACCATAATCGACCGAACAGCCACCGTTCTTCTAGATATGGAAGAAACCAATCACTTAACATGATGATATACACAATGTGATTCACAACACCGTCAAAGAAATATGGACGTATCAAGTAGATTGCAGACATTGAAACCCAGATCATGAATTGTGATGGATTGTGTTCAAGTTCTTCATAAAAATGTGGGTTTCATTTACTCAAGAAATAAACGTTCCTGTCGTTTGCGTTACATTGCACACTCGTTCGAGAATAACTTATCTCCTTGAAGGAAGGGTTGTAAAGACATCGAGCATTCGATTACAAGCCTGCTGACGTTTTTGCATGTCACTATAACTCAATTTGTTTACAAACGAAGGTTTAAATGTCTTTAACTGCAAATCCTTCTTCATATACTTTTGTAATGATGAGTATGGAACACTCAATTCCTGTGACCGATTACGAATTGGCTCTTTTGGCGAACGTTCGACAGACGCTGTAGCCTCCACACATGTTATCTTTTATGCAACAAGTTGCAGAGCTTTTTCTTCCACCGTAAAATTATTGGTTTTGGAGGGGAAGGTTTATGAAACTATACAGTGAAATCATGCTGAATATATCTCATTGATTTTTCTGTAGAGGTCGTTCGTGAGCTCACGTGTTCATTATGATCCGTTCCTCCATGGCGTAAGTGGACTCATTAGCAATGATTTAGATGTATATCCGCACCTTAACATCTGTAATACATAGGGTAGCGGAACTTTGTGAACACTCTGTATATATAATGTGCGTGCAAACTTATGTGTCATGAAAACTATTATTCATAAAAAATACTAGAATATAAGACTAAAGTTCATTCAACGAACCTTCTGATCCTGATGTAAACATTGTAGAATGGTATTACTCCGCCAGTCATCGGATGATTGGCTATCGGTCACCGCTTCTTTCGAGAAGCACGTGTTTGTACCCTGTCGGCGTTTTGCATATTCCCCGCACGCAGCCATATTGTAAACTGTGATTCGCGCATAAGGTGGGCCAAACCCAGTTTCTACGCATGCGTATTCTCTTTTATTGCATTAATTCAATTTAGTTCTTAGATAGAGTGTTGTTTCTGTTATTTCACTGTAAGTAAATTGTATTTCTGGTAATGAACCTTATAAGCAACGAAAACATTCAAAAACAGCTTACTTGACAATGGACTATTTTCTTCTGCCGCATGGATGCGGCAAGGCTCTTTAACCAATAAAATGAAACAATCACCACGTGTATTTGTTTACATGAGGTACTGAACGTTCCTTGAATGAACTATAGAGTAAAGGAAGTAAGTTAGATAAGTAAGTAAGAGTAAGTAAGGTAGGTTAATAGGGTAGAGTGGGGAAGAGCAGGGTAGATTAAAATGAGATTATGGGTCGATTAAACATCATCCGCCTTATGCAGAGTCGTTTTGATGTAAGATTAGCGTCATACTATGACCTGACTACTGGAGGAAACATCTTAGTCGAACTTTTTAATATGGCACTAATCACGCGTCAGAACGACTCTGCATAAGGCCTAATCTAATGTCTTCCCAACTTTGTGATCACAGGGCAACGTAAGATTTTTCCTCTTGGTTTGCGATTTTACTTCGCATGCAAATTATTACACTAATGTCAGTCGCATCATAAACTATATTTAATGGCGTTTGTTGCAAACTGATCGCAAACATTGCATTTATTTGACATCAGTGAATATTTAATCGGGTCCTATTAGTGTACTACGCATTTGCACTATACGGAAAATTCCGAAATAATTAATTGAATAAAAGATAACATTTACTATTAGAAGGAAAGGACATACTTCAAAGTAACTTGATACTAAATACATATATATATTTTAAAAAAACTTGATTAACTAGATAATATTTTGAAATACTGTAGCTACAAATTCCCACTAGAAACTAAAACATTGATTTAGTAACTAGAGAATCTTGTAAAAGTATGATATTTAGTTAAAAAAGAACTAAATTGGCAACACTGCTACATAGAATATTGTAACTCAAAGTTTAATGTAGATGTATGTTGTGTTCGTTGTCAGGCGTGGAGCTGTTATATGAAGGAGCGTGTCGAATCCCGTGCAAAGTCTCTCTTCTCTATAATCCAGTTTGCAGCATCGATATGATAGATTATCCAAACATCGAGGCTCTTGAGTGCTATGCCAACAGGAACCCTCATCTCAGTAAGTACATCAATATAACCACTTCAATTTTTTTTTTTTTTTTACGAAAAAGAAAGAAAAAAACTTTACGAGTTAAAAATTCTGTTTTTAAAGATGATAACCTCAAATAATCAGTTCACTCTCATATTCAGCATGGAAAATGCATTTCCTTACAGTTACGCATTTATGTTTGGAGAAACAAATGTAAAAATCATGTAGAGCAGCGTTTCCCAACCGGTGTGCCGCGGCACACTGATGTGCCGTGAATGGGCCGCTGGTGTGCCGCGAGGAATCGAAACAAAATTATTAATTTTTTAGCAATCAAATTGCAAAACGTAGGGAAAAATGTGTATTTGTATTTCACATTACTATGAACCTCTACTATGAATATACAATTTTAAGTTTCATACCGGGTTACTGTTCTGTACATATCTAATGTTGAAAAAAGTATTTGTTATCATTGTTATGACCATTATTTCTTCTTTATTGTTGCAGACTATTTCGTAACTTGAAAATATAAACTATCGTTAACTTTCCACAAATTACCTACATTTGTGCTTTAAAAGTAAAAGAGATTTGTTTATTCGTTCGTTATTTAGTGATCTTCCTTCTTAGTAAAAGGTTGGATACAGTTTTTAAAAAAAGAAAGCGTAGTTTTAAAAACCTGAGTCCAATATTTCATTGCAATTGTTTTCTATTTTTAAATTAGAATGAAAAATAAGCATAATGATTTGCCACGGGGAAATCCCAGTGATAGAGCTTTCTTCTCTGTTAGAAGGAGATCAATAATCACAGAAAAAATACCACTGTGTTTTATATTTACAAATAATAATATCTATAAGTGTGCCACGAGAATCCAAGTAACACCCGTAGTGTGCCGCAAGTTGGAAAAGGTTCGGAAACGCTGAGGTAGAGCAAAAGAAGGGATGGTGTTGGATTGGATGAATTTGTAGAGAAGTGTTGCCAGTACACGAATAATTGCATCTTTATTTTAACGCCAACTGATTTTACCCATTATACTAAGGGAGACGGATAATTAATGGAAGTGAATGATTATCAAAGGAATGATGGAATGCGAATGTGGGTAATGTTGTCTACGAGACGAAAGGTAAGGTTTCCTCGTATCTTATCGAAATTTTCCCGTCTCATTTTGTAAGTTTATGTACAAAATTTGTGCTTTAATTTCTCTTTTAATTTCTTATAAAGTGAGCCGTGTCCTTCCGTGTCACTACCAAAATGAAATATTTAACATAAATAATAATAATGAACAATTCTTTTAAAAACGAAAATAAATACAGGGTGGCCCAAAAGTAGGTATGCAGTACCGTACTGATTAGTTCATTGCATTCTATACCATTTCTTATTGTTACCAATGTTTCTTTATTATTTATTCTTAATGTGTTTTTACCTACATCTTAAGCTTGGAAGAGCCGAAATAAATACACCCATAAACTAGTAAGTTATACTTGATCAATGTAGGAATGTATACTTACTTTTGGGCCACCCTGTATTGTTATTATTTCTAGAAGAATTTAATAGTGGCTAAAGGGACAGCAATGCTTTCTCAGGATCAATTGCGAGAGAATAGAGATGGTAGTTAGCCTTCACACGATATTGTATCTCACTAAAGATCCTCTCAATGACAAGATCAGGGACTTTGTTGGCAAAGAGGGAGATTATTTTGATTGCCTATCAGGTTAGGTGGAATGTATAGTAGTATTGCGATAAGTACTCTGAGAAAAAATTGTAGGTGGCGTGCTTAAAAAGATAGGTTACATGCGTAATTCCTGTAGTTTTTGGACTTCGTACAGCAGACGTATAACTGAAAACGCATGCTTTATAATACTTTCTGTATGAGTGTTCCATCTGTACGTACTTTCCGTATGAAGCAATGTAGGCGGTCAGGATCTCACATACAAATGGACGTATATAACATATAGCTGAGGAATGTAACATAAGTATATGCATGTGATATACGGAAAACTGTTAGATGTTAGACATTCTGCAATGGCATGATGTAACATCTAAGGGCAGTGCCTATGTAGCATATGGATAACGTGTGCTCCGTACTGATTTGTATAGTAAGCAAGAGAATTCCGTATATTTGTACAATATACCGCTGTCCGGAGAACGGATTTTTCTCTGTGTAGATCATCACTCTACATTACGTTGTAGGAGCTTAATTTTATCTCTAACTAGATAAATTTATTTTATATTGTATGGGATATTACAATATACTCAAATACAGTTTAGCTAGGACTCCACTTTCCTTTTGGGTAAAAGATAATGTTAGCTATTAAAATGTTATGTTACTTGAATATATTCACCATGTCAAAACTATAATTCAGTTTGTAAATAACACTTTTTAACTTGTGGATTATAAGAATTGATTATATTATTATACTTAGATTTTCTTTTACTTGTTACTCACATATACTTTATTACACATAATCTCTGTTTATAACTTATCTATACAGGGTGTTTCAAAACAACACCGACAACGTTTGAGAGGTGATTTACTGACACCAAAATAAAACAAAAAGTATAGACCAAACTGGGTGCACAAATGCTTCCTTTCAGAACTATAGGCTGCCGAAAACATAAAAAAAAAGAACTTTAAAGGTTCATAGCTCTAAAATAATAAGATCTACCATAGTCGGGTCAAGGCTTCGCTTAGTAACTAGTATGAGCCCTATCCAAAAATACGTGTTTCAGAATCCTTCAATATTCATGCAACAATTTTTATAGAGGACTTTGGCTAAGAGCATATAATTTGAAGTACTCACCAATTACCTCTATAACAATTGTTCCGGAAGTTTCCAGGATTGTGAAACATGGATATTTGGATAGGACATATACTAGTTCCTAAGTGAAGTCTTCACCCGTCTACAGTAGGTACCATAGTTTTGAAGCAATGGAACTTTAAAGTTCATTTTTTCATGTTTTCGGCAGCCTATAACTCCGAAAGGAAGCATTTGTGCACCCAGCTTGGTCTATACTTTTTGCCTTATCTTGGTATCAGCAATCACCTCCCAAACGTTGTCGGTGTCGTTTTGAAACACCCTGTATATAATCATTTTGATTTGTTTCGTTATAGTTTTATTTAACGAAACATAAACATAATTTCATTTGTTAATATAACACCACAAAGTATATTATATTTCGTCTTCTTATTGCGACACGAAAGTAAACATTGTTAATTAACGATAAAAAAGAAAATGGAAATTGAAAAAAATGACAAGTTGAAAAGTTAAAAAATAAGTATTATTATTCTTACAATATTTTTGACTCATGAAAAATATTTAAAGAAAATACCTTATATATCTTAGATATTTCTGTGCTGAAGTTCAGCGACTGCAAAGAGAGAGTGGGCAACCCTTGTGGAGTAATGGCGAATTCCCTTTGCACCCGTGAACAACAGGTGTGTGGAAGCAATGGAGTCACTTACAAGAACCATGCAACTGTCTCCTGCTTACGTCAGAGCAATCCAGGTAGGTACGTTTCTTTCATGCTATTATTTTAGCATTTTGGAAACACTTCGAAGTTTCTTTAACTCATGTTATGCTCTTTGAACTTATCATTTATAAAGTAGATTTCTTTTGGCTATTGATTCATGTGTGTAGTGAATGGAGTCGCCAAGGAATGTTTTTCTAATAAATCGCATTTTTATAATTAATGCAACGAATATGGTAAACTCTTTTGGGATTTTGGATTTTTTAAGGTAAATATTAGACTTTCAGTCAAGTAGCTACTCCATAATCACTGTTTATCGTAGGATTTCGGTTCATATCTCATTCTCTTCAGAATAAAGTAACCTTGTAAACGCTACCACTTGCATGTCCATATCGCATATATGAAAAGCAGAATTAGAAGACAATGGGGAATTTTTCTGAAAAAATCCTTTTTCAAAAGTTTAGATCTCAATGGACCGGCCCTATGTTAACGTTCTCCTACAGATCTCAAAATCACTCCAAAAATACTAAGTGGCATCGTGATCCCCGCCAACTTGACGAGCTCCTTCTCAAAACACATGAAACTTGTTCCACAATTCATGTACGACTGAACAATAAAAAATCATATATATATATATATGATGTCTCAAAAGTCCTCTGACATAGGGGGGACTTATTATCAGAGTTACAACAAAATGTAAGAGGGGAGACTGTCTCCAAATGTGATGTTTTCAATCTAAAGTGAAGGATTTTTTAAAATCGGACGAGCCGTTTGCCCTGTACATTCTTTATGGGCCTAATATTAAATGAGAATGCAACGTTGCCATTTACCAGGACTCACAACATAAGTAAATGAAATTACTGTTTTTTTGATGCTAACGTGTCGATGGCCAGCCCCCATTTCAAACAGTAACTTCATTCACTCATGTTGTGGGTCCAGGTAAATGGTGATGTTGTATTTTCATTTAATTTCGGGCGCATAAAGAGTGTATATAGCCCAAACGGCTCGTCCGATTTTAAAAAAAAATCCTTCACTTTAGATTGAAAACATCATATTTGGAGACGGTTTTCGTCTTAGATTGTGTGTAACTCGGACAATAACAGAGTTACCCTATACCAAGGGCTTTGAGACACACCGTATATATATATATATATATATATATATATATATATATATATATATATATATATATATATATATATATATATATATATATATACACCATAAATCCCGAAAGGGTTAATTATTTTGCAATTTCTATCACTGTTACAGTCTGGAATATTTTCTTGATATAGAATAGAAAGGGAGAAATCTTATTAACATGATAGAAGCTAAATCATTAAAAAATAGTGACAAATGTATTATATTCTTTCAGATTACTTTCCAGGATTAGAAATTCTTCACGATGGTCCATGTAAGCTTATAGATATCAGAATTCCTTCCGCACCGGAAGAAGTGTGTTTCTATGCTCGGACGCATGACGTGTCTTTACCTGTGTGTGGCACAGACAACATTACATATCCTAATCCATTTGTTCTCGAGTGTACAGCACATAGAAGACCTGGAAAAGAAGGTTTGTACATTACACTATATTCACGATTTTTTAATTTGCCACTGGCATATATTCTTAACCTATACGGGTATGTCCCTTAAATTGGAGACGAGGGACATTCCAAAGTTCTGGAGTTTTATTCAAATTTTTAATTTTGTTAACTTGTCTGAATTAGATTTTAGGTTTTCAATGATGTTTAACTGAATACTCTTCCTTCAGCGCAAACCAATGTTTTTCTGCTTAATCTTCCTATAGTTTTTTTCCGGAATCTCTTTTATCCACTGACCTATTGGTCTATATATTTATTATACCGTATATTTGATACTACAATTTGAGGTTTAATTGCAAAACTTATTATTATTTAATTTCTAAAATTCAAAGTTTAAATTGTATAAAGTAATTTATACTGTTTATTATTAATTGATTATATTTTCATAAAAATATTATTAACAGTGTTGAAAACCAGCCCATCCTTAGTTTTGTCTATCTAATATAAATAAAATAAAGAGTTTCTGTGTGTCTGTCTCTGTGCGGCCTGGGCACCAGATGAGTGGACCGAGAGTTACCGAATTTTGGTCATGGATACCTTGGTTCAGGTCCTAGACCAAGACCAAGCGCTTTTACCAAATTCGAACCAGGGGGTCTCAGGAGGAGGCGTTTACCGGGCCATGTAAAAATAGTACAAAATGACCGATATTAGCGTCAAATTCATAGTTTTCACGGTCGCTGAGACCAATGCCGACACTTCCACTAGCAATGACTTTCAAATTCAGTTACTATTGTATGTGAACCGGGGGTCATCTCCCGGGGGGAAGGGTATACCGAGATATGTAAAAATAATCCAAAATGAACGATATTAGTGTCAAATCCATAGTTTTCGCGGTCGCTGAGATAATTGGTAATATTCTCACAGACGTTGACTTCTAAATACAGCCCCAATCGGTTGGGGGCGAGAGGAGTTTTTTTTAAAAAAATTCGAACCAGGGGGTCTCAGGGGTCGTTTAACGGGATATATAAAAGTAGTAGAAAATGATCGATATTTTTTTCTTTCGTTGTTCAGTTTGTTTATATAGATATTTTATCTGACCCATGCTAAGAATGGGTATTTCAGCTAGTTGTTCTATGTGGAAAATTATTTTTCTGCTTTTTTGGCTTTAATTAAAAGAAATTTCTGTTTATTTCATATCCAGCATTTTCTGTTTCAGGCATGATGAAAATTTCTTTTAAAACAATTCAATTTCAAGATTTATTAGGGACGTTTTCCACTTTTAGGAATCATGTCAAAAGAGAGGAGGAAACAAATTTAGATGTATTGTAAATTTTAGGTTATAAAATTGGAAAAAGAAACACGAATAGCATATTTTATTTTTTAAATGACACTCATAAATGACATGCATGTTCAATTCTAATTTCAAATAAAATCTCCTTTTGGTAGTAACATAAATAAGAAGAATGTTTATTATATTTGTCTAATTAATTATCATGAAATGAACAAAATGAGAGAAATAAGCTGCGCGATAGAATCTTACTGAATATGAGTTAACGTACAACATAATAACATTATATATATATATATATATATATATATATATATATATATATATATATATATATATATATATATATATATATATATATATATATATATACGAGGCGTATCTTTTTTTAACTAAGTACCGTTGTGAAATTCGGCCGCTATAGCGCTGCAATCGGTATCCCGCACACACGCGCTGTGTAAACGTCTGGTGGCAAGCCACAGACGGCATTACGGAAACATTCGACCATGTTTACGTTTGTTTACGAGTAGTTAAAATGCATCTGCCGATTGAGAATCCCACCGACTGTGAATTACGCGCTGTAATTCGTTTCCTTAGTGTTAAAGGCATGAAAGCGGCTGAAATTTGTAGCTAGATTAGTGAAGTGTATGAAAAAAAATATTGTGAGCGATGTAATGGTATGGAAATGGTTTAGAGAGCTTTTAAAGATGGCCGCACGCATGTTAATGATGAGAAACGAATTGAGCGACATTCTGTCATCACTGAAAACTTGTTACAGAAATTTCACGAAAACGTGAAAGAGAACAGACGATTTACGATTGCTTTGTTCTCTGATAAGTTTCCTGAAATTTCAAGAAGTGTTCTTTATGAAATTGTGATTCAACGATGAAGATGATGCGGTCTAAGCGACCGTGTTGCAGTGCTTGTCAAATCAGGCAGCAGACTTCTATAAGGATGGTATTCAAAAGCTTGTTGTACGATACGTTGAGGTTCTTCACTACAGCGAAATTAAAACTACCGCTAATTTTGGAGTATTTCTGTAATATCTTGAAAACAGATAAAAATATTCGAAAAGCAGAAACGTAGTGAACTAGACAATACGATTTTGCATGTGATACCGTTACCGCAATTCACATATCTGCTTTTGATATGCTGCTATTTACAGAACCCACAAAAAATGCTAATTCTATCTACAGTTGCAAATCAAAGACAGATATATGAGTTGTGATAACGGTATCACATGCAAAATCACTACGTTTGTCTAGTTCACTACGTTTCTGGTTTTCGAATATGTTTATATGTTTTGAAGATATTACAGAAAACGTCTAAAATTAGCGGTAGTTTAATTTCGCTGTAGTGAAGACCCTTAAGTGTATTAATATTGGTGGAAACTATGTACAAATGTTGGTTGAGGTACAGGTATATATATATTCAGTAATTTTTGTTCTTTACTCGAAGTAAGCTTACGATACTGAAATATAGTGTAGGACCCGTTAGAATTACTTTTACTGCAAAACTAATGCTACAACGAACAGTTCAGTTAGTTGTTTCACACGGAATGTTTATATTTGAGCATTAAGCCACTATACATTGTATATGTGGTGGGTAGAAAATAGATTTCTTTAAGTTTAATATTTTAGTACTATTTATAAAATTAGCTTTTACATTCTTTTACATTACAGAGAAATTGCACTCAACTCAGGTGAATTCATAATGAATCGAATGGAATCGAATTGGTCTCAAATGATGCGTCTATCTTTAGTATTTTGCATTTAACGATCAATGGTCACATCTGACTGACTTGAACAGGAATTTTCTCTATAACCACAAAAATAACACTAAACCAAGTTCTATCACTATTTGTACAATACACTAAATATAGATGGAATTTCGTCTGAAAATTAGATATGAAAAAATCTTGTTACAAACTTCGCTTTTAACTTCATAAAACCTTACAACATGGAACACAAGTTCGCAATCGACTATGACCGAAGAATCTACAACAAGTAAAGAAATTATACGTTTGTAAGGTCATGAGAATATTCCGTGGAAACACACCCTTACCGGTCAGAGCAGTAGTCGAAGTGAGGCGGTATGCGGTGGTATGCCATACCGCCTCTGGTTTTTCAGTGATCAAGACATACCGTCACTGGAGAAGAGTTGCTAAAGACCTTTAATAATTAGCTACATTTTTACATACAGTAATTGACGAATAGCTTTCTACGTAAAAATATTTTATTTCTTATCTAGAAATAATTTCTAAGTTGACAACAACGAAATTTTTATTATCTTTTTCCTAAATTTTATTTTTAAAAATGTGTGTTCAAAGAAGTTCATCTAGCTGATATTTTAATGTGCCATACTGAATTGTTTCTTTCTTATGTATGTGTATGTTTTCTTGCATTAATTCATATAAATGTTGTGTTTTGAGTATGGACGGATTTTAGAGTTGTCTGCTGTGGAGGCGGATCTTCCGGAGTTTTGGAATACTCCTCGGTCGAGTGGGAGGTCCGGGAGTTTTTCCGCAGGAAATTTTTAATATAAACACTTGGTTTTTCAGAATTTTCGTTAATTATTAACGAACCTTCCCTGTAACTGCAGGGAAGCTCTCCAGTGCTTTTCAGTCATTATGTAAATAGAAATGCAATCTTTTACGCAACATACCCTCCATGTATTTCAACATTTAGATAGCCGGTATGTCGAGTCAAAATCGTAATAAAACCTACCACCTTTGCTGTTTTTCCACTTCGAACACTGGGTCAGAGTAGAACAAAGAGAACTTGAAGAAGTCGGTAATTTCAAGTATCTGGGGAGTATTTTGACGAAAGACGGTTCCTACACCAAAGAGATGAGGACATGAATTGTCATAGCTAAAGAAGCATTTAATAAGAAAAGGTCACTCTTAACTAGCAACCTTAATATTGGACTAAGGAAGAAATTGGTCAAGTGCTATGTGTGGGGTATTGGACTTTATGGTTCAGAGACTTGGACATTACGGAAGTTAGAGAAGAAATATTTAGAGAGCTTGAATGTGGTCTTGGAGGAAAATGGAGAAGATAAAATGAACAGAAATAGTAATAAACGAAGATGTTAAAAAACAGATAGGAGAGAAGAGAACACTTTTAGCCAGCATCCTTCGTAGGAAGGCCAATTATATTGGACACATGTTGCGAAGAAATTGTCTTCTTCATACCACCATAGAAGAAAAGATGGAAGGAAAGCGAAGAATAGGAACAAGAAGAACACAACTAATCGATGATTTGAAAAATAGAAGAAAATATTGGAAGTTAAAAGAAGAAATTGAAGACCAAGAAACGTGGAAGAAACATTTCGAGGCCCAAACTGAAAATTAAAAAGAAGAAAAAGAAAAAAACTTATTAATCCCAGGACGTCAAAAGGCAGAATACTTAAAAATAAAAATAACAATAATTCAGGGGCGGATCGGGGGGATCGCTCCCCCCAGAAGAGAAATCTTTCTTATTTTATATATATAAATAAAACCTATCCCAAAGTTTGGAACCCTTAAAAGTAGCAGTATGTCAACCCCCCTCAGAAGTCGGTCTTGAATCCACCCCTGCGAAGTTATGTTGAGTTTTTTGGTGGTTAAGTATATGGCCTAAGATCTAAAATTATTACAAATTTGTCTTTATTTCAATATTTCCGTCAATTTTTCCATTTCAATTTTTTTTTTCGAAAAATTTGATTAGATATATTAGATATGTATTTAAATATAGATTATTAAGATATGTATCTCATTAGATATACTTTAACTCATCCACAATTAATAATAAAGTTAATTTAAGATAAAATGGGAAAAGGAAAAGAATGGAAAAGAAGAAGCAGATAAGAAAGAAGATGAAATGGAATGAAATGAAATCTTTGAGTTTTACGTCCCACGTTTATGCTGGCTAGGCTAAAGGAGACGGTATAATGATAAATGAATGAAATGATGAATAAAGAAAGTGGAAGGAAACGGGAGAACCCTAAGAAAACCCACACACACGGTGTTTGCCCACCACAAAGCCCACTTAGCGCGAGCTGGGGTCGATCCAGGAACCCCATATACCACAGGTGAACGCTCTACTGCTGAGCCTCCGCGCCTTCTCCCCCCCAGATAAGAAAGAGTGAAAAAGTTTCAACGTACATATGGATAACTGTACCTGGTCATAAATGATTAAATATAGATTTCATTACACATCGCTAGAATGGGAAAGGGACGATAGGAGAGCCAGAGATGAAATGAGAATATAAAATTACATTACAGATAAGTGAGAACAACTTTTCAGTAAATGGTTTTGGTACAAGATAAAATTAACATGAGAATTTTTGCTTCTACGTCGATAAACCTTTGAGTGCCTTCTGCCTTAGAGTCAGTTAGTGAGAATTGAATCCAGCAGCAGAGTATTAAGGGCTCGCAATAACCATTAAGCTACACAGGAATACGCACAGAACAGACACTGTGCCCACATCTAAAGGAAGTCAATATGTTTATTAGATTTGAATTGTTTTTAAGAAGAGATAATTGAGGTCTTCTGAGCATCGAAACCATTTATCGTCATCACAATATTCTTTGAGGTTTATGTAATGGATGTGGGGAACCTCTTTGCTTTTGCTATTAGGAAGCCATCTTGTCGAGTGTTTCAGTGGTTTGAAACAACCGACGTATTAGGTTTTCTGCATCATAAACCACATGAAGAACATAGACGAAAGACAAAACGCTTTTATGTAGATCTCGTGTTGTCACAGACTACACAGTCAATCTCGAAACCCAGGGGTTGTTCTCTTGAAAGGGATTTCCTTACGATTTTTATTTTTTTTTTGCCAGAGGTAGCCAATTAGTCGGGCAGACCAAACTGAAATCCGCGCTTCCCACTTCATTTCGGCGCTTATAGAAGTTACTTCACACTACAGAGCTTTGCGTAGTTACATGATTAGCGTACACGTCTTCGGCGTGGTAGAACAGGAGTCGATTCCAGGTCCTAAGTTTCTCTAAATCATTTCACAAAGGCTGGATAGGTTCCTGTACTGGAATTGGACGAAATTATTAGAGGATAACAAACTCCACTCCCTTTGCAGATCGAATCCAATTTTTTTGTTGGTGGGTAGACATCTTAACAACTAATCTACGGTTCTACCTATAACGATAATATATAAACAATGACAAAATTTCATTACAGATTAAAGTTAGGTGAAAAAACACTTCAGATTCGTATTCTAGCCTAAAATCATGTGTCACATGCCCACCATTACATTCAAAACCGGAATTCAAAATGGTGGATTTCAATATAGTTGCCGTGATACCAAATATCACCATCTGCATCTAGAGTAACATTCTTAAAAGTTTAACGAAACTACTTACTGGACACTACTAAATTTACATGGATTAAAGTCTCTGACGGAGGCATAGTGCCTCAGTGATGGACCGCTCTGCTTTGGTACGATTTCCCAGGTTCGATGTCAGGAGACATAAGTTTGTGATGTACAACATCGCGTCCGTGTGGTTTATTGTGGGGATTCTCTCAATTCCACCTACATTTTGTTTCCACTGATTCGTTCATAATTTTCCGTTCCATTAATTATATGTTCCCTTTATCCTAAAGGGGATGCACGTGATATGTTAATCAATGTTGTTACAATCGTGTAATATGCGATGCCAATAGTTATTGTGACCTGTCGTTCACCGGAACAGGAAATCAGCCGAAAAAAATGCAGAACATACCGTAAAGGCGACCTTTAAATAGTTAATCTGAATAAAAGTAACGGATATTTTTTTACGCTATTCTATTTGAAAATATCCGTGAATACTTTAGATAATTAATTATCCTTCACATTTACTGCATAAACACAATTGTATGTAGTTATTTCTGTCTGTAATATGAGCTTCTTCGTGGTTAAGCGGTTAGCGCACGCGCTTTTGGCGTGGAAGTCCCGGGTTCGATTTCCAGTGGGAGCTCATGTGATTCGTATTCCACGTTAATCAGTAGATCCCGTCTCATTTAGCCTCGCTGCTGAAAGGGACGTTCAACTAAAAATCAACTCAACAAAATTCTGTCTGTAACATCCCATATTAGTTTACTGTATTTGAACTGTATTTCCTACAATTTAAATTCTCACCCCCATGTAGTAAATTTTATTCAATGTATATTGATTATTAAACATCCTAATAGTAAAAAAAAAAAAAAAAAGTGACGCTTTGTACAATCCGCGGCAAAAAACCTGCAACATGAGCATATAAGTTTATTGTGAAATGACGAAGTCTTTTGCTCCAAAATAAGTGTGCACGGGAGGAGGCCGAGGTTTATCCTGGCATGATTTGTTCCACTTAGACGTTATGTTCATTCCCTGTACTGTTAGGCGTAGTTTTACAATAAACTTACATTCTCATGTTGCAGGTTTTTTGCCGCGGATTGTACATTGCTCTAATTTCTACTAGTGAACAGTTACACTAATAGATGTCTCCACCTGCGCTATCACTTGCTACTCAATAGTTTTAATCAACACAGTATTGCGTATAAAGTAAATGAAATGAAATCTTTGAGTTTTACGTCCCACGGTTATGCCGGTTAGGCTAAAGGAGACGGTGATGATGAGTAATGAATGAAATGGTAGAATGAAGAAAGTGAGAGAAAACGGGAGAACTCCGAGAAAACCCACGCAAACGGTGTTTGTCCACCACAAAGTTCACTTGGCGGGGCTGGGATCGAACCCGGGACCCCAAGCACCAGAGGCGAACGCTCTACCACTGAGCCACCGCGGCCCCTGCGTATAAAGAAGTCCTTAAATGATTGCATAAATATACTATGAAGTTTTTGAAAGTTCGCGGCCAAATCCTAAAGAAGAAAGTGTTAAATATAAAGCACCTTTACTTAAGCACCATTTTAACGTATAGTTCACAGCGAGTGAAAGACTTCGGAGGGATAAGTAGTAATACTAAATTGGGTATTACTTGTGTTATTCCTTA
Source organism: Thermobia domestica (assembly GCF_964235325.1). Lineage (NCBI taxonomy): Eukaryota > Metazoa > Arthropoda > Insecta > Zygentoma > Lepismatidae > Thermobia > Thermobia domestica. Next base: position 2,153,776 of record NC_137468.1, read on the forward strand.
TGCTGAGTATCATAATTTTATATTGATTAACTTGTTGACTTACTTCAAGTTACTGTTACTGTTTTAGATTATATATGAGCTTGAATTAAGCGGAAATGAAACAGTGACAATAACATGTGGTAGGTACTATGGGATTCCATCAAGTATAGGTTTTACTGTATTATATTTAAAAGCATATAATTTTCTGTAGCATGTAGAGATGTAATAAAAATACTGTTTTAGCCCAATTTACAACAAATGTATTGTAGTTCGGTTTTTATTTTGTCTTATGCAACCCGAGCAACTTGATACAATGTCCTGGTTGCATACACGTAAAGGCAAAATTGAATTATAAGATCGTTTCCCGTTTCTTGTTTATTGCTTTCTTCACGAAAGAAGACGGATTTCTACGCTGTATTTACAGTTCGTAAACCTAAGTTTTGAGGTTTTCCGTCAGTTCAGTGGCGGATCTAGACCTGGGCCGAGGGGCTTAGCCCCCCTGATTTTTCAGTGACAAAATGATTTAAGCTATTATTTATATATATTGAAAGTTTATATATACCTATCATAGTCTGGGTACTGGCTGCCCTCCTAGTTTTTACTTTCTAGATCCGCCAATGCGTCAGTTTCTAAGGATGAAAAAAAAACTTCGGTGAAGCATTTGCAAAATATATTTGAAATAAGTAACAATGGGGAGAGTAGCCAGTGACATGAGAAAGGACTGCGGTCCTCCCATGTCATACAATCTATACAGTAAAAATAGCCGTGCGAATTAAATAGAATACCCACAAAACAGTCTTTTCTTCCTCCTAAACATCTCTTACGCCATTCCTATCCCTGCTTCTATTTCACGCTCACATTTCATATCATTACTTATAATACTACCCAAATAGTCCTTTATCTATATATTAAAATGCTAGGTTTATATGTTTGTCTCCAATTCTTTCGAAAATGAGATCTCGAAAACCACAAGTGCTAGAAACGTGCCGTTTTCACTGCTCGGTTCCAAATTCTGTGCAGATTATCCAGTTCTAATGAATATTTTTTTTAAAAATATGGCCGTTGTTTTTTTTTTATTACATTTTTAGGGGTATGCAGGAAGTGTTGAAATTTTAAAAAAGAAAAGCATAATATCTTACGAGTTATATATTCCAACACTACATAATTGTATACGGGAGTAGTATATCTCTCAGGCGTTTGTTTCATGCCCAAATGATAATGAAAAACTGAAGGATAACCATTTCTCCGGTCTAAGATGAATCTTTATTGTTTGGAATGTTCTGCCCAATGAACACTACATATCACTGACATTATAATTAATTGTATGTGTAATATATTTGCTTATTACCCAGACAACACGTACGTGTACGACACATGTGCACTATCCATGCATAAGCCGTACATTTGCACATGTGCATTTGTGTGGATGATGAACACATACATAACCCGTGTATGTGCACATGCATTTACGTGGGTTATGCACACGTACATAACCAGTGATTAAGTCGTGCATGTGCACATGTGCATTTGCATGGATAAAGTACACATTTACATAACCCGTGCCTAGGCCGTTACATACACATGTGCATTTGTGTGGATGCAGCGCATGTACGGAACCCGTACTTAAGCCGTTATGTGCACATGTGCATTTGCATGGATGAAGCACATATTTATATAACCCGTGCTTAAGCCGTTATGTACGCATGTGCATTTGCATGGATGCAGCGCACGTACGTAACCCGTGCTTAAGCCGTTATGTGCACATGTGCATTTGCATGGATAAAGTACACATTTACATAACCCGTGCCTAGGCCGTTACATACACATGTGCATTTGTGTGGATGCAGCGCATGTACGGAACCCGTACTTAAGCCGTTATGTGCACATGTGCATTTGCATGGATGAAGCACATATTTATATAACCCGTGCTTAAGCCGTTATGTACGCATGTGCATTTGCATGGATGCAGCGCACGTACGTAACCCGTGCTTAAGCCGTTATGTGCACATGTGCATTTGCATGGATGAAGCACACATTTATATAACCCGTGCTGTAGCCGTTATGTATACATGTGCTTTTGTGTGGATGCAGCGCATATGCATAACCCATGCTTGAGCAGTGGATGTGCACATGTGCATTTGCGTGGATGAAGCACATTTAAATTACCGGTGCTTAAGCCGTTGTGTGCACATGGGTATTTGTATGGCTACTGCACGTGTGTATAAGGCGTCCATAAGTGTATACTTTTACTTTCATTCCTTTACTCTCATTCTCATCAACAAAAAGCAACCTCCATTTTTGGTAGGTGTCGTTTTTCCTCCAGGCGGTGTTATAGAGACTTTTCGACGAATAACAGCTGAATGATTGTAAAAACTCCATAACGTCCACTGAGCTAGGATACAATATCAACAGGTGGCAGCATTGTACTTATGTAACTACTGTCAGACAGTTCATAGGTTTACAAAATTATTTTCGTGACCGATTACAGTAGAATATGTTGCGTTATTTATTACTTGGCAAACATGTCAAAGATACTACCTAAAGCTTTGCTCGTTGCAAATAATAAACTCCAAAACTAAAATTCTCACTGACAATTATTAGTTACTTGTTATATACTTTGAAGGTGATGTCTTTGCAGTTATAGATTGTGTTACTGCGTAACAAGGTTCGTATATACACTACGTAAGACACCAAATATATAAACTCCTTTTTTTCGTTGCATCTCGAATTTGTTTTTACATCACCTCTGTACTACGAGGAAATCACCTGTGCACTACATGTAAGTCATCTAGGTACTGTTTCAAATCACCTCTATCGTACATGTAAATCATCTGGGTACTGCGTGTAAATCATCTCTGTCCTACATGTAAATCACCTGTATGTTACGCGTAAATCATCTCTGTCCTACATGTAAATCATCTGGGTACTGCGTGTAAATCACCTATGTGCTACGTGTAAATCACCTCTGTCATACATGTAAATCACCTGGGTACTGAGTGTAAATCACCTGTGTGTTACGTGTAAATTATCTCTGTCCTACATGTAAATCACCTGAGAACTGCGTGTAAATCACCTGTGTGTTACGTGTAAATCATCTCTGTCCTACATGTAAATCACCTATGTGCAACGTGTAAATCACCGCTGTCCTACATGTAAATCACCTGTGAACTACATGTAAATCGAATACGTGCTACTTGTAAATCACCTGCGCGGTAGGTGTAAATCACTTATGCAGGACGTGTACGTTGCACATGTTCTGTGCACGTGAAGATGTTGAATAGGACCTGGCATGTATATGTGCATCACATGTACAGGCGTGCATTTATACAGATGAAGCACATGTTGCATCCGTGCAATTGTACATGTACTATACGGATACTGTACGTGCATTGTGCTGTCTGGGTACATATTGTATGGAAGAAGAAAGAAAACACTGATCATACATGTAATAAAATTCGAACTAGAAGTAGGCTCAAATTTTGCAAACGGTGCGATATTGAAAAAATCTCCCTTTTATGGTACCCCTTGCCGATTTTTATCAAGACGTCTTTCACTTGTGTCTGTAAAGGGACATGTACAGATGTTGTGAAGAATGACAAGGATATTCGTGCTCATGTGTGAATAATGCGCTGGATAGAGAGCGTAGGTTCAGCTAGTAAATACTTAAAATTATCCGAAAAATATATTTATTTGTTTCCTGAAGACGAAATTATAGCGAAGGATCACCGCCTTGACCTTTAATACAGACTTCACTATCTACTTCTTCGTTTCACCATTATTTGAAACTCAAATACACATCCGTGAAGAAAAAAACTGACTACATGCAGCTGAAGTATGCAATTATTTGGGCTTTTGAATATATATATTACTTCATAAATTTTGCAAAATTAACGAACAAAACAATCCTAATTGTACTGTACAGTATATGATATCTTGTAGTTACAAATACGCTCAATAGATGACTCGCAAAGCTGGATGACAAAATACTTGTAATGTTGAAGGCAAGCAAAATGTACAAAAGTAGTTTTATGTATACATGCAGCTTGGTCACAGCATCGAAAAGGAAAATTAATAGTTGCGTAAATGCTGTCTTATTTAAAAGCTATTTTTTAACAACACGAAAAAGATTAACAATTTTATTGAAGCGAAGCTCATCTTTACTCGGCGTAGGTGCTCGGTTATCTGGATACTCCTCCGAGATGCATGCACCGTTTTAAATCAAATTTGGCATTGTGAATCTAGTGCACGCACTGAGTATTATAAGGGATCGCATGCAAGGTCGCCGATTTCTCTGTAAATTTGGGGGGGGGGGGCATCCAGATGCAGAAGGGATATATGAGGATTTTAAGACAAATTGCATTCAAATTATACCAAATATTGTATATTCATAAATACAATGTGAGGGGGCCCACATGAGCTTTGGGGGGCATGGGGCCTCTCGGCTCCCAGGATCTGCATCCTTGATCGCATGTCCCGATCGGACATACAATTGAGGAATTATTACCGAAAAAATGGAACTCCGAGATGCCTAAAACATTGTTCACCAAATTTGAGAGAATGATTTAAGAACACGCGCTGATTGTCGTAAGGGGTTGCATATCCTGATCGAACATATCATTGAGGAATAATCTTCGAAAAACGGAATGTGCGAATTCTTATTTAAACAATGGAAAATAGAATTTTCAAGCTTTAGAAATACAGGGTGTCCCAATTGAATCTCCGTATTTTCATTTCTGTATTTTTCCCACAGTATTTGAGATATCCAAATGAACTAAAATGCACTAAGAAAGTACACTCATTAAGTTTGTATACAAATATCAAGAAAGTCAGAACACTTCAACATGTGCCCCACCAGTCACACGAAGGATATCCAGGCGATGTTTCCGAAATGCATTGTCTTCTGATACACTTCCACAAACACACCGTGCTTTTCAGCCATTGAACCAATCCCCAGGAAATTCTGTTTCCATACTTAAATTGTTTTCGCACTAGGGGGTTCTCTCTGGTATTCCTGGCGGAATCGTCATTGCACTGCGACCATGGAACCAAGTTCTACATACCACCACACTACCTACGCTTTTTCAGCGTTGGTCACCATTTCACTGTTCCTGCTGCCACCAGCACCTGGCGAGATTTTTGGGATCGACAAATTTCTAACAAAACTCTGGTATTTCTTCTACTGTATTACATATGGAAAAGAAAGAAATACACATACATCAATTTATCACCACGAAATGAAAATAGGGCGATTCAATTGGGACATCCTGTATAACGGAACCATTTTTGTTTCGTTCTTCGAACACATTGTTTTTTTTTTTTTTTTTTTAAAAAAAAAACAAAGCTTCTATTTAATCGACATAGGTATTCGTTTGACCGAATACTCCTCCAAGATGAAGGAACCGTTCTTAACTAAGTTTGACATTGTGATTGGAGAGCCGGCACCCAGTATCGTTAGGAGTCACATGTCCTGATTGGACATATCATTGAGGAATAATCTCTGAAAAACAAGAATAATCAATAAATGTTCATCGCAAAATTTGCAATTATTGTATATCTAGTATTAATAAGGATTCAAGTCAAGGTTTTTGCTTTCAACATCCTCTATCAGGGGCGGATCCAGGATGGACTTCTAGGGGGGCAGGTTGTAATACTGCTATTTGGTATTTTTAAAAGCTCCGAACTCTAGATGGGTTTTATTTATTATGAAATAAGAAAGTTTCCTCGTCTGGGGAGGAAGCGATCACATCGATCGCCCCCACCTGGATCCTCCCCTGTCCCCTACACTAGGCTTTCTCAACCTGTTTCTTACCCCTTCTATTACATGGACAATCGATTGCATACCATTCACAATAAATTATCTTTCCTTCTGTGAAGGACGTTTTATATATTCTATGAATGTTTATTTATTGGTTTATTTTTCTGTAGATTTAAGGGTGCAGAGGGTGGGAGAGTGTGGGTCTCCCGCCCCAGAGCCTGAGGATGAATATCAACCAGACGACTGCTTCGACTATGGAATCGAGGAAGAAGGACTCATTATTTGTGGCTCAGATGGAAAGACATACCGATCAGCTAAGCAATACGCATGCGCAGTCAAAGAAAATGGAGATTGGTACAGATGTAAGTACAATTACATACCGGTATACAGCTAAATAGTTCTGATTCAAGCTTAAGTTCGTACAGCAGGCAAAAACATGTACTGTGTGATTAGAAAAAGAAAGTGGAAAGGACTATAAATACTAAGAATTACCGTATGTCAAGGAAATGCAAATTTTGTTTATGTCTTGGAGAATGTCTATAAGTCAAAGGGGGTAAAAATTTCACGAACCATTTTGATCGAAAAATAAAACTGGTGGGCCACTTATTTTAAAGTTTGCTATATCATTATTCTTAAATTCTTAACAATTTCTAAGCTCTCTACAAAGATTACATAATTTCCAGACAGCGTTGAGTGAATATGAATAACTTGCTTTTGAAAGATGTCATGTAGGCATTCTGAAAGACACATTTACAAAATTACGTATGCATATTTTTCTTTTTTTTTTTTTTCAGAATTCTTATATTGTTTTAACATATTGGAGATTATTACTGGAATATCATTTATAATTCATTTTCAACACAGAAAAGACACGCAATATGTATTTGTGCTATAACGTGACATTCTAATGACATGCTGAGAATCAAGTGCTTGTCGCCTTCACCAAAGATGTGGACCGTAACCACTATGCAATTAGGATTCTGAACATTTACTTTTGAACGTATTTTGGAAACTTTTTGAACGTTCATTGTATTTCCATCAGTAAGAAACTATTAATTTACATTTTGTGTTCAAGAAAGAAGTATACATAAACACGATTTTTATAGTTCATCCTCCTGTTAATATTTTCTTCCGATCTTATCGAAGACTTCTCCACGATCAGGCGGTGTCAAAGGTAATCACGAGAGAGGATCTGCCTTGAGCAATCGATTGTTTAGTGTGATTGCGTGGCTCTAATAGTATCAATCACTATTAGTGAGGGCGACTCGAGCAATTCTTATGTCTAGGTACTCTCTGATGCGTCGACTGAGAATTGGAGGACATCTCCAAGGATGATATAAAATAGAGGATCTGCCCATACAACAAAATCGTGAAGTCATAAGTCACAGTTTCGGCACACTTTCTCTGCCCACCCTGTGCCACTAAGATCGCAATGTTTCGAGCCAACAATCATGGCGGAAACGAGAGTAGCCAATCAGACATGCCGGCTCAGACGATGCTCGTTTTTTTTTTTTTTTTTTTTTTGGCTTCATTGAGTTCATATGATGAACATAGGTATGGGCAGATCCCCTATTTTATAACATCCTTGGACACCTCTGAATTCCTGTATATCACCATTGGACTATTGGTATCGAAACAACTCACGCTAGCAGTAATCAGCACAACGACTGACCACCTGGATTTTCACAGCCCCACTCCGCTAACAGGGTCTAAAACAATTCGCCAAAAGAAATGAATGCATCGTCAAACATAGGGAAGGGTCATTTCGTCCAACGGTAGCAGCGTCAGAAACTCCAAACGACTTATATTACACAATGTGTTAGTTTGTTTTAACAAAGTTTCCTGTTCGTTGCAGCGTCACTTGGCGTTTGGCGACTCATCTTGGTATTGCAAACACATACTGTAATCCATACACAACGCATTAGTACACATAACCAGAGATGGCGAAAACCGTGAGAAAAGTCCTCGGGGCTCGAACTCAATAATTGATGACAATCCTTGTAAATGGACAATGAGCTTATTGGGAGAATGCGGCAGCATTGAAGATTGTGATACTCAGATCTTAGCAAGTGCAAGTCCGATAATGTTGAGAACGCTAGATAAAGTGAGTGCGAGCCTGAGATAGTATTAGCCACATTGAGGATATTGATCCTGAGATAGCGTGAGCTTCGTTGAGGATATTATCCTGAGATAGCGTGAACTTCGTTGAGGATATTATCCTAAGATAGCGTAAGCTTCGTTGAGGATATTGATCCTGAGATAGCGTGAGCTTCGTTGTGGATATTGATCCTGAGATAGTGTGAGCTTCGTTGAGGATATTGATCCTGAGATAGCGTGAGCTTCGTTGTGGATATTGATCCTGAGATAACGTGAGCTTCATTGAGAATATTGATCCTGAGATAGCGTGAGCTTCGTTGAGGATATTGATCCTGAGATAGCGTGAGCTTCGTTGAGGATATTGATCCTGAGATAGCGTGAGCTACATTGAGGATATTGATCCTGAGATAGCGTGAGCTTCGTTGAGAATACTGATCCTGAGATAGCGTGAGCTTCGTTGAGGATAGTAAGCATGAGATAGCGTGAGCCATATTGAGGATAGTGAGTCTGAAATAACGTGAGTCTCCTTGAAAATATTGAGCTCAAGGTTGCGTGAGCTTCATTGGCGATAGTAAACCTTAGTACGAGCGAGTTCAAGTAGGCCCCGATTTAAAAATGGCTATCTCTAGACACAATTACACTTGCTGGGTTATACAACAATCTTCAATCTGCTTTCAACACGCCTTTTACAGTGGTCGGTGTGAAAGTAAACTCACCCTCCACACATCTGTGAAGCAAATTCCACTCTAATAGGACGACACATTTATAAGGATGCAGAGTGTTCTTAAATACATGTAGCTATATCAAGAAACCATTCGTTATGAATTGCTCTATATTTCACAGAAGAAAATGTTATACATGGCCACACTGTGTAGATTTAATTACAGATGAAGTAAAGAGAAAGGATATCATGATAACCATTATCACGTTAGATAAATGGAAGGTCTTCCCCTGGCACTCAATCAAAATATATGATTACAAACGTTTCTCTCTGCAATTGATCCTCGTTTCAAAATGTCAAAGCGTTAGCTGGTCTTCAAAGTAATTAGTTATCTGACCCTTTTTCTCTTACCTCGGATCATCTAACACAAGAAGTAACCATTAGTCTCCCTTCCACGATACAAAGCCATTATTAACACGGAACGTAAACAGTCATAAAACGTGATATCTGTGGTGCTAAGCTCTCCGCGCGATAAAATAATAACACTCCGTGCGATAATAACATACTTATTTGAAGTTTGTTTCCATTTTTTGCTTTCTTTCATAGCTTTCTCGCGGCTAAATGTTTTGTATTTTTGCCTTAATGCAGGAGATTCAGGTCGGAAGAACACAACATTTTGATTGCACATTAAACTCTAAGTTCATACCTGCTAAGACTTCTGTACTGGAAAAAGGAAATGAAATGAAATCTTTCAGTTTAACGTCACACGATTACTCCCTTTTAGGCTACAGGAGACGAATCACTAAAGCAAGTGAATGATGATGGAAGAGTTGAGTTGAATTGATTTTGTGTTTGACGTCCCGTTCAGCAGCGAGGCTATATGAGACGTGGACCTACTGATTAACGTGGAATCCGAACCACATGAGCTCCCGCCGGGAATCGAACCCGGGTCTCCCACTCCAAAGGCGCGTACACTAACCGCTTAGCCACGAAGGAGCTCGATGATGGAAGAATTGGTGGAATGAGAATATAGGAGAAAATGGGAGTACCCCGAGAAAACCCGCGACACGATGTTGTCCACCACAAACTTACTTGACCGGGTATCGAATCAGGGATCCTTAGCACCACAGGTATGTACTCTACCACTGATCCACCGTGCCCTCCAGTTCCATACCAAAGGAACATCACATTCAAATAGGTATTCTGAATAATAATAATAATATGATCAGTGGTGGCTCTGTGGTAGAGAGCTCGCCCCTGGTGCATGGGATACCTGGTTCGATCTCAGCTCTCGTCACATAAGCTTTGTGGTGAATAAACATGGTATGTGTGAGATCTGTCGTCATTCTGCCGTCTTCTCCCAATTTCTTCATTTCACCATTTCCTCTACTGTCATTAACATCGTCTACTCTAGCACCAGAGCATAATTGTGGAACGTCAAACTAAAGGAACAATAATAACTCTGTTATGGAATTCAAGTTTTTCGTATCATTCTTAGAAGTGGGGCATAGTGGCTTAGTGGTAGAGTGCTTACCTCTAGTGCGTGGGGTCCCTGGTTCAATTCCTGGTCAAACAAGCTTCTACTCGACAACATCTTGTCTGGATTTTCTCGGGATACTCCAGTTTCCTCCCACTTTCTAATTTCCCCAATTTTTCCATCATCATTCGCTTGCCTTAATTACCCGTTTCCCTTAGCCTAAAGGACATAAAAGTGGGACGTTAAATTGAAATATTTGATTTCAGTTGCATCTCGTATCATTATAGTTTTACTGTATATGCTTTTCTTTTTATTACACAGTAGTTTCATTATAATCTAATCCAAATTTTGGTCACGGATATCTTGATCCAGGCCCCAAACCAAGAAGAAGCGTTTTTTTTTTTCAAAATTCGAACCAGGGAGTCTCAGAGGGCGTTTACCGGGATATGTAAGAGTAGTACAAAATGAACGAATTTTTTTTCTTTCGTTCTTTAGTTTGTTTACATAAGTATTTTATCTGACTCACGCGAAGAATGGTTATTACTGCTAGTTTTTAATATTACGTTCAAAAAATGAAAGTTTTACGTCTCATTCTTATGTCGGTTAGGCTAAAGGAGACGGTGATAATGAGTGAAATGAAGAAAGTGGGAGAACCCCGAGAAAACCCACGAGCACGGTGTTTGTCTACCACAAAGCCCACACGGCGCGAACTGGGACCGAACCAGGGACCCCAAGCACCAGAGTTGAACGCTCTACCACTGAGCCATCGCGATATAATTAAAGCCTTTAGTACTCAAGTTATAAGATTCCGTTAAAAACTAGAATATTTCATTCGACATGGAAACAAGTATATAGTATGACATTATACAAATTTCATATCGGAAAGATATTAAAAAATGACAAAACGAAAAACAAGTATTTAGGTATTATGTAACTATGACAGACAAATTCGATAGTTATAGTTCGTAGGGTTCCTTGGTCCATCCCAGCTTACGCCAAGTGAGCATTGTAGTAGACAAACACCGTGTACGTGGGCTCTCTCGTGGTTCTCCTTTTTTTCCCTCCCATTTTCTTCAATCCACCACTTCATTCATTGTCATCATCACTGTCTGCTTCAGCGTTTTGGGCATAAGCGTGGGGCTTAAAAGTGATAGATTTCGTTTATCGTTTCTTACGTAAATAATATGGCGAAAGAGCTGAGAAGCAACAGCCTGATTTTAAAAGTGATAAGTTAATAAGGTCTAGTTACGCGTACATAAAATAGTTGTTAATTCCAAACTAGAATTTACTCAGTGGTAACTTAGAGCGTTCATCTCTGGTGCGTGGATACTGTTTCGATGGGGTCCTTGGTTCGATCTCAGCTCGCACCAACTGAGCTTTGTGCTGGACAAACACGATGTTCGTGGGTTTTCTCAAGTTTCTTCCGTCTCCTTCCACATTACTTATTTCACCATTGAATTCATTTCTCATCGTCACCGTCTCCTTTAGCTTACTGGGCATTATCGTGGGACATAAAACTTAAGGGTTTCATTTCATTTTTTCCAGACTAGAATTTGATTTATTCATCTGGAAAAATATATGTAATAACCAATAGGCAAAATGGAGGTAGTACAGAATTGTTTTATCAGAGTACTCTATTATAAAATGGAGGATTATTATTCGTTTTATTATAAGTATTGGTTGAAGTACTGGGGCCTATACACTTTATTTGAAAAGGAGAAAAGTCTTTGATAAATCATTTATTCAAATTGTGTTGCACGGTTTCTATTGTAGCAAATATACCACAAAAAATATAGATAAAATATCAATGAATTATAACATCAACAGTTATATTATTTTTTTTAAGAAAAATGTCAAACATTAAGTCAAGTTACAATACGTGGTAATTTAAACCAAATGTATGTTAAAACAAGTAGCAGCGTCACGTGTATACCACGTCAAGAAGTTTCATTTGAATGGTATGCAGCCAACATGGCGTATATGTAATGTTGGGTTGCATACTACAAGATGCAAAATCTCCGATGCATTGCGGAGAGAAAGAAGTGTAACAAAAAGAAACTTCAAATGGAATGTTTCGACAAGAAGAGTTTACATATTTGAACATCCATAACTACTAAACTTTGTATGATTAGAGATACCGTTAACTATTAGTTAAGCCATTATTTAGACCTACATGTCAAATATATGTTAATTAGACCTATATGTGAATTACTGTAATTAATTGGTAATCTACTGAGAATAGCATCATTTTATTCACTCCTAAGAAGTCCTTAGTGACGGGAACTTATCTTCAAAAGTATTAAGTTGGGGGGATCCACCTCATGTCCCAGAATTTCGCACTCTGGTCATATGCATAACACATGTGGAACTGATTTTTCCTTGTTCATATCCATAGATCCAGTGGATGGATCACTATGAGCGAACGGATAGACAACACAAATATATAAAAAGCAGTTTTGGTTAGGAAGCCAAGCTTTTTTAAAAAATTAATAACCATTAACAGAGCGCTCAACACATAATTAGCTAATTGTTTAAACTATATGACAAAGAGTTATCTGCAAATCTTTACTTTTATTGTTAACGCCTTGCATTCCAGGTGTCATTTTCCAATGTGCGTGTTGTAATACCTCTTTCATTTACTGTTAAAAGATTGTCTCCACCGTTATATAGAGGATAGCTATTGTACACGTGAGAGGAGAGCATTCACACCACTAATTTAAAAATTATTTGTTTTCTGGAGCATTTGGACTGAAAAAGCAAATTTCTGATGTTCTGAAGGGATTTTATGGTGCTTGAGGGCAGCAACACTGACCAGATATCAAAGACGATTTTCCTTTCCCGTTCTCAAAATAGATCTCGAAGTTGCTAATTGTTTATCGTCAAAACAAACACATGTGTGTTGTAATTGAATGCTCCCTTAAGGCCTACCATCCACGGAGACAATATATATAAATTTTTGCCTTTTATGTCAGTAAGGTGCTGCCACCTAAGGAGAAATAATAGAACTAACTAGGGATGTACTTGAACCTGAACCCACAAAATGGGGCTGATTTATACAGGGTGTTTCAAAACAACACCGACGACGTTTGGGAGCTGATTCCTGACGCCAAGGTAAGACAAAAAGTATAGACCAACCTAGGTGCACAAATGCTTTCTTTTGGAGTTATAGGCTGCCGAAAACATAAAAAAAATCAACTTTAAAGGTCAACTTTAAAAAATCATAGCACCTAAGCTATGGGATGTTCCGTAGTCGGCTCAAGACTTCACTTAGGAACTAATATGTACCCTATTCAAAAATCCATGTTTCAGAATCCTGCGGTATTTCCGCAACAATTTTCATAGATCTAATTGGTGAGTACTTCAAATTATATGTGCGTAGCCAAACTGCCTCTACAAAAATTGTTGCGGAAGTACCGAGGATTCTGAAACATGGATTTTTGAATAAAGTACATATTAGTTCCTAAGTGAAGTCTTGACCCGACTCCGGAACGTCCCTAGTTTAGGAACTATGGACCTTTAAAGTTCATTCTTTCATGTTTTCGGCAGCCTATAACTCCGAAAGGAAGCATTTGTGCACCCAGGTTGGTCTATACTTTTTGTCTTATCTTGGCGTCAGGAATTAGCTCCCAAACGTTGTCGGTATTGTTTTGAAACACCCTGTATATTTCCTGGAAGCTTGGGTTAAGGTAAGATCAAAACCGGTTACCAAAATTGGGAAGGTTCCATGCATTCCGCTTGGGGGCAGCACTTTACTCATTTTTATTAAAATATTTTAAGCGTGTTCATAAAGTCCGTTGCAACACCGAAAAGTCTGAAACGGAGAGACAAATATGAAAACAGAAAAACATGTCTTTCATCATTTCAAAAGTACAACGTATCAAAGTAAAATAAATTGTCCCAGGGTCGCAGACGGGGTCCAACTTAAAATTTTTAAATGGAAAGGGGGGTCAACTTGCATATCGTATGAAAGCTGATGTTAAATGAAAGAAGATGAAACAGGTCTCGACTCTTGATGATAAGCCTGTGCAAAATGGCAGTGGGTGAAAATGTCAAGTAAGCGGCATTGAAAAGTCTATGGCCTAAGTTTTCTTGCCTTTGTTTTTACAGCTATCTCACCGTTTCATATTAATATAAGTGGCCATAGACTTTTCAATGACGCTTGTGTTGACATTTTGACCCACTGCCATTTTGCACAGGTTTGTCATCAAAGAGTTGAGACCTATTTCATCTTCTTTCACTTAACACCAGCTTTCATACGATACTCAACTTGAACCCCTTTCCCATTTCAACATTATGAGTTGCACCCCGTCTGGGACCCTGCGAGGGACCCTGGAACATTTTTTTTTTACTTTGAATCATTATACTTTTGAAATAAGTATCCGAGTATAAGTATCCTCGTATCCGTGTATTTGTTTTTACACCTATTCCATCGTTACATAGACTTTGCAATGAAGATTGTGTTGGTATTTTGACCCACCGCTATTTTACACAGGCTTATCGTACAGAGTAGAGACTTGATTGACCTTCTTTTATTTAGCATAAGCTTTCATACGATATGCAAGTTGACCCCCCTTTCCATTTAAAAATTTTGAGTTGGACCCCGTCTGCGACACTGGGACAATTTATTTTACTTTGATAAGTTGTACTTTTGAAATGATGAAAGACATGTTTTTCTGTTTTCATATCTGTCTCACCGTTTCAGATTTTTCGGTGTTTCAACGGACTTTATGGCCACGTTAAAAGATTTTAATAAAAATGAGTAAAGTGCTGCCTCCAAGCGGAATGCATGAGACCTTCCCAATTTTGGTAACCGGTTTTGATCTTACCTTGACCCCAGCTTTCAGGAAATATACATATAAATCAGCCCCACTTTGTGGGTTCAGGTTCAAGTACAATCTGGGTAAGTCTTGCCTTGCATCCATTATCAAATTTCATCATCTCCAGGATTATTACGACCCTTAATAAGGGATACGTTTTCATGGCATCAACATGGATGTCTCTGGTACGCAAAGGGTTAATAATTATTTTCAATATTTTAACCAATTTACATTTACGTATGTGACAAATGTGCCAAAAAAGTTGACATTTTATTGCTTGCTGGAACATCTTAAAAAAAGAGAAATGTTCTTTTTAAAAGAGACTTTAATTACATTACTTTAGGCCGCGGTGGCTCAGTGGTAGAGCGTTCACCTCTGGTGCTTGGGGTCCCGGGTTCGATCCTAGCCCCCGCCAAGTGAACTTTGTGGTAGACAAACACCGTGTGCGTGGGTTTTCTCGGGGTTCTCCCGTTTCCTCCTTCTTTCTTCATTCCACCATTTCATTCATTATTCATCATCAACGTCTCCTTTAGCCTGACCGGCATAACCGTGGGACGTAAAACGCAAAGATTTCATTTCATTTTTACATTACTTTAAGGGTGATATTTTAAGAAACTATAACTCTTTGAACTTGAATTTTATTATTAAAATTTAGTTTGAATCTAGGAAATTTGAATATTTTAGCCTTAGACAAGGATTTTAGCCTGCTCACTTGGCAATAATATTTTTCTAGAAGTGCTCCTTCTTTTCACAGGAAATGAAAATAAAATGAAATTTTTAGCTTTGTGTCGCGCCGTTATCTCCTTTCGGCTAAAGGAGACGGGTGATTAATGAAAGACAATGATAATGGAATAACGGTAGAATGAGGATGTGGAAGGAAATGAAAGAACCCGGGAAAATCCACCACAAACTCACTTCGACTGGAACTGAACCAAGGACCCTTAACATAATAGGCGAACGCTCTAGCACTGAGCCACCGTGAGACCTTTTTTGCACACGAAGAATAAGATTTAATAAATATAAAACCGGAAATAGACAATTGTTCCTTTCTTCTCATTTAGTGCCGGAATTTTCGAAAACAATGAAACACGGATTCCCTTATTTTTAATGAAGAATTTATATACTGTATTTTATAGCTCTCATTTTTAAGAGAAACCTTACGTTGAACAATTTTTGAATGAAGTAAAGGAAAATTTAATATTATAGAAATTGTCCCTTTTCGCCTTAGAGCGGAGTCGTATATAGATATCCTAATTGTGTATTTGTGTATATTATATATCCTTGTATGTGTTTGTTTCTTTCCGTAGATTTCATCAGGCGCCTTGGGAGCAAATGTGAGCCTATGGACGACCCTTGTGAGATGTTGAAACTGGGTTCGGAGAACTACGAATCTGATCCAATCTGTGCCACCGACAGGATAACGTACGCCAACCCAACGGCGTTGATGTGCGCCATGCAGAACGATCCAAGTAAGTAAAATAATTCTCCCATTACAGTTACTCTTCCGTTAAATATGTTGCGTTAACTTTTGGCGTAACCACGTAATTGTCGAATCAGAATCTGTTTAATCTTATCAGATTTTTCTGAATGAAATGATTCGTACAATTGATCTAAACAAAAGTGAAAGCATTTGGAAGCTCTTACATATGAGTAATCATGTGTAGAAATTACATATCATTACATTTGTTTTTAAACTCGTGTGGCTTACGGAAGAGGGTTCACCTCTGGTGGAAATGGTTCCTGGTTTGGTACGAGATCATGTAGGTTTACATTGATCAACATCGTGGATTTTCTCGACAGTTGTCCGTTTCCTTTCACTTTCCCGATAGATTTTTTTAATGTTGTTCACTTGTGTTTACCTTCCATTTCTCCCCCCCCTTTTTTTTTTTTTTTTTTTTTTTGGCGTTTCTCAGACCGAAGACCAAATTAGATGAAATATTTACTTTAACGTCGTTTGTTTACACCAATGGTTTCCAACTTTTTTTTTTTCACTAGCAATACACTTTGGTGAATGCCAACGGCACCGCGATACACTGTTTTCAATTTTTATTAATGACAATGTAAATAATAATAATGTAGATTCTCTAAAGTAGTAACTCTATGTTTTACAGAGCATTGTTGCTACCGCTGGAGACGTCCACTGATATTTCTACCTTGAAATTGGTATTGTCTATTTGTTAAGTGTTTCGTAATTTTTAAATTCTAAAATTTCGCGACAAACCAGTTGAGACTGTGCAGAACACTGCTTGGAAACCACACTTCCTGGTTTATACCCTTGAAGCAAAGGAGAGTATGTGTTTAAAGTACAAATGAACGATCAGGGATGATTTGCTGGAGTGAAAAAGTGGGAGACAACGGAAGAGCCAACGTGAAGCACAGCAGCATCGTATACTTTCATAGACTGGTATCAAACTAAAGCCTTTGTACCAGAGAGAACAATCATCTGCTTAGTCACTGGAAGGACTAAGGCCTGGACAGGCCCTACTTATAGCCTGGAAAGTGAATACTTAATTTCATACTTGTTGCTTGTTTTGACTTCGTATAGGCCTACAGCATGTCCATGTGTCGTTTCGCCAATTATAAACTTGAATAAAATACTAACTATCTAACTAACTCTATGGCCTATGGAACCCGCAGGTTCAGTGCCGCGTTCACAAAAGCTCTCCACTGACTTCTATCCTTAGCTAATTGCATCCAGTTTCTACTTTGTATTCCTATCTCTGCGAGATCCATCTTAATATTATCCTCCCATCTGCGCCTAGGTCTTCCTAATGGTCGTTTTCCTATGGGTCTTCCAGTCAAGACTTTGAAAGCGTTTCTACTTTCTTCCATTCTAGCTACATGGCCCGCCCACCTAAGCCTCCTAGACTTGACGACCCTAACAATGTTGGGTAAACCGTATAAACTATGTAGTTCCTCGTTATGAAGTTTCCGCCATTCCCCATTCTCGTTCCTCTTGGGTCCGAATATTCTTCTCAGGATCCTGTTCTCAAATACTTTCAGTCTATGTCCTTCCCTCACTATAATTTCCATTTTATAAAGCGTAGATCTTGATGCCGAATTAGTTAGAAAAATAGATATAATCTAATCCTCGTTCATTTCAAATTAAAATACATCAGTATTAGGAGAAGGCGAAGGTGATACATATAACATGTTACTTAACGGTGATTATTTTTACATATAGAAATAAAGAATGTGCTCAAGATTACTAAAAGTTATTAATATTGTTATCGGCAACGAACAACACATTTTTAGTGCCATAGAAATGAGTTTCTATCCTTTTTCTCGAGAACTACACATGGACATTTATCTTCAAAAATGTCTTTTTGTTGATCTCGATGGATTGATATAAAATGTCTCACATTTAGACAATGTTATGCTTAAACAAAAATTAAAAGATTTACATTAAATTCTAATTTTGTTCTTCCTCTCATTCACCATACTCTGTACACTGTCTTCTTGCTAATGTCAGAATGGAAGGTATATTTTGAGGATATATTTTAAAAGCAGATTTATCTCAATAGATTACGAGGTTGTTGTACAGTAAAAAATGGTTGTGTTAATTCAACTCAATTTTAACACAGGGCAGTGGTTCCAGCTGACTACCACTATCTGGTGTTAGTTCAACACATAGCCCGCGGTGTTGGCGT
The DNA here is from genome assembly GCF_964235325.1 of Thermobia domestica. NCBI lineage: Eukaryota > Metazoa > Arthropoda > Insecta > Zygentoma > Lepismatidae > Thermobia > Thermobia domestica. The sequence goes on from NC_137468.1 coordinate 2,172,212, forward strand.
TTAACACAGGGTGTGTGTTAGTCTTTAACACAAACCGGTGTTGAGCCGTGCCGTAAGCGTTAATGAACCACAAAATTTCTCCCCCATATGTTAAATCGCCTATATGCGTAATGTGTTTACATAATGCTGAGTCTAAAAAACACTTTAAACAAGTAAAGAAAAATTACTCCAGTGGCGGGGGGAAGGGTACGAACCACAACCTTTCGATCACAAGCCGCGTGCTCTTCCGACTTGGCCACGGAGACGATGAAGAAAACGTCGCTTGTAGAGGGATAAATTGTTGAGGTCTTTTGAATTTGGCTAATCAGAGTGCTCCATTAAGCCGCGTATATTCGACGATAACCATTTGGGATAAGATAAAATCTGCTCGCCATGTAGACCTAATTTTATAACAAAATGACGACTGTCTATTTATTTTATTTTATAGTTCTTCTATATTCACTTTCAAATGATCGGCGACAGTTGCCATCTAATAAAGTTGATGTGTTGGTTGCTTGTAGTACACAAACGCTTAGAAAAAGAAGCAATAAATGCATCAAATGTGGGAGATGAAATTTTGTGTATATTGGATTTGTTTAAGTATTTCTTTCTACTGTGTTTGTCTGTAGCTTCATTTTATAAGCCTTTATAATTAGATGCCCAACATATTTGGTAATCACGCAGAAAACAACACCGAAGATTCTACACTTGTGTTAATTTAACACACAGGTTGTGTGTCATTTCAACTACAGTACCAGCATTTGATACACAACTCCAAATGGAGAGTGAGTTGTTCTAACCACTTGTTTGTGTTATGTTTTAACACAATCGTGTTAACACATAGGCATGTCGTTGAAATAACACAACGATTTTTTACAGTGTGAACAGTATCAATTTTTAAGCTTTACAAAAAAAAAATCTCGATTTCCTGAAAAACCACGCATAAGAATTCAGTTACCAAAATAATTTTGTTCAGTTCAACGAGATCTATCTCTCATATTTGGATTTAATTTCTTTGATTTTGTGCCGCGATGTATCCGACGTTTTACAATACAGGGAGTTTCAAAATGAATATCGGTGTTTTAAGACTTTGTGGTATTTATTACACTTAACGTACGATTATAAATATTATAACAAATGAAAGAGCAACTCAAATAGTTTTTGCTACAAGTGTTCAATGGGAGCACCATTCGTCACACGACACACATAGAGTCGATAAGCAAGTTCTGTCCAAACCTTGATCAGTATGTTATTGGAGTAATTGCTATAACTGTTTCAATCCTCTTTCTTAAGTCGGGCGGAGGCATATACACATGATCCTTTATGAATTCCCAAAAGTAAAATCACATGGTGTCAGATCTGGTGAACGTGGAGGCCCATAAATTTTCCGCCGAGATATAGGACAAAACACATTCAATTTACGGGAGTCTCTTTACAGCTGCACCATCTTGTAGGGGTTTGCTGACCCCCATATGCGAACATTATGAGTGTTCACGTCGCCACTTAAGTGAAATGTCGATTTATCACTTAAGACAACACGATCCAGAAAATCTTCCTCGTAAAACAGGCAACTTTGCTACTAGCGCTTTCTAACGGCAGACAGAGGAAATAGTGTATGCGCATGCGTGCGCACAAAACTGTTTGAGCTGCTCTTTCATTTCATGCATTATTTACGTATAATTGTAAGTTGATTGTAATAAATACTACAAAGTTTTAAGACCCCGATGTTCATTTTGAAACACCTTGTATTAATATGGCAACATTGAAACGAAAGATACGCCAAAAACATAAAACAATAACGTTACAGCACATTAATTTGTTGGTATAATAAATGTATTAAAATTGTTAGGTGATGCTGGGAACAACGAATGTAGATAACAAAGCTAAATCTTGTTCTCATTCTCCTATCTATCAATATTTCTAACAAATTTTCTGTCTTTTTCAGTTCTCGGAAAGCTACACAAAGGCCAGTGTTTAAATTAAAAGGTACTGTCTTCTAAACGGACAAGTGACCACCAAACACCGTCGAGAGAACATGGTAAACGAAAGAGTCATGCCAAAGGAAACAAACAAAATAACATATTACTATAATATTACTCTATTTGTATTAAATATTTGCGTACAATAAATGTTAAAAGACGTTTGTAGATTAGTGATTTTTTTTTCCTTTGTCCTACGACCTTCATATTCGATCCCGGTTATTAATGGTAATGAAACCAGTTCTCCCCAAGAAATAATCTCGAGCGCGGAACCTAAATCGATCTTGTGACAACATTGGTTCTAGCTGTGAAATCGAAATCGATATTAAAGTGGAAGCGAGATTACAGAGAAAACAGAAATATATTTATAAGAAAACCACTGTAAGAGGTTTACTCGACTTATCATTTGACAGATACTCAAAATTGCTTGCAGCTTCTTAAGACTATCAGCCAGCGCCTTAACTTAGATCTTTTTCCGGGGGGGGGGGGGGGGCAAACATTAATACGTGTATTTGAGCCCCCTAGAAAGTGTTTTCTAATTCTTGGGCCCCCTCTTTCCATCTTTCTCTTACTCTTTATGGGTCCCCCGGAGGCTCTGGGGCCTTCTGCATGGGAAAGTCTGAGGGGCCGTTAGTTACTCCCCTGGGCCCGTTCCATACATGACAAATTAATTAAGAGAAGAATATTGGCAAATCTCGAAGCCATACCAATAAATATTATTTCTAGGGCCCCTAATAGTAGACATTTTTTTTTGTACTGAAATGGGCCCTAGGCTCATTTTTGTTTTATTTATCTTTTGTGTGCTGTTTTGTTTATGTGATGTAGTGAACCTGTTTGATGCTTCATTTATAATTTCATGTTCGTATCGTATATGGAGTAAGAAAATTTTGTCTTAAAATGGGCCCCCCACGAACGGCAGGAAACTTCCCTGGAGGGGCAGTTGCTCGCTGCTCCCCACAAGTTACGGCCTTGGTAACAGCTAACTATATTTGTAAATAATGATCTCCAGAACGTATTTAGATTTTTCTCTAAATACAGTGAACTATGATCTACGATTCTCTTTCCAGTACAGATATGTCGCTCGGTTCTTAAAGTACACTAAATTAAAACCTTTGTTTAGTTTCCGGAACCGAAACCCAAAACATTTCATTTAAGTCGCTGAATTCGATTGATTAATTTGTTCAAAGTTTAATATCGATTGTGTTAATCTTCGAGTTTTTCATTTGCTACAACTTTTCTTCAGAAAGAGCTATGAAATACATATGAAATGAAAATAAATACGGAAAACACGAAAGCACGTCGGTGATTGGACAAAAGGAAATGGGAATGATACAAAAATTGAAAAAAAAAAAACATAACTATTTTTGTTATATTGTTGGTCAAGATATGAACCGTAAATACGAAATTAAAGCAAAGACTGAGGTGGTGAAACAGAAAATTATACTTCGAGAATTCCTGAATCGTAACGGAACCGAAAAGGTTTCAGATTCCTGTTCCGGAACTTATGTAACGTTTTTATTTAGTGTGCTCCTGTAAGAGAGGCAAAATATGATTTTACTGTCGGTTCTGTTCACCGAACCAATAGTAGTAACCAGACCCGACGAAAGGGTAGGGAAACCGGGACTTTTCCCCGGGGCCCGGACTGCTGAGGGGCCCGCGAATACAGAAAGGGTTATAACCATTGTGCTAAAGAGGAAATTGCTACAAATATTTTCCGTATTTTTAAAAACATGTTTAGCTCGATATCATTTAATGTTTATTTATTTAATATGTTTGACTGTTAGGTTGTTTATTAGATATTGATTCTTTTGCTATATATGAGCACAAAATACAGGAAAAAGATGTTTTAACCACTTCCTTTATGAAAAGAAAATATTTTCGTTCTGAGAAGAAAGAGGAAGCAGTAGCACAGTGTACGATAGAAATATCACTTACAAAACGCACACTGAACCCATGTAATGAAAACGGTTAGAACAAAAAAAAAAAAAAAAAAAAAAAAAATCCGAAATTGTAGATAATAAACCGTCAAGACGATAAGTAAAAACTTTACGTATTGTATAGACTGAGCCAATGCTCGTGGTTTGAGGGAAATTTCTCTATTCTAGGGAAATTTCATAGGCAAATTTAGCAAATAGGAAAAAAGGGAATTTTCGATAAAACGTGAAAATTCAGGGAAATTCTCGCTCTGACTGATTGACCAGTATAAATGATTATTTTTTTTTTATTCTTCAGAAATGAAGCACTATAATAGGATAAGTTTTTTTGTGTGTGTGTCTCTTCACAGTAGCAGCATAATTAGCATCTATTGCTGAATAGGTTTATTTGTGTATTTTAAGTGTAAGTGAATAACGACCCATAGAAGATTTTATTTGCAGGAACCAGAACGGCAGTGACGGCAGAATGCTTAATACTTACGTTAATTATGATGGTGACTCATCACTAATGTTATCAATTTTGGAATTCCGACTGATTTTAATTATTGACAATAAGGCACCATAGAGAGAATATATAAAAGTCGGTCGAAAAGCATTGCACAATTTTGTGAAAATCAACTTTAGATCTTTAACTGACCAATTGATCACAACACTTTTCTTTTTTTTTTCTTCTCCAGTGCGTCATGGGCGATGATATCGACGTCTATCAGCAGTCGGTAATTGAGTTGCTGTTCAAATCTGGAGATATCTGAGCCACGGTTCTCCATAAGAAGCTTCCGTCAGTGTATTGTGATACCACAGTAGATCATAGTTATATACACAGTTGAGTTCTTGTCAGCTTTCACAGAGATGACTTCATTGTTCAGGATCGTTCCGGTAGACCATACTATAAATACTAACAATAATACAGCTGTGGAAAAGCTCATTAGAAAACCGGAAGGAAACTCATAGGACACACAGAAATGACAAAGAAAAGCCTTATAAAAGTAATTCAGATTAGGTAATAGGAAAATCTATTCCTAAGGTTTTTGCAAGGAAATTGAGGAAATATGATTATTTTTTACGGTAGTGGAACGGAAAGTTTGCTGCTGTTACCACTGAATGCGAAACGTGCTTATTTCTTCATGACCCCGAAAGCAAATGTCCGTCCCTGGAGAAAATACCCAATACCTCCTGGGAAAGGGAAGCCATGACTCTTTTATATTATGTACCAAACTGATAGCCAATTTCTACTGATATAAAAAATTGAGTGATTTTCATTGACTTTCTGGAAAGTAGCATTATAATCAAGACAAGAGAGGGTGAAAACTGGACAGGCTTAACCGTACATTTTTTTTTTTAAAGATTAAGTTACACCACAACGCCAAATCAGACGCATAACTCACTATAACACAGAAAGTAAAACTCATCTTATCTTAAATCCATTCTTATCTCGAAAACGAGATGGAGAGTACATTTCTAAATTCGAGACGAAAAACATGAAAATTCCCGAATCTAATTAAAGACGAGATCATCATCATCATAGGTATTCTGCCATTATTGGCAGGCAGTGGCATATTTACGATTTTGTTTCGGGGGGGGTTTTGCTAACTTTCGGGAAGGGCTTTGCCTGAAAATGTGAAAATTCTGCAAGATATTTCATATACTTTACTATAGTAAGTAAGATTTCGGGGGGAAGGGGCTTAAGCCCGGAAGCCCCTTCCCTAAATACGCCACTGTTGGCAGGTCACTTGCTGCAACTGAGAAGCTTCCATATTCCACGACCTTCCGCTAATCTCCCCGTCTACACGAATGATTTTTCTGTTCTGATATAGTTCATTAAGTGTACTCTCCTTCTCTTTCCTGTCGCCATACCCTTTAGGACGTCCCTCATGATACAGTTCATAAACAAGCAATGCCTCAACCAGTTTCTCTTCCTCTTTTTAATAATATCTAAAATTGTTCTTTTTCCATCCATCATTTCCAACATCCTCTTATTCGTTTTCCGTTTGACCCAGCTAATTCTCTCCATTCTTTTCCACATCCACATTTTGAAAGCTTCCAGTCGTTCTCCATCAAAGGATCGAAACGAAAGAAAAAAATCTCACCGAAGTCTTAGATCTATTATCGCTTCGTCTGATATGGCTTCAGAGCTGAAAGGGACGCTAAACTCAAATGCAACCAAAGAGGTATTTGTTGTCTTTCAATTGTAATTTAATGAAGAATTTTCAGCATTTCTTAACAGTCCCACACATTTTCATGTACGTTAAAGAAACACTCGGAGGCTATCTCGAAATTCACAAACACTTGGAGTTGTGCTTTTATTAGTTCACAGTACTTTCTGTTTCTGATATCAGTATATCACAATCGATCAAAACTGCGATATAATTCAGATGATGTTCACAGGCGAAGGTTAAGATCCTGAAACCAAAATATTCTTAAACGTAAGTTTGGGATACCGGTTAGATAGGACATAAAAACGGAAGCTGTTCTATTTTCTCTCTGAATAGTAAGTTATATTCTTTGGACCTGTTCTTAACAGTAGTGTATAAGAAATTAGAAAAAACGTACAAAAGCATTATCAAAGTATCCAGGACTATTGTTTTTCTATTTATTTAATAATAAGAAAAAAATATCGTTTTAAGGGGAAGAGAAAAACAAATAATGCGAAACGTAACAAAAAAGCATAAAACGTACCCGAAAATAACATATGTGAACCCTTTTTTTATTCCTCTATCATCAGGCTATACAAAATCCAGTCGAGCAGTTGATATCGAACGTTTAAAGCGGGAGGGCGATGCCAGGGAAATTGTTCCACCAGAGCTTGACATAAATATACGAGGCGTGTTATTTTTTTAAGTAAGGTCCGTTTTGTTGTAGACACTAGTAGTTCGCGCGCATACCGCAACGAGCGTGTGTGTCGTGTAGCGGCATGCCTCGGGAACAACTGTGTTCAGTTTCAGCTCTGTAGCTGACCTGTACGGTTGTGTTATGTGCTTTTACAATATTTAAGACTATCAAGTCGCCCACCGCGTGTGAGGTTCGCTCAGTGATACGGTTTTTGTTAGCAAGAAACCTGTCTGCTGCAGAAATTCAACGACAGATTTGCGAAGTGTACGGTGATACTGTTATGAGTGCAAGCAAAGTGCGTAAGTGAGTACGAGAATTCAAAAATGACCGTGACAACATCCATGATGAGGACCGCTCCGGTCGCCCATCTTCGATTACAGACGATTTGGTGGCTTCAGTTGAAGCGAGGGTTCGTGAGAACAAGTGATTACCATCTGTTCCTCCATCTCAAACAACACCTCAGTGGCAACCGTTACAATGATGATGACGATGTGAAAACGGCAGTGAACTCTTGGTTATCGGAGCAGACGGCAAGTTTTTATGAAGAGGGTATTTTGAAATTGGTTGAGAGGTATGATAAGTAGTGTTGTAAATAGAAAAAAAACCGTTCGTATTTTTTCAGAAATGTACGTTTTTTTTTAGAAAAAAAAACATTGCCTCTCGTTTTTTTTCTAAATTTCGTTTTTTTTCAAATAGTCATTTGTAATGTATCTTACGTCATTTAAGTCTGAAGTATTTTTATGTAGGTGTAATTACCATAAAATGCAACATAAATTAAACACTAGATACTGATACGGTACAAATATTTTACAATTTATATGAGTAGCGTACCTACTAATAATCCGGGTTTCTGTATTGTTTCACCAATATCAACGAAGAAATAACAGTATAAATGAACATTTGTGTTTTTCGTGAAAGTAGGCCTTTAATAAGTACGAAAATAATATCACGAACAGTATAAAATGCAAATAACTTGTCTAAAGGTAAAAACTAATACTTATTTGCCTACTAATATTTTTCTGAATATCATATATAAATAATTTGTCGACTAGATATATGATATGCATTGCTGGCTCTACCATATGTAAAAGACGTGCATTTGCACGGAGCTGCAATATCTGTCATAAGTATTTTATTTAAAATAAATATTTCTTGTTGGAGATAGACTTCATGATCATGGTAGCTAAATTTACTAAGCTGACCTTCTATTTGAATACTACATTCATAAATTATGTTTAGGTCGCATTAGTTTAAGTCACATGATCAGTGCTAAAGCAAATGGTAAAATATATCCCAGAATAAATTGCTTGATTGTTGTCAAATACAGGAACTCAATTCTCGAATGCCTGTTCCCTTTCGTTAGTTATCAAGGTTCTGATATGAAAGCTTTTCTTGTCTTTGTCGTAAATAAGATTGTTATCATGGAAAGTGGAAACACCTTTTTTTAAAAAAATAACAGATGTAGAAGGAAAATCAAGAACTAAAGGTAAAAGAGCTAGTTGCACTATGATTGCAAACTGATATGTTGAGATTGAAACTCGATATTGAATTCTATAAAAAAGGACGTATTTGCTTATCTTTCACTAACATAATAGATTAACATTTAAAGAAAAAAAAAACAGACACAACAATATTGTATTTGTAGTAAGTATTTAAGCCTTTCTGAGTGCGAGTGTAGTTTCCCTCCCTTTCGTTGTTCATGCTGGAGTAGCATACTTAAAATCGTAACTTTTAAGATTTGTTCTTTCTGGAGAAAGAGGGAGGCGGCAAATTACGTCATTGCGTGGGCGACAAATTGCCTAGGGCCGACCCGATGATATGTACACTCATGTCCAAAATGACTGTCGTATATCTATAACTGTCTTCTTGTAAGAATATAATTTGATAATGATTTTGCAGGGTACTTTTAATACTGATGCTGTGTGTATAATCGGAAAATGTATATTTGTGGTAAATTTCAAAGGAAAAGAATTATAAATACGAAAATGAGAAAGAGTAAAAGAAAATGTTGCTAAATGGACAAGAAAGTTTTATTTTCGTTTTATTGTTCTTATTTACTGCTGTTTTGACATTAAATTTGCCACATACATGTCTTTGCCCATTATACACATACCAACATTATAAGAAATAACAGGCGGATTCGTTATCAAATTATATTCCTACAACAACATATTTATAGACATGCGACAATAATTTTGGACATGAGTGTACATACAATACATGAATATAGGATGACATAAATTGAAGTAATGCATGGTGTTTCAAAATGAATATTAGGGTTTTGAAACTCTGTAGTATCTATTACAATTAACTTACAATTATAAGTATTATCAAATGAAAGAGCAACTCAAACAGTTTTGTACACACGCATGCCATGCATTGTTTCCTCTGTCTGCCGTTAGAAAGAGCAAGTAGCAAAGATGGAGACTAGAGACCAGAAAGCTTTGTGTGTTTAAATTTTGCAAAGACTGAATCTGTAGTTACAATGCAACCGTCTGTGTGAATTGAATGTTTTGTGCCATATGGCGGAAAGTTTATGGGCCTTTCTCACCTATTGATTCAATGTGTGCCATGTGACGAATGAAGCTCACATCGAACACTTGAAGCAAAAACTGTTTGAGATGTTCTTTTATTTGATGTATTGTTTATAATTGTGCGTAAAATGTAATAAGTACTACGAAGACTTAATTCTCCGATATTCATTTTGAAACACCCTGCATTTCTCAGCAGCATCAGTATTGGAACTAAGATGTAAAAAGGAGAGATTGTGATTGTTTACAACAACGATATTATTATTAGTCAAGACTATAATTACTACGATAACACAAGTTAGTAGTCAAAAAAAAAAAAAAATGTAATTAAATGTACACTTGTAACCCTTTCGGACCCAGGTGGCCAAAGTGGCACATACAGGTGTGTCACCTTTTTAATCCGCTCCTGTATGGTCACTAATTAAGATATCGGTATATATTTTTTTCCCAAATATGGTTGGTCCATAGTTTATCATTTTAGTTTCTTTTTCTTCTGTGTGTCAAATTTCCTTCTCAATTTTCACCCCAGTCAAAAATTCGAGAATTTTCGAATTTATATTACTTTTCCCCTGTAGCTTCATTCGTTGTAGAGAGACCTCCTTAAGACTTGTCAGGAAGATACGTCGGATAGATATCTAATTGTTGACATCAATTGGACTGGCTTGCGCGCAATGTTGCCAACTACGGAAATTAAAATCTCCTTAAATTTGGGCAAAAAATTCGAAATTTTTGTTACAAAATGTGCCTATACGTCCGAATGCAAGTCAACTTACGCCAGTCGAACATTTGTTCTTACTGAACAAACTCGGGTACATATTGTTACAGTGGGGTAATTAGGGGACGCACGAAAAATTCGGATTTAGGTTCTAACTCTTGATTTTCCCCTACTTTTCTGTTTATCGAAATATATTTTTGGTAATTAGAAGCATTGTTTCTTAAATATCGCCATGATACTTGTAGGATATATTAGTAATGTACCAGTGTTTATTTTAAGATAGTTTTCGTCTGTCTGGTAGCAGTGTTGCCAGCAACGGAAAATTTTAATTCAAGATGTTAAGTGAAAATTACGTGTTTTGTCTATTATATCTCTCTTGTTGGCTACATAGGAAGAAAAGTACGAGTATCTGAAAGTCTTGTCTTTGCCCTTCACAACACACTATAGAAAGTTTTAATAGGATAGTTAGGGGAAGTACATTTGAGGTTTACAGTAGACCTTGTTCTCTAAGTGGAAAGATAACTGTGATTTTTTTTTAGGTAGACTGAAATATTTTTAATGACCTGCTTACTTTATTAGATATCGTCACAATGCTTGTAGGGTATATTATAAGTATACCAAAGCTTCTTTTAAGGTAGTTTGTGTGTGTCTGCTAGCACTGTTGCCAGCTACAGAGAAAATTAATTTCCGATTTTAGGGGGAAATTTTGGAAAAATTCCTTTTTTGTCTCTATTATTTCCCTCTTTTTGGCTACATTCGAACAAACGTACCACTGTCTGAAAGCATCGTTCTTAGCCTACACAGCGCATCATAAAAAGTTTCGGTAGAATAATTAGGAGAAGTACAGTTGAGGCTTATAATAAACCATGTTCTGTAAATGGTAAGAAAATTGTGCATTTCTGAGTTAGAATGAGATTTTTTTAAAAAAATCATGCTTACTTTGTTAGATATCGCCATAATACTTGTAGGATATATTCTTAGGGTACCAATGTTTACTTTCAGATAGTTTGCGTCTGTTTTATGGCAGTGTTTCCAGCCAAAACAATTAATTCCCGGTTTTAAGTAAAAAATTCGGCAAATTTCCCTTTTCCCTCTATTATTTCCCTCTTGCTCGCTACGTTGGAACAAATGTACCACTACCTGAAAGACTTCTCTTTAGCCTACAGAACGCACCATAAAAAGATTCAATAGGATAATTAGAGAAGCTGTAGCTCCGGCATATCTGTTGATTGTTGCTTCTGAGGCGTAAAAAGTGTCAAAATTTCATGTGTATGGAAACAGAATTTTTTTATCTCTTTTAATGGAAGCCAGCGACTTCAGGTTTTCACTGTACCTTGTCAACGTACCAAAGAATTTTTTTAGGTGACTCAGACCCATATGACAACAATGGTGCTAGATACAAAAAAAAAAAATGAAATTCGGTTAGGGATTTTTTGTAAATTTTCACTCCTACGTTTTCCTCAGTAATTTCCCACCCGCTCGCAACACTGCAATGTAACGTACACCAAAAAATAGCCACATTCCTTTTCTAAAAAACAAGGTCTTAACCATATCAATAGGGTAAATGGTTTTTGAGCAATAAGTCACTAATTGACAAAGTAGGAAAACGCCAAAAATGATCTAAGTCCGAACGGAATAATCACACGATTTTGCTCTTATAGGTACAAGGAAACAAACGATTTGTAAGTTACGAGGGCTTCGAAACAAGTTCTATTGATTATTTTATTAATCTTCATCATAAATCAATAAATAATAGCTGCCAGAAAAAAAACAGACATTTGAAAAAAAACATGAAAAAGAACGATGTTTTTTATTAAAAAAAAACTTCACAGAAAAAAAAATCGTTTTTTTACAACACTAATGATAAGTGTTTGGACAAGCTTGGCAACTATGTCGAAAAATAGAGTAAAGTATGTACACTCTGAAAATACATTTACTTTTTTGAAATAACCTTTCGTTGTGTACTTATGTTCAAACGGACTTTACTTAAAAAGCACGCCTCGTACGAGGAATATGCTAACGAAAATCTTTCAGTTTAACGTCTCACGATTATGTCCATTAGGCTAATGGAGACGGATAATTAAGGCAAATGAATGATAATGGAAGAATTGGTGGAATGACAATGTAAGAGGAAACCGAAGTGCCCCAAGAAAACCTACGGACATGATGTCTACCACAAACTTGCTTGACCGGGGATCGAACCAGGGACTAAAGGTAAGCGCTCTAACACTGATATTAACGAAAACTGTGAAACTAAAGATATACCACATTGACTTGAGTCCTAGTCTTCCATTCCAAGCGCTGCTATCGACTGAAAGAATTCCATTCCGTTTGGCGTAGACGACTGCAAGGCTCTCTCGCTTAGCAACAGCTGTACCCTTATTGGCTCAACGCGAGGGTGTCAGCTTTAGTTCACATTTTTGCCACGGCTCAAGACATTTTGGCAGCACTATACCTATGTTGATAGAGAGCCTTTCAACCTCTTTTTCTCCGGAAGCACAACTTCAAATGACACTGCAGATTCTCAAATTTATGTTAGTTGAATGTAGCTGAAACCAAGGGCGCTGATCCTGGGGGCCGGTCCCTCCAAAGCTCACGTGGGCCCCTATTGTATTTATGAATATTCAATATTTGGCATAATTTGAATGCAATTTGTCTGAAAACCCTCATATATATACCTTCTGCATCTGAATGGGCCCCCCCAAATTTACAGAGAAATCGTCGCCCTTGGCTGAAACCATTGACATAATTTGGAAAGACCTAGCGTAATTTTAACTAGCATTTGGTATAACTAATATCCTAGATTCTGGTAAGATTAAATCTAAGAGAAACGAACTCATAATACAGTGGACATCCCAATTTTGCATCCTGCTGTAGAAGGTGGATCCAAACCATAGAAATACTAAGCACCTTCACACTTTCAGTCAAATTTTAAGCTCCCATTTTGCAGTACGGTAGCAGGCTAATTATGTAGTATTAATGATGGCATAGAAAAGGTGTGTTAGTAATACACATAAATAAATGTGGGTCATGTACACAATAAAGAAAGGTAAATGGTTATTATACGGCCATTTTATTTCCTGATGCTGAGACTGGAGGCAAATGGAGGGAGGTGGAGATATTATGGCAGGACAAAAGACTACATCCGCTGAGTGTGTGTGTTTAGCTTTTTCCATCTGTGCGTGTGTTTGTTTGTGTCCAGGCTTTTGCTCTTCCATAACAATAACCGATTGATTGTCTGTGAAGCGAGTTCCATTTGAGCGGAAGACGACCAACCCACTTCAAAAGCTCTCCAGTTCGAATACGATTCCGTTCTTGGATGCAACCTTGGATCTCTCGGCTTCTGCTTCAACAATGATCTGGCTCTTCATCATTATTACAGGTGAGTTCGAGGTCACAGTTCTTCTCTTCTTTTGTCATAACATCAACTATTACAAGGTAAATAAAAGTCTAATGAATAGAAAAGGGAAAAAATAATTGCTATAAATTAAATTTCAAGTTCAAAGGACGTTTGCAGAAAGAGTTTCCGTTTTATACACTTGGTATGAATTAAGAGCTTTGATTTGACATAGGCAGTAAACACTTGTTTATACAGGGTGTTTAATAAGTAATGGTCATAAATTAAACAGTAGATAGTACATGCCAAAACTAACAAAAAAGTCTTAGTAAACATGTGTCCGCAAACGCTTCGTAACGGAGATAGGGCCTGTCGAAAGTGTGCGAAAATGAAGTTTAGAGACGAATATCTCAAAAAGTATGAATCGGACAGAGGGCGGTCCAATGAATGACTATCGAAGTCAGACATGCGCTATGCAGAAATGCATGGTTAATAACTCTGCAATGCACGCGCAAGGGATTCCCCAAATAAACGGAGGGATTCCCGGAAAATTGTCTAAGGAAAGGGGGCTCGAGATGAACACCGAGGGCGAGTCTATCCACCATAATTCACAAGTCGTGGTACCAGGTCGAAAGCTCGAAAAGATACAAAATGGCGCACAATGTTTACTTGCCGTGTGTGGTTGCATAACCAGCAGGAAATGAGAGATGTAATCGAAGTGTGGTGATGTACGTTCAAAATTGCTCCAGGAAGAATTCCGACAACTAATGCATACGTACAAGTGTGGCAGCACTTAGGTAAATCAAACGGTGCACAGATGAAGCATTATGTGCTAAGTAGTTAACGTAACGAATATCCGCAAACTGGATTGCAATGGGAAAAGCATGACAACATTCGAGTATGTGGGAGGCGAATCTGAAACATTCCGCATGTTGAACGCGTAAGTGTATTACAACGAGCAAAAAATGATGGACATGTCGTGTTTCTCTATATCAACAAACATAAATCGTCATGTTGGTAATGTGTACAGCATTAATCATAAGGTAAACAGTAAATACCCAGATGTGTAACCACAGAAGAGATGCATGAGAAATTAACGTACCTCTATCATTAAAGTAAATGTCGGATGTGTCGTAGGAAAGTCTGTGGGAGGCAGAGGTTGGACACGTTGCAGATGTTATGGGTACAACTGCTGTTCATGGAGAATGTGCCATACGAGAGCATTGGATACGCGTTCGGCAAGCCCCACACGTCTTGTGCTCGTTCCTGAGTTTTCGTCCACTGCCTGTAGTACGCGTTCTTCTAATTCAGGGGTACGTACTGTCCTTGGCCTTCCCGACCTGGAACAATGTGTAAAGCTCCCATGTTCCCGTAGCCGCTGATGTATTCTGAGAAATGTTCTTCGGTCTGTTTGCTGTCTCGTAGGGAAAGTCTCGCGATATAACCTAAATGCCTCTATCGCATTCCCGTTTGCTTTGCCGTGCATAAAGTGCATGTCAGCATACTCAATATTACTGTACATTGTATCAATGGCAAGGTAAACAATAATTTAGCAACACACTAATAGCACTAATTAACACTGCACAATAGTATCCCCGTGGTTTTGCAACACTACTGAAACTATTGCACTGTTCCCCGCAATACGATGAAGTAAGTACATCCACAACACTGTAAAGGCACGCGCGTTTGACACCTCTTCAACACACAGAACTACTACATTCACTATAGGCGAGAAATACAAGTGAAGACAACGAACCTCTACACTCTGAATCATTCTCCCAAGCGACTACTCCTGTACGACGAAAGCATGTAGACCTGTAGCAGAACCCTTTAGGCAACATAACAAACAAACGTGGAAAGGCAAGCGTGTTTCCAATTCACGTCTGTAATCGAAACAATGTAGTGTTCTTCCATTCCATATTTCCTGGTTTACTAGCTGATTGCAAGACCTGCGTGCATAGTTTTTTTCTTTACGTATACGTACAAGGGAAGAATCAAATAATGAGCAACCTACAGGCGCTCGATTGATTGAGTTATTGTTGTTTTAAACGAGCTTAGGAGCTTCGAAGGACGGGACCTACGATTTGGAAAATCTGAGATCAGAACCACTGCATTCAATGGGCACTTCAGCGGATTTGAACCCGTAACATCATGCACCCAAGGTGAACTCAACGTCTGTTGCAACCCCGATTCAGTATTTCCAACTGGCTGGCATGTTGTACCACTGTTCCTTTCGGTCATTCCATTCATTTTCGCGCATCGTTTATTTTACCTTGGTATTGGTACAGTAAAGGACTACTCTGTGCATGTGCATTCGTCTTAGGAATGTGCTCTGAAGTAGTTCAGAACATGCACCACCACCTTTCTTCGATTAGCTCTCTCATTTCCTGTTCGTTATGCAACCACACACGGCACGTAAACATTGTGCGCCATTTTGTATCTTTTCGAGCTTTCGACCTGGTACCACGACGTATGAATTACTGGTGGATAGACTCGCCCTCGATGTTCATCTCGAGCCCCCTTTCCTTGGACAATTTTCCGGGAATCCCTCCGTTTTTTGGGGAATCCCTTGCGCGCGCATTGCAAAGTTATCAACCATGCATTTCTGCATAGCGCATGTCTGACTTCGATAGTCATTCATTGGACCGCCCTCTGTCCGATTCATACTTTTTGAGATATTCGTCTCTAAACTTCATTTTCGCACACTTTCGACAGGCCCTATCTCCGTTACGAAGCGTTTGCGGACACATGTTTACTAAGACTTTTTTGTTAGTTTTGGCATTTACTATCTACGGTTTAATTTATGACCATTACTTATTAAACACCCGATATATATTTGAGGTAACTGAACCCAATATGGCCTACCTAAACTTTGTGTTGTTCCCAGTGGCGTATTTAGGATTTTGTTTGATGGGGCGCTATGTACAACACGTGACTAAGCACTTATATTTTTCCTTTTGGGAGTCGACAAATTTTAATGAAGTTTATTTTCCTTCCTTTAATACTTGTATAATGTCACTTCCAGGTATGGGGAATAAAAACATTGAGTGGGGGGCAGAAATAACTGAAAGGTAAGATAATACCTAAATTATCAAGAATGAAATTCGCGGGGAGAGCTATGAAATTCGGGGGCGGCACATTTTAGAAAAATAAGTAGCCTATCGTTTAAAATTAAATACAGATCTATGACAAGGGAAAAGAAACGTAAGTAATTTAAAAGAAAAGGCGAAATTTAAATGAAATAATCAAAGAATAAAAGTTATGAACAATAGAGGGCAAGAAAGATAAAAGAAACAGAAGAGTAGAATGGTAGAAAGAAAAAAAAATAACGCAGTTCTTACACGAAATGAAATTTGACAAATACAGTAATATTTCTGAACAAAGAAAGTAAAATGGAAAGTCAATGAAATTCTTAAAAATGATAAGAAGGATTATTGTTGTACGTGGAATGCGAAAAACTAACAAATTTATTTCGGGGTGGGGGCTTCAGTCCTATAGCCCCCTTAATACGCCACTGGATGTTTCTGAACATGTATAATGTGAGACAACGAATAAATAAATAAAACAAAAGTTGTCCTTCCTAGATACTTACTCAACATTAGTGATAGTTTCAAAACAAACATGCCTACAGTGGAGGTACTTTTCGAAAGTGACGTTTAGGTCGGCATACTGGGTACATATATGCCGAACATGACCTAGGCTAAGTTTTTAAAAAAAATAAGTCTTTTTTTTTAATTCCCATCTTAATATCAGAATATAAAACGTATGAATATCAAAGCTCAGATGACTTGTCACGAATCCTAAAATATGATGATGATACGTACAGGATTTTACAGTTTACATTCCACAAAGAACAAACATAGCTTACAAAGTAGTGAAACAACTCAAAATAGTTTACAATGCAATGAAATAACATTTAATATATTTCTAGACAAAATTCAAATTATAAAATTACAGAACTATATACAATTATTTTATGTGTGTGTACCCAATTACGCGCATGTAGACTATGTTAGTTCTATCCTACGTAGGCCATATTCGTTCCTTCTGCACCAGATGACCAAAGATTTGCAACACAGCTTCTCTTGCAGAGCTGAGCATGTCCCTGGTGGAGCTCTGCACCAAAACAAGAGATCTTTAGACCTCCGATGTTGAGCCACTTTTGCCAGCTAAATTTTCTTCGCTTTTGCTAATGTCATAAGGAAAGGTTGATGAGAGTACTTCAAAATCAATTTTATCATCATACAAGTTCTTTTAATTTGTTTTAAAATCCTAAAATCTAACTAACTCTTTGGCTTATGAAACAAGGAGGTTCAATGCCACGTTCACAAATACTCTTCATTGACTTCTATCCTTTGCCAACTGGATCCAGTTTCTACTTTGTATTCCTATTTCTGCGAGATCCATCTTAATATTGTCTTCCCATCTGCGCCTAGGTCTTTCTAATGGTCGATTTCGATTGAATTTCCAGTTACAACTTTGAAACGGTTTCTATTTTCTTCTATTCTCGTTACATGCCCTGCCCAGCTGAGCGCTAAATATTTTTCAAAAGCTAACAATTTTTCAGTTTTTCGTAAATGAAAAGAGATAATGAAATGTAACTAACCTCAATAATAGATAATGTTGTTCTACACTCGAAAATACGAATCGGAAGAATTTTCAGTGTTGCTATCCATAGAAATTACAGTGTGACCAGAATTTGAATTACCCAAAAATCTAGGTTATGGCAGCGACTAGAAAAATGAACTCAACGGCAATTGATGACTTATCATGCTGTCTATGTTTCTTGTTAACTACTTTTTAAATAATATTTGTATTTATTTTGTAATGAAGAGTACAAAATAAATAATTTTAATAAACAGTAGAATTAAAATACAAATATTATTTAAAAAGTAGTTAACAAGGAATACAGACAGCGTGATAAGTCATCAATTGCCATTGAGTTCATTTTTCTAGTCGCTGCCATAACTTAGATTTTTGGGTAATTCAAATTCTGGTCATACTGTAATTTCTATGAATGGCAACATTGAAAATTCTTCCGATTCGTATTTTCGGTTGTAGAATAGCATTATCTATTATTGTGGTAAGTTACATTTGATTACTTCTTTTAACTTACGAAAAACGGGCAAAAGAAAAATTCTTAGGTTTTGAAAAATATTTAGTAGTCTGCCCCCTTAATTACCCTAGCAATGTTTGGTAAACGTTATAAATTATGTAGTTCCACGTTATGATGTTTCTGGCATTCCTTATTCCCGTTCTTCTTGGATCCGAATGTTTGTCTCAGGATTTTAATCTCTAATATTTTCAGTCTCCGTTTTTGATGTACAGCATTAAGAGTCTTCATCCCGGTGAAATTAAAATGCCGCTAATTTTACAGTAATTATATGATATCTTCAAATAGATAAAAGATAATTGAAATACGGAATAAGAGCGCCCCAGACAATATTATTTTGAGTGAGGTACTGTACAATATTTGTTTTTTCACTAAAGTACAATAACAATGCTAAAAACGATGTTCATACTAGTGGACTGTAAGGCTTGATTCGTACACCACATGAATGCAACCCAATATAAATTCACTGTATTTAATGATTAAAACTTCAGTTTGCACACAAAAATAATACACGAGAATAAACATGTTCACAAGGTCTTTAGTTGTAAATGATTGTGATACGATGGCTTATTGTTTGTGCTATATTGTATGATCTTCGACCATGATATATGGTTCACCAAAACTGCATGTTCTTGCTGCCTCCACACTCACTCACTTCACACAACAATAGAAAAGCGTTAAGCAAACTTGAACACTGTTGCCAGCTAAAGGCAACACACACACTGTTAAATACACAAATAATCCCAAACAGGTACAGTTATCACAAGTCACGTAGCGGTTTCCGTTTACAGCTGTTTAGAAACGCGAAAATAAATGCCGATTTTCAAAATGGCTCAAAATCGAAAGCAGATAAGTGAGTAGTGATAACGGTATTTCATGTAAAATGATATTGTCTAGGGCGCTCTTGTTCCATATTTCGATTATCTTTTATCTATTTGAAGATATCACATAATTACTGTAAAATTAGCGATATGTTAATTTCGCCGGGATGAAGACTCTTAATATTTAGGTTTACAATAAAATGAGTTTTTCTCTACTTTTCCGAGAACTATTATCCGTTCAACAAGAGATGGCTTCTGACAGTTGGATAGAGCACGCGGAGTATTGGTGGCGCTGTTGCCAAATGCTCTTTAACAGACATAGTAGCTCTGGCGACAAATTAGGACACTTAACAAGTCATAGTTTCATAATCGTAAAAATATAACAGGTGTGCATAGTTTCCAAATAACAACAATAATAGTACTTGGAATATTGATCTGTCAGAGGCCAACTCTTGTTGCACGCATGAGGATTGACGGTCACGCATATAATGTTATTTCGCTAGTTGAAGTTATTGATTTGCAAACGTTTCATTTTTGGATTTTCTTTTGTTATACGATAATAATGTGGAACGTCATGAACATGCATTAACATTTAAAAAGGTTGTAAGTGGTTTTCAATATCTACAAGCTTTTGGCCCATCCAGTATATTAAATGCTCTATTTAAACATTATCTGTTGTCAATATTGTTGACTATTATTTGTTGTTCCTGTTCAGGTCTTGTGAAGCTTGTCGGCTCCAACTCGTGCATTCGAGCAATAATGGACACCACATGGGATCCTGTTTGCGCCAACAATAAAACCTTCCAAAACCCATCAGCTCTGGTTTGTTACGAGCAGTTTGTAACAAGTAAGTACCACTTAGTTATTTTAGTCAGTTATTTTACTGTAGCAATTTGAAAATTTCCAACAAAGGAAAGGGTGCACGCGAAAGAAGAAAGACATTATATGAAAATTGTCATCGAAACTTAAGGAAAGTCCAAACAAACTTTTTGTTTTTGTTTTTTTAGTGTTTAACCTAATAGTAAGGGACACGTGATGATAATAAAGAAGGAAATGCTGTAGTAAACAAAGTGGGAGACAACCGAGAAACTCCCCACACAAGCTGTCTGTAAATCACAAAGACTACTTGGCGCTAGCTGGAATGGAAGCAGAGACTCTACCGTACTATAAGCTCTCTCCACTGATACACGACAGACCCCAAAAGGAACATCAGAAGCAGGAAATTTTTTAATAAAAAATGTCTATGCATAAGATCAATACTTCAAAACAGATCCTAACCAGTGCCGTACTGTGGAAAATCAGCGCCCGAGGCGAGAGTATACGACGGCGCCCCCGTACATATGAGTGAGGTCGACAAACCAGCCGCGAACCGCCACCATGCTTGGCGCGAACCGTAACAAAATTTTCGAAAATGAACCGTAATTTTTCTTGATTTTGAGCCTTGATGATAATCTTACTTTTTATTACTTTTTTCCTTCCATTTTATATATGTGCACATGCATTTTCCTAAAGGACCAGTTCCTAAAGCAGGAAGAGAATTTAAGTACATACTAGTTTGTACTGATATCTAACATATTCCAAGTAATTTTCACTCTCTTCTTTTTATTTCCTTCTTTTCTTTTTCCTACCGAATTTTGCGCCCCTTTACTTCAGCGCCCGGGGCAGTTGCCCCGCTCGCGCTCCTATTGTACGGCACTAATCGTTCCCAAACAGGGAAGGGTCAATGCTATGTCTACGATTCTTTAATATTGGGGACACGGTGGCTCTGCGATAGAACGCTTCGTCTGGTGCGTAGGGTCCCTAGTTCGATCCCCATTTAAGTAAGTTTGTTGTGGACAGCATCTGTTCGTGGATTTTCTCAGGGCACTCCCGTTTCCTCCCACTGTCTCATTCCACCAAATCTTTTATAATCATTCAATTTCCTTATTCATCCGTAGGGATGCACACGAGACGAATCGAGACAGGATTTTTCTGACAAAATTCGAGTCGAGACACGGCTCTTCCAATTGAGAAATATAAATTTTTCGAGTCGAGACATCACTTTTACAGCACATTTTCGAGACGAGACAGCCACAAATCTTGTCTCTCGTGCGCATCCCTATTCATCCGTCTCCCTTAGCTTAAAGGGCATAATAGTGGGACGTTAACATAAAAGACTTGTCAATGTTCGTGTGTGTCATCTGTGTTGTTTATGAACAAATGTGCTACCGTATTCTCTTTAATGGACGATCCATTTAATTTAAGTTCTAAATAGATTTGTTATCTGATGTTCTATTCTGTAATTGTTTGTTCATTGGATGATTGAGTTGCTCATTGGATGACACGCTATATCATTGGATTGTTTACAGGAAGTTCACAAAATACTTTTTTTTAAAAAAATGTAACGTATTTTCTACAAAACCCTCCCATTTCCCTTTTCTTTCAGTATCAGGAAATCAGCAATCTACAGTGAAAGTGTATGTAATTCAACTCGCGTGTTCATTTTATACGTATTTGTAGTTCAACATACGTAAATATGGTACTTTTTTTATTTGTTCTGATAACGGATAATAACCACGTTATTTATCTAATTTATGTTTCTAAGCCTAACTGATCGTACAGTCTTCCACAAAAGTGCGTACTAATCAGATGTAGTAAAATACATTAACTAGGAAAGTTTTTTTTAAATTATCCCATACAAGTAAACAGTTTCTCGCTTTTGAAAATTTTTCGGTTTTTGCTTTGTGAAAAAAGTTTAATGTTTTGAAAAATTATTTGCTTTTTTGCTTGTTTTCCTTTTAAATAAAAGAGTTTTCACTTTCCGGGAAGTTTTTGTGTTTTCAATTTTTTTTTATTCTTTATTCTTGAAAAATTCATTTTTGATCTGTTATTTTTCGAAAAACATATTTCCATTGTTCCATTCTTATCTCTAAATATTAATCTATTATTGTTACTGAACTACGTATTTACAGTAAGCATAAAACCACAGCGAGCTAAGGCAAGGTGACCAGAGCTTTTACTTTTAAAAACGGGAAGCATACGAATCGGCGATAGGGGGGAGGTGACTTCCACATTGCACTCAGCAATGTTTTCAATTTACAAAATACACAAGTAAGAATGACAACACAGCGTTTCTGACTTAAGTACTACCTAAAAATACTTTTAACTACTTCAACACTCAGAATTCCCACTCAATTCCCACTTGAACCACAGAACACTCAATTCTCATTTGAATATTCAGAAGTTCTAGGCACGGCTGAACCTTCCCAATGAGTGTTAGTACGGAAGAGTGTAGAATTAGCATTGACCATTTATATTTTGAATAATAATTACGGGACACCTGGGTCATGTTTTCTTAAAAACGGGACATTTAGGCGTTCCGTTTGAGAATCAAAAAAACGGGACAACGGTTGAAAATAAGGGACTGTCCCGGCTAAAACGGGACGTCTGGTCACCTTGAGCTAAGGCAAGTAGCTGAAGGCATTCTGAAATAGCTACTATGGTTAAAACACGCTGTACGAGGGCAATAAAACACTATTCAATTGACTTTAGTGATATCGTACTTATTTTCTTTTGTTTGTGGTTTCAAACAGTTAGGAAAGGAAAAACTGCTTCAAAATTATAACTATTCCTAATCATATTCATTTTCGCCAACATTTGTCTTACGGTATTTCATGTATTAAAGCATTGTTCTCCAATTGTTAATTTTATTCAATTGTTCAATTCAAGTTTCGTTAATTTTGTTCTTTAAAAACCATTTCGATTTTCCTAAAAGGATTTAGTTTTTGTTTTTCGAAACGAGTGTGTTTTTTCTTTTCTCGAAAAGTTTTTTTCAAATTTTCGTTGTTTTTTGTTTATCGAAAAATTTGTCGATTTCCATATTGCGAAATATTTTCGTTTTATGCTTTTTGAAAATTGAAAAAGAAAATCATTTATATGGTCTTTCTGGAAAAGAAAATGTGGTCATCCCTAATATTGACTTAGTCATTCGACTAAGTTCGTCATATTTTGTAGAGTCAACAAAATTTTCCGTTAAAACAAGCATTTCCTATTACTCCATATCAGTCATTTCCAACTCACTGCTATTCTCGGTGTGGATAGTCATTCGAAAAGTGTTTGAGTCTTTTTCAGGTCAGCCATTCTGAGTGAGACTTTTCCTCATTCGTCGGAATCCTCATCTCCAAATGCCGGAATCTTCCTTCCTTCCCTCTTCCTCGGACGGTGTCTTCCCACTTGCGACACTCCTATTAGCGACAGGAACTGTTAACTGTCCTATGAGCGACCGATTCGATCTGTTAATTGTCCTATGAGTCACCGATTCGTTCATACTAAGATAATGGAAAAAGATAAGGTTCTCTCTTCTTTAACTTGTT
Source organism: Thermobia domestica (assembly GCF_964235325.1). NCBI lineage: Eukaryota > Metazoa > Arthropoda > Insecta > Zygentoma > Lepismatidae > Thermobia > Thermobia domestica. Next base: position 2,195,802 of record NC_137468.1, read on the forward strand.
TCATGCTAATGTGATTAAGAACCTAACAAAATGTACTATGAAAAATTTCGCTCTATCTGAATTTAATACGTGAGAATGCTCTCATTACATTAACAATCTTCATACGTTTTTCCTAATATTATATTTTTGAATTAATTTCCATGAATACATTGACTCTATCAAGGGGAAAACTAATTAAATATTTAGAGTAGCTCCGCCTTTGTTTATGATTCTAATATAATTAAACATTTCATGTTAAAATGATACGGAGCATAAGTTTAGATTGAATATGTTTATGGCATGAGAAAGAAATTAGAAAGAGGTAGGCGCGCCTGAAGAAAATTTTCTAGAGAGGAGCATCTCCATGGTTGCTGTATCACGTTTAATATATCTGGTATTTAATATACGTGGTTTGCTATATTACGTATACATTTTTGTGAGCCAGGGGGGCGACCCCTGCTTTCCCATCGGGAGCCTATGGAAAAAAGGTGTTCACCATTTGAGGATATCAAAGAAATCTAAAAACACGGTGTATTCGAAGAAATTATTACACAAGTTACAAATCTCTCGCAGGACTTAACAGTTCGTCTAGTTATAAGGGATTATTTCAGATTGCTACACGACAAGCTTTTATGTATAAGTCAAAACAAGGGAGGAAGGCAAATTAAGCAATTAGGTTACGTTTTAGTAGCTTACAATAGGGGGAAGGTAGTTTAAAGAGTTTGTTTACCTTTTGGATTGTTTAGAGTGAACTGTATTGTAATTGGTGGGATTGGTTGAGAATAGCCAATCAGATGTAAGGAATCTCAAAAGCTGTCTTTTATCATTGGCATTTTTTTTTCATTTTATTCATAGAGTCTTAGGAAGTCTAAAAAGTAGAGTTGGCGAAACTGTTACACGTTTAAGTTTTTCAAAATAAAATATATTACTGTACTTAGTGAGTAATTAGATTTGAATCAAATTAAGTACAGAAAACAGAGCTCTTTAAGAAAGGGGATATTACAACTGGATTTTCAATAATTACATAGGAATATACTTTTCATGGAAATATCCCTGTTGTCTCGTTAAGTTATTTGATATGTTTTATGTTAAATCTAACTAAAAATTAAAATAAGTTTTATTTGCACTCACAGTAGAGGAAAGATATATTTGACGAACAGTATCACTGGAACGTACATATTTCATACCAAGGTTGTTCGGGCGCTAATAACGCCAGAGGCAAACATATTTTACGAGATGGAATCATATCATCTTCCATCATCTCAATGTAAATGAATCGGTCGCTCATAGGACAGATAACAGTTCCTGTCGCTAATAGGACTGTCGCTTCTGGGAGTAATTCCCTCGGACAAGTACTCGCCGAGGGACGTCTTCCCTTATACGTGACGGGCTTAAGGCCATAGAAGCCGGTGATATCTAAAAATATCTATAAATACGCGTAAATAAATAAAACCAACTGGCCATTACAATCGAACCAAGAGAGAGAGAGAGAAAAGGTTCATCGAAGGGGAGGAGGGATTTAGTTGGGTGGAATGGAATAAAAGTAAGTGTTGACAGTGTTCGATTCGTCATGAATGCACTAGAAGTGTACCTGCAAAACCAATGCCTACGATTTGTTTGCTTTTTACCACTGCTTTCTATTAACGCTAGGTTTCATGCCTTCTCCTTCCTTTCTCTGAGTGATGTATGAGAATCCGAGCATCGACCTGTGGCTTCATAGAGTCATCATCATCATCATCATCATAGGTATTCTGCCTTTATTGGCAGGTCACGTGCCGCAGCTGAGAAGCTTCCATGCTCCACGGTCCTCCGCTAACCTTTTCGTCTTCGCGTATGATCTTTCTGTTTTAATATCATCCTTTAACTGTAGTCTCTTTCGCCCCCTCCCTCTCTTTCCCGCCACCGTATCCTCTAGGACGTCCCTCATGATACAATCTCTTCTTAGGCAATGTCCCAACCAGTTTCTCTTCCTCTTCCTAATAATATCTAAAAGTGTTCTTTTCTCACCCACCATTTCTAAAACTCTCTCATTCGTTTTCCGCTCGATCCAACTAATTCCTTCCATTCTTCTCCACGCCCACATTTCGAAGGCTTCCAGTCGATTTTCGTCACCTTTACGTAAGGTCCACCTTTCCGCGCCATACAGTACAACACTCCACACGAAGCATTTTATGAGTCTTTTTCTCAACTCTTTGTTCAAGGTCCCACAAAACAGACTTTTCTTTCTTTTAAAGGCTTCTTTCGCCATTCCTATCCTTGCTTTTATTTCACGTTCGCATTTCATGTCATTACTAAGAACACTACCCAGGTATCGAAAACTATTCACTTGTTCTATTTTCTCCCCTCCTACTTTTATATTTGACACAGACCCCTTCGTTCCAATCACCATGGCTTTTGTCTTTCTAACATTTATTTTCATCCCATATTCTTCAGAGCCCTTTCTCATTTTTTCTAACATTTTATTGATTTTCTTTTCAGATTCTGCAACAAGCGCCATATCGTCTGCAAATCTTATACATCTAATCATTCTACCTCCTACCGAAATGCCATCATCATCATGTAAACTCTTTTTCACTATCTCTTCTAGATAGACATTAAATAGTGTTGGCGAGAGGCAGCATCCTTGTCGAACTCCCCTTCCAATTGCACTCTCTTCCGTCAGTTCTTCCCCTATCCTAACACTTACTTGTTGGTTCATAGAGTAGCCACTTGGAAATGAGTGCATCCCTTGTACTTTAAAATTTCAACACTCCTAATCAGCACACAAATTCTGCCACCATTGGCTGGTTGCATGCCACAAATAGGAACTCTTTCCTCAACTGTGTTCTGTAGTTAACGTTTTAAACTTTACGTAACAATTGTACTTTTTAATAATGTTTTCAACTGTAAGATATTAATCTCCTCTCTCTTTGTCCTTCCATCGTTCTATCAGCTTTTGTCAAGTGCCTCAAAAGGCAATTTGTTCTCACACAACACTCCAACCACTTTCTTTTCCTCTTTTTATTTACTTCCAATCCTTATTATTTCTAACACTTTCTTGTTAGTTTTCTGATTATTTCCTATAATCTCTTCATTCTTCTCTAAACCCACTTTTCAAAAGCACCTAATCATTTTAAGTTTCTCTTTCACGATCTCCATGTTTTTTTTTTTTTTTTTTTGCTCTGCAAAGGACAACATTTAACACGAAACATTTGATTAAGTCTTTTTCTTAATGTTCCTTCCTCCTACACACTCCTTTCGCCATTCCTATCCCTACTTTTACTTCATGCACAAACTTAATATTTTCACTAATAAATGCTAACCTCAAAACGTGACGAGAGTGCTCTGGGACAATATTTTGGTTTAAGTTACATTCAAGAATGTTGAAAATCCGTGAATGCGAACTTGGACGAAAGAAAGACACAAACGAACCTTCTTCTGATATTAGTTCTAAAAGATGTACTCTCCACAAGAGTGACATGTAATCGTAATGAATTTATTTTAGATTCGGGGGTCCGATTGAGCAACTCTGGGGAGGAGTAATTCTTTCGAAAGTATGCCTCCAAGAAACAGTATTTGGAATATGTATTCCAAAAATGTCATTGCATCTGTGACAAACATTCCTTCGAAGCGTTGCTCTTCCTCCTGCATGGATCACATTTTTACTCAACGCAGCCTGCTATAACAATGAACCTACTCAAACAAACAACAGAATGTCAGTCATCGGGTCAACAATTGATTGAACAGTCCACCAACCAATCAGAAAGCATCAGCCACCGGACCAATCAACCAGTCTTCAGGCTGCCAACTGATTGGACAATACATCAGCCAATGAGAGCCTACCTTGTCTACTCCTGATAGTATATATACTTCTCTGTCTTGCCTGTTCATCAGTGATGCCAATTTGGCCTATTTTTGACTAAATCTAGCCTATTTGGAGAGGCATTTAGCCATACAAATCTTCGAAATGCTTATAGCCTTAACTATAGCTTATTTTACGAAACTGTTTCGCCATTTTGGCTGTTTATTAGCCTTAAATTAATTCTAAAAATACTTTTATTTTGAAAATAAAGTGTATTTAAAAAAATAGCCTATTTCTCATTATATGATCATATTAATTGATTTCTCTAGACAGAGAGTGTTTTATTACGTAACGAACACTTGTTTTCATCTTCTCTCTCCCTCTCATAGATTTACAAGAACTTAACAATACTTATCGACTCACAAAGTAACAAACGGGGTTGTTACGGGAGCGACATTAAAATTCTTTCTAATTATTTTAATTTTTGCATTTCGTTACAAGAATGAAATATTTTTAATACAAATTTAGTAAACGGTTCTGTTTTTTAGGACACAGAAATTGTTTTTTAAGGACAATGAAACAAATAGAATATCGAATTAGCTTGAAAACTCTCAATGCAATCATGATGATGTATGTGGGCATACGGAGAAATAAGAAGTGTTTGTAAGGACTATGACCTGCCGAAAAGAGTACTACTGAAAATTGGGACAATGGCAATCTACACAAACACAATCAATTCACAATCAACAATGGTGCATCCAGTTCCAACGCCTAGGCTAGCTGCGACGTCATCGATGATGACTTATTTCAATTCAACTGATAATATGGCTGTTGACTCTCACAAATCAGATGAGTTGTTGATGGATTCTATTGTAATTTAAAGTCATGTATGTTGATTGTTAGTCTTCAGCGAATAAAATTCAACATTTCAAATTGTACCATAACTTGCTAATAATCCTACACACAAAAAGAGAGGTTTAAAATCTACAATGTGGGCTATAGGTTAGCAGTTCAAAATGTAGCAATTTTTTGTGGAAAAAATATTATTTCTGAAAGCCATCTAGCCTAATTCCTTTAGGGGTTGTTGGCAACACTGCTGTTCATATTGACCCTGAAGGTGAGAACAATGTGTGTTTTCGAAACATTGGGCAACGAATTCTTCACCTGGTTGATATCCCGAGAATATATACTTGCTAAATAATGTCAATTAAAACATTTATATTCTCAGTTTATTATATAGCAAATACCATGGTACAATATATTCTAATAGATATGCAATTTCATAAAGCGTCTTTGTGGCCACCTCAAATTACGAATTTATTATATCTGATAGATTTTTCATTAATTACAACAATGTATGACAATTTTTAGGGACAAGAAAAGAGACTTAAGATTTATATAAAAGCTGGTCCTTACTCAAATTTTCAATCTGAGGCTTACCATACAACCTGATCCAAAATCCTGAGATTACAAGATACATTATGTGTTAAATATGAATTTATTGATATTCAATTTGCGATAAAATGTACAAATTGTTTGTGTTACAGGACAACGGATATCAATGGTGAGGGGTGTTTGTGGGGGAACAGGAGTCGTCGAGTACTGTTCCTTAGCTGACACTGTCATAATGCCAATCTGTGGCACCGACGGCATTAAGTATAGGAATATATGGGACCTCCAATGCACAGCTCAACGAGAGCAAAAACGTAAGTATTTGGGACATTCTAGAGATATTTGGAGGTGAAGTAATTTTTCAATACTTGACGAAAATAAGACTAAGTTCAAAACCTACAGTACATTTCTGCTAGTTTAGAAACATTATTTATTGCTGCAAACACTGGTATACACAAGATTTTATTAAGGAATCTTCAAGTACCGAAGACTTTAGGACATGCGCAATGTCTGTGATCATATATGAGTATAGTAAATTTTTCTCTTTCCATAATATTTTCTATGAGCGGACAGTTGTAAGGACGTATCTTCGCCCTTACTGGTTTGCTGTAATAAGATAAAAAAGGTTAAATATATTTTATACATATTTATATGTTTAATTAGTAAGACTATATATTTATAATCTATTAGGTCTGGCCAGACACACACACATATATATATAATTGTAGAGGATAACTTGTGTATAGAATTGTGTTCATAGTTTGTGCTTATTTTTTTTCTTTCTAACGTACTTTTTTTCCTTTAGCTTTTAAATATTTGGTGGCTGAAAATTTTAGAATGGAATTACTAGAATCTCGGAGGTTTTGCCTACCCAAGCTGTTCTTTTTCTTTAGCGAAAATATAAACCTAATAAAAAAAGAGAAAGTAACGCGTCCACCGACCATATAAAAGAAGACCTTCAGTCGTAATTTTTTAGAAGATGGTCAGGAGGGCTAAGTGATGTCCTTTTGAAATTCTCTGTCTTCTGGTAGGGAACTATCTAAGTGATGATAGTTGCAGAGAGAAGTAATTTTCTCTGGGCCTAAGTGATGGACGTAGAAGTATTAATTTAAAACGAATTCATGTAGGGAAACTATCTAAGTGATGATAGTTGCAGAGAGAAGTAATTTTCTCTGGGCCTAAGTGATGGCCGTAGAATATTTTGAAATAAATTCATGTAGGGAAGGCCTGAGTGATGGTCTATACAGAAGCGTTGATTTAACTGAGCTCTGAGATTCAAATCACTTGTATATTGAAGAATTAGATATTTTTTTATTTAGGCCAGAGGAGACCAAAGTGATATTGTTCTCTTTAAGGAAGTTAACCTTCTATGTTCACAAGTGGGTGTCATAGATGAAAGGTTAATATATTTTTTTTACTGATGGAAAGTTGTAGTCAGACTTTCTTGATAGAAGTAGGACATCGGTCGAAGCTTGTTCGAAGTGGCGGACAGCGGGTTTCCGAGTAGAGTAAATTTGGGAATCTGTGGGCATCGATTAAGATATTTTCTAATCAAAAGATACAAAGGTTAATTAGTTAAGGCTGAAGAACTCTGATGACAGAATTTGATTATTTGTACATATGTATATTTGCACTTTTATTCTAAAAATAAATTAATATCAATTATACAAGTGTTATATATTAAATATATATTTCTCAGAGCAAAAACCTACGACCTTAGTTTGATAGATTAAAATTAGATTTCAGCTAAAACCTTCGGTTGTAGGAGAAGAAGAGGATTAAGACAATTTATTTTATTATTAAAGGTAAGATAAGAGTAATGCTTTATGAGAGAAGCATTATACTTAATTATGTAGTGGCCTGTTACATGCTATACATTTGAGGTTATGGAGAAGAACAGGTTAAACCACTAACATAAATGGGGGCTCGTAGCCGTAATTGAACAGCAGACATAGAATTGTATAGATATTTGAAAAGCTCTTATCGTAACCTTTATGCTACTGAGATCTGGTAGGTTTAAAAGAGGAAAGATGGAAAATTCAATAAGTTTAGACGAACTCAAGAGTGCTTTGGGTTTAGCACCGGAAACTGAAACTAGCCTTGACAGTCTATTAGAAGAAATAAGAAAATTAAAAACTAGAAATCATGAAAGTAGAAGTGAAGAACAGTGTAATTGCGGGAAAGTAGAAAATCTTATAGATATTAAGTTATCTACTCCGACATTTTCTGGTACAAAAAATGAATGCCCGTTTGAGTTTTTGGATGCGGTAGATGAATTTGTAAAACAGAAGAAAATAAGTGAAAAGGACGTTCTGGATCAGGTTCTTCCGAAAATATTGTTAGAGGAAACGGGACGCTGGTACAAATTCCGTAGACCTTTCGATAACTACGCGAGTTTTAAACACAGTTTTCTGCAGGAACATTTTTCTTTTGAGTACAATCAGGAAATAGAGACACAGATTGTTAAGAAAATACAAAATCCTGATGAATCTTTGGCAAAATTCATCAGAGATATGGCAACACTGTTCTCACGCCTTAGAAATCCGCCGACAGAGAAAGAGCAAATAACTAAGATAATATCCAAATCACATCCTAAATTCAGACAATTTCTTCATGGAAAGGAATTTGAGTCCTTGAAGAAATTAGAGATGGAATCTTTACAGATTCAGTCTTATTTATTAGGAGAGTACAATTATTTGCAGCAGGCTAAAACAGTGAATATCACGGCTTCTCATTCAGTGGCGGCAATTACAGAGAGAGAGAAAACAGACTCTTTGAATACGTCCCAAGTTGCTGTTTCAGCGTTGGATCCGGCAAAATTTAATAGAAACAAAAAAGAGCACGTTCAAAATAATAGCGTACGGGAAGAGAAAAAGAGAATTCAATGTTACTTTTGCCGTAAATTTAATCACAAAAGTTTTGAATGTTCTGAAAAGAAAAAGCAGGAAAGATCGAAAAACACAGTTTCAGCTTCTGTGTTGGACGGGAGGAATCCTGTTAAGAAAGAAATCCAACCCTATTTGTATGGATATTTCTATCGGGCTAAGAAATTTTTATATCTGGACAGTGGTAGTTTTATCTCATTAGTTAGCAAGTCTGTTGCTAACCAATGGAGGAGGAGAGGGGCTACTTTTGAGAAAAAAGAGCTAGAAATTTCTCTAGCGAGCGGCCACACGAAGAGTATAGGCATCATAACACCTTCTTTCTGCGTGAAAAAGGGTAGATTTAGACATAGCTTCTACGTTCTTCAGGACATAAATATTCCGATCATATGTGGGGCAGATCTGATAAAGAAAATGGGGATTTCATTACATTTGAGAGAGGGTGGTTGGAGGTTCCAAAATGAGCATAAGATCACTCCGTTTGCCCAACCCAATGAAGCTGACGACCTCGACAATACAAACACTTGTAGGTCAACAACTAGAAATAGAAGAATGAAGGCAAGCAACGCCAGGGGGTCTGTTTTCCCCAGTAACCTCACCCGGGAAGAAGAAAGGGAGAGGTCATTCACACAAGGCTACACAAAAAAGGTCCGAGGATCAGGTCGGAAGAGCACTGTAAACAATGTGACAACTATTGCAAAAAACGGGGACACGAACCGTCTTCCAAGAAGACGGTAGTTCGAAAACAATTGAGGGAACCTCTGGTTAGATGTCGTATTCTTGGGTTCGAAGAAGTTATGTACCTAGACGTTGGGAGCAGTATTTCTTGTATTAGCCCTCAGATAGCTGAAAAGTGGAAGAAGAGAGGGGGAAAAATAAAAAAGAATTCTTTTGAAATCCTGTTAGCTTCTGGGTCTACGAAGACTAACGGTTCCATGACAGTAAATGTACACTTTTATGGTAATACTGTTCGACAAACATTTCACATAGTCCCCAACCTGATAAAATCTGTCCTTGTTGGTAGATGTTTTATTGCAAAAGCGGGCTTGTCAATACATTTAAAATCAAATGGTTGGAGCATAGACAATGGAGAAACACTTGTTTGTTTATTTGATTCCCCGGAAACAGTAAAGAAAGAAACAGAGAGTGAAGTACACCTCATTGAAGAAAATAAAACAAATGATATTGAGACAATGATCAATAAAGTTAATTTAGAGCCTACTTTAATGAAGCAGTTCAGGGAAATTGTTTATAAATATAAAGATGTATTTTCTGAAAAACCAGGGTTGACGGATGTTATTCAACACTCCATTACATTAAAAGATACAAGACCATTTTATTCAAAGTTACGGCCTTTATCTGAGGAAAAAAGGAGAATTATGTCCAAATTGTTGGACGAGATGGAAGAACAAGGAATTATAGAAAAAACAATATCTTCTAATTATATTAGCTGTCCTATATTACATCGAAAGAAATGTGGCAAGTTTAAATTAGTTCTTGATGCCCGTAGGTTAAATTTAGCCACGCAGAAGGAACCGACGAATATTCCGGGACTTTTTGAAGCATTAAGCTATTTAGGAAATCGAAAATATTTTCTTAAGTTAGATTTAACTTATGCATATGCAAATATTATGATATCCCCAGAGAGCCGTCAGTATACATCATTCATAACTCACAAAGGAGTGTTCCGCTATATCCGAGGAGTATATGGCCTCTCAGGAATGCCTAGTACTCTAAATAAACTAATGCAGATAGTTCTAGGTGAACTATATTACACGAAAGTAATTGCTTTTTACGACGATTTGGTAATTTCTACTGAAACCAAAGAAGAAATGTTACAAATCTTGCAGGATGTACTGGAAAGATTTAAGAAAGCGAATTTAACTGTCAGTCCATCGAAGGCATTATTTTTTGCAGAACAAATGGAATTTTTAGGATTCCAAGTAAAGCAGGGATACTTGTCTTGTACTGAAGAGAAAAAAAAGATGGCTGAGCAGATACAGAGGCCGAAAACGAGAAAGCAATTACAATCATTGCTAGGATATTTTTCTTATTTTCGTCAGAATATAAGAAACATGGCTAAAATAACGGCATGCTTGAGTGATTTACTAAAGCAAAACAATCGTTTTAAGTGGGAAGAGAAACACGAAAATGCTCTTCAGGAACTAAAATCAGCTCTGATAAATGATAAGAAATTGTTAATTCCTAGGATAGGGGAGGAATTTTATTTATTTGTAGACTCTTCAGCTGTTAGTTCTGGCTATGTCCTCGCACAGAAGAATGAGGAAGGAAAACTTTGCGTAGTGGCGTATGGGTCAAAGAAATTATCACCGTCACAGCAGGTTTATAGTACAACAAGGAGAGAATTACTAGGGATTCTGCTAGCAGTTGAGAGATTTGAATTGTATCTGATACATTCACCGAGAATAATCATTTATACTGATCATGAGGCATTACTTACAATGCTTAAGTCTTATAAGCTATCTGCTACTTTAACAAGATCGATGGCTAGAATTTCTAGATTTCCAGTTATTTTGAAGTACAAAAAAGGAGCTAAATTGTACGTAGACTATCTCTCAAGAATTGAAAGTGGACACACGGAGCCTATAGAATTTGAAGGTTCAGAAGTTGCTAATGAACAATATCCACTGGAATCCGAAAATGATACAGGATACTTCAAAATAGAAGATAAGGATGGTTTCCTCGTGAACTACGATGATTTTAGAAAAGAAGAGAATTTATTTATTGATCTTGAATTTAGTAGAAGAATGAAAAACTTCAAACAGGAAATTAAACAGAAAGGGAAAATGCAAGAACACAGATTTAGTGGAAATATCGAGATTAAGCCGGAGGACAAGATTAGTATGCTATCAGAACTACCATTCTGTTTGGCTGTAGATGGCAGCACGGACAAAAAATGTGGGAGTGAAGAAGACCAAGAAAATTACACAGAAGAAATTTTAGTTGACAGTAAAGCAATTAGAGAACTTCAAGAAGGGGATGAGGTCTTATCACAATTAATTTGCTTTTTGGAGAGTGATGTTTCAAGTTTCAGCAAAGTAAAGAGAAAGAAACTTAAACTCCTAGCGAGAACAGCATTCATTGCAAAAAACAGAATTTTGATGAAAACTGTTAAAATCAGAGGTTTAGATCGAGATGTCATTTGGCTTCCTACTAAGTTGAGAGCTGTGGTATGTGATGTAACCCATAATAAGAAATATTCTGGGCACCCAAATTTCAAGGATACTCTTTTGAGAATAAGAAAGAAATATGTATTATTGGAAGACGATGTTCAAAGACATTAAACAATTCTCACAAGCATGCGTCGCTTGTAGTATCTTTAAAGATGCTGGAAAGGCAAAATACGGATTTATGTCTAGCACACTCGTGGAGACGGCAGGCCAGTGTGCGTATATTGATGCCCTAGGGCCATTAATTAGATCAAGTACAGGGGGACACGTTTTTTGTATAGTAATCCTTGATGCTTTCACACGATTAGTTAAATTTTTCCCTCTTAGAAAAGTAACATCAAAGACAGTAGCTGATTGTCTAATACAATTTTTTTGTGACAATTCATTCTATCAGTTTGTCATTTCTGATAATCATGCTGTATTTACAAGTAGACTGTGGAAGGAAACATTAGAGTTGCTTAGAGCAAAAGCTGTGTATATTTCAGCTTATAGAGCTTGCGCTAATAAAAGCGAACTTTGGGTTAAGCAAATCAAAACAAGTATTTCTATATACAGCGAAAAACACAGCGACTGGTCGAAAGATATAAAGTTATTAGAATTTGCTTTGAACTCCAAAACTTGTTCGGCGACTGGCTTTTCCCCGTTTCAATTGACTTTTGGTAGGGAGGTTCAATTTCCTTACAATATGTCTGAGACCAGTGAAGGAGTACATGAGGTCATTCAACATGATTACTTAAAATCTGTAGACGAGCTTAAAAAGAAATTGAAGTCTTCTTGGGACTGTGCTAATTTAACGCAAAGGAAGAAACATTAAGCCTCAAAGAAATTTTACAACAAGGGTCGAAAACAACATCATTTCAAAACAGGACAAAAGGCCTGGGTCAAGGCAGTGCGTCTGTCTTGTGCACCCAAAAACATTTCTGCCGCGATGTTACCAAAATATTTAGGTCCCTATTTATTGGAGAAACAGTTAGCCATGAACACATTTTTAGCCAAAAACATATTTACAGGCAAGATCATAAAAGTTAATACCGACCAAATGAAACCGTTTTGGAAACCACCGTCTTTCAGCGAACATCTTCCGGAGCAGAGAGAAGATTTTGTTATGAGAACGCCGGAAATGAAGGGGAGGGGGAAGAAAGACCCTAAAATAAAACTTCCTTTTTCGGAGAGGAAAAAATAGCCGATGAGGAAGGTTATATACATATAATTCCTATTGTACGAACTTGACAAACAAAATAGGAAAAAATTAGAGAAGCTTTAGTTTTGTATTAGACAATCTAGTGTGAAGACCTATACTACACTCTTAGAGATGAACTCAATGTTCAAAAAACCACTTCCGAAGCAGAGATCGGTCTATGCTTCTTGTAGACCTAGAGAAGACAACCCGTACGAACTAGCCTTGCTTCTGCACGTCGATAATGAAAAGGCAGAAAGGGGTAGGAAAAGGAAATTTAACCAAATTTCTGAACGAAAAGGCTACGATCCAAAGAACTGCACTCTTGCAGAGCTGAGATTAATTAAAAAAGAAGAAATCATGGAGGTACATTCCATGCCAGGAACATCCTCCAAGAGTCAACCGTGGGTTGAAGATGATGACCAGGATGTGCTGTCTATATTCGCAGATGACATCAATTTTGATGGACTTCCACCGACTCCCGGGAAATTCTTACAGGAGGAAAGACCCTCGGAAGACAAGAAAAGTGCTGCGAGAAAACTCCACTTCTAATCCAGAGCTTAGTTTCAGTGTTTAGTGAAAACTATGGTGTTTGTGTGTTTTTTTAAAAAAAAAAAACAGTTCGAGACTTTTAGACTAGGCTAAAATAAGCCTTAAAGTTGAAATTAATATCTTGTGTGTGTTTTGTGATATTAAAAAATAAAAAAAAGGTGTAGTGAAAAATTCTTAAGAAAGACAGTTAGAGACAGTGGACTTTCAAAGAATAAGTGATATATTCATTTCTTTTTTTTGTTTGTCCGGGGCTATGTAAGGACGTATCTTCGCCCTTACTGGTTTGCTGTAATAAGGTAAAAAAGGTTAAATATATTTTATACATATTTATATGTTTAATTAGTAAGACTATATATTTATAATCTATTAGGTCTGGCCAGACACACACACATATATATATAATTGTAGAGGATAACTTGTGTATAGAATTGTGTTCATAGTTTGTGCTTATTTTTTTTCTTTCTAACGTACTTTTTTTCCTTTAGCTTTTAAATATTTGGTGGCTGAAAATTTTAGAATGGAATTACTAGAATCTCGGAGGTTTTGCCTACCCAAGCTGTTCTTTTTCTTTAGCGAAAATATAAACCTGATAAAAAAAAAGAGAGAAAGTAACGCGTCCACCGACCATATAAAAGAAGACCCTCAGTCGTAATTTTTTAGAAGATGGTCAGGAGGGCTAAGTGATGTCCTTTTGAAATTCTCTGTCTTCTGGTAGGGAACTATCTAAATGATGATAGTTGCAGAGAGAAGGAATTTTCTCTGGGCCTAAGTGATGGCCGTAGAAATATTAATTTAAAACGAATTCATGTAGGGAAACTATCTAAGTGATGATAGTTGCAGAGAGAAGTAATTTTCTCTAGGCCTAAGTGATGGCCGTAGAATATTTTGAAATAAATTCATGTAGGGAAGGCCTGAGCGATGGTCTATACAGAAGCGTTGATTTAACTGAGTTCTGAGATTCAAATCACTTGTATATTGAAGAATTAGATATTTTTTTATTTAGGCCAGAGGAGACCAAAGTGATGGTGTTCTCTTTAAGGAAGTTAACCTTCTATGTTCACAAGTGGGTGTAATAGATGAAAGGTTAATATATTTTTTTTACTGATGGAAAGTTGTAGTCAGACTTTCTTGATAGAAGTAGGACATCGGTCGAAGCTTGTTCGAAGTGGCGGACAGCGGGTTTCCGAGTAGAGTAAATTTGGGAATCTGTGGGCATCGATTAAGATATTTTCTAATCAAAAGATACAAAGGTTAATTAGTTAAGGCTGAAGAACTCTGATGACAGAATTTGATTATTTGTACATATGTATATTTGCACTTTTATTCTAAAAATAAATTAATATCAATTCTACAAGTGTTATATATTAAATATATATTTCTCAGAGCAAAAACCTACGACCTTAGTTTGATAGATTAAAATTAGATTTCAGCTAAAACCTTCGGTTGTAGGAGAAGAAGAGGATTAAGACAATTTATTTTATTATTAAAGGTAAGATAAGAGTAATGCTTTATGAGAGAAGCATTATACTTAATTATGTAGTGGCCTGTTACATGCTATACATTTGAGGTTATGGAGAAGAACAGGTTAAACCACTAACACAGTTCAAACTGACAACCTTCTTTTGCGTACGTCACTGACTGGAAATGAACTTCGTATACTAACTGCTGATATATATATATATATATATATATATATATATATATATATATATATATATATATATATATATATATATATGTGTGTGTGTGTGTGTGTGTGTGTGTGTGAAGTACACTCATCCCTATGAAGAGACATTAGTGTATCAATCTTTACTTATAAAAGCATTATGCATTTCTTTTTAGAAGTGTAAGTATACGTAATTTTTTGTAAGTAAAGATACTGGTACTCTACTAACTATAAAAAATATAGTTTCAACTGTCAACTAGTATTTTTATTAAACCTAAAATCATAAATTATAATTAATAAATCATAAATTATTAATCAGAGGCATGGACATAATTCAAATTAGTGTGATTAACCAATTATACTTCACCAAAGATAAGCTTAGACTGTAAGTCATGAATACGAATCCTAAGGTTCAAAGTGTGAAATTTATCTTGTTTATCAATAGGTTTTAAAAATTGCCTATCAGGTTTCAACTTTCAAGTCCAAAATTTTAATTAAGTGAATGGCATTGACACATGTATCAGATTACAAAAGTCAAGAAATATCTGAATGTGACGTCAGAACAATACACTGGCGTCTCTGGCATGTAAAATTTCGGGGGGACATCAAAGAAAGTGATTTAAATGGTACTACCTGTTTATTAACTTCGATTCCATTTGTTACCTTTCTGCTTACCTTCACGGACCCCCTAAGGCATATCAAGAACTAGATAAAATCGTTTCACAGCCTGAATATTATATTCCAAATAAATATAATTATTATTACTTATATGATATTCTGTAGTTAGTAAATAAATTAAATTAGAATAAAATATTGAATATTTTGTACTTCAAAATATTGGGGGGACGCGTCCCCCTCGACCCCCCGCCCGTCTACTAAATTTGGGAGAAGTACCATAGCCCATGCCTCAATGTGATGAAAGTTTTTTTTTTTTTTTTTTTTGCATGGAAACTGTTTGTTTGAAAAGTTCTCTTTGTTCAAAATTTTTCGTTTAAAAACTTTTATTTTCACAAAATTTTTCGTTCGAATATTTTTCCTTGCACAATTATTTTGATTTTAAAATTTCCTTTTCCAACTTTTTGGTACAAAATGTTTCCGTCGAAAATTTTTCTTTGCAAATCTTATTTAAACATCCACTCATGACATCATCCTAATTACATCTTTTCTCTGTGTATGTGATGTCAAATTCGGCACCTAATACTTTCAATATAATACCTAATCAAGACCATCATATTAGGTCATTTCCCAAATTTATATATATATATATATATATATGGAACGTTTATCAAATTTAAGGATGGTCAATGTACCCCTGCCAATTTTTTAAAAGGAATGCGCTAAGGTATCAGAAAGAGGCTGAATATATATACTCATCTATTTGGTTATATGTTGTCATAATCCAACCTCTCAGAGGATACAGTTGAAGAAAAACATACAATTTGGTAACATATATTGTTTGTGTATATATTTTTGGTATTTTTTTTACCCCTCGAAGGGAACATTGTGAAGCACCCAAAATCTACAGAGATACATTCACGAGCACCCAAAATTTACAGAGATACATTCACGAGTACTAGAGAACATTTATTACATTTTATTTTTAACAATCCCAAAGCTACAAAGTAAACTAATGCATCACATAGTTTGGAAAGAAGAGATACTTTTTTTCTTTAGAGAGATTTGTTTCTCCCTCTTTCCCTAAGTAATTGGAACGCCGAGTACAGTATTTCGCTATTAGACTCGTTACATTTCTAGCTAATGTTTAACAGTATACTACAGACAGTTACCAAATGAACTGTGAGTAATTGAAATTTTTGTAACCTCTCTGTAACGACAAATAATCATGTTGCATAGGTGTCAGTTATTTAGAGATTTGACTCTACTATTTGCTTCGAACTTTGGAAATATTTGACTAAGTGCTTACAGAATTTAATAAAATTTCATCCAAAATTGAACGAAAACCAATGCTGATGGATGTATTCAATAGATGTGTCATTGTCTAAAAAACGCAATCATTTTATGGAAAATGGTTCCTTATTTTGATACAAACAAAAAGTGGATGATTTCTGTCTTCAAAATTGACCTTTCTATTTATATTCTTTTAAAGGTATTATTCATTACCAATCTTTTCTTTCTAGACTATTATTTACATCGAAGGCCATTGACGCAGGTACTATTTATTAATTCTTTTTCCTTCCAGCAATAGGATTATCTCGACAGACAGTGTGTAAGCCAAAATGTAACATCCCTTTGGAATACAAACCAGTGTGTGGGATGATAACATATCCGAACCAAGAAGCGATGAATTGTGTATTTGGGAAAAGTGAGTAGGCATTTTTATTTACCCCTTTTCTCTTTCTTTCAAACAAAGGTATCATAGTTATTCTTAGAAAAAGAACGATGTATGTACGCACAGGTGTTTATCAAAACAATGGAAACACAGGATGAAAATGTAACCTACCCATGCCTATAGCTGCAACACTGAGACTGTGGAGCCAAGACCATTTTGGGGGACTGACTTCAGTTCACTTTATATTGTAGTATCCCACGTTGTATTGTATGCAAACAATCCTTTACACTTGTGTTTTCAAACACCACCACCTGGATACTACTCACCTGGTTTACTTCAGGATACTACGCACCACGTGGATTTACTACAACCAGCAGACGACGGACCTCTGGCTCCTCCTACGAAACAAATTATGACATTAGACCAGCAACGCCACCGCCGCCAGGACGCCTATATAATGGGGCGTATCCGGCAGTCACCAGTTCTCTGCTGTTCCTCCTACTGTTTGCCACGGAACATTAGGAGTAGCCTAACCCGAAGCCTCTAGTCTGCTACGGGACTCTTGGCTATTCCTCTCATCCTGGTTTAGCATGCTACGGGGCTCTGTGACTACTAACCTCCTCACTGCTTGCTTCGGAGCTTTGGAGATTCCTTCGCCACTCTGCCTAGCCTGCCACGGGGCTCTGTAGAGATCCTGTCCTAGGACTCACTGTCAAGAACTTCCTAATTTCTTACCTAATATTTTAAAGGAGAATAACTTCGTAGTATTAGTGAGTTTTATAATAAAAGCCAGTAATGGGAGTCGATTCCGGAGACTCATTTATTTACCTTACTCTGTTTACAACCTGTATGGAACAGAGTTTTAAAATATATTTTACATTCATACATACATAATAACAAATAAGTGAAACTTGGAGGAGGGATTCAGTCCATTGGTCACCCCTGGGATATGAGCCCGAACTTTTTTGCACTGTTAGCATGAAAAACAGCTCCAGTTTGTCGTGGTATGCAGCCATAAAGTTCATGAATGCTTTTCAGATAAATATAATGCTTCAACTCTGCAGCACTCAGTCTCCTCGGTGAGCGTGAGGGCTGAAGAATATATCTGCTCCGGATCCTGAGCTCCAGAACTGATCACAGGCGTTTAGTAATGCTGATGTCTGAGAATTGGATATTCCAGAAGAGGTAACGTAGTTCATCCCGACATTAATGAAACCACACCTCAACAGCTCTAGTAGTTGTCATCTTGGAAAAATCTCATCTTTGGCTGGAAACAATGACGGACAGAAGATGTACATGATGATCTCAAGTTTTCACAATCACATATTAGCAATAGTCATGCAATAACAGGAAAATGCAGTCAACAAATCACAGGGCAGGATCCGTTTTCGTGGTAGGAGCATATACTTTGGAGCTTAAGATCCTCACCGTCCGCAATGCATAAGCACTGCGTGTTGTCGGAAATAAGTTTGAAAGAGAACTTACCGGACTATATTACGTACACATTTTCAATCATCAGCAATCCATTTTGGATGATCTTGCGACTTTCTTGCTTTCCTCTAATGCGTTGTTAGTGGTGATTAGCGGTTTGTAACCTACAACTCAACCGTGGATGTTCAGGTTATGCAACTCGCGCTTGATTGTGATTATCTTAATCGGCTGTTCCAGATGTGGATTGAGTTCAGCATTCTCTGGGTTCTGTATACCGCCATAGCCTTCGGGAATCTTCTGACTTCTCTAATGGCTAGCGCGGGTGCCTTTGGCACACGCATTCTCAGGTTTGATTCCGGGTGGCAGAGCCTTGGAAAATTTAAATGATAATTCGAATTCCACCTTAAACTGCAAGTGACTGTCTCATGCAGGCTTGGTGCAGAAAGGGGACGCTAAATTTCAATAAACAAACGAACATTCCCGTTCGACACTACTCTTCGGGCATACTTAATGTACAGGTTGTCTGAAAAGTATTGTGCGTTTTGCACAAGAGATGACGTTAGTGTTGGAATATATTGCAGTAATAGGTGCCAGCTCATGACAATATAAAATTTTATTGTTAAAAGAGGAAAAAGAATTGTATAGACTATTCTATATTATATTGTTTTTTTTTTGGATAATTTTGCAGCGTTATAATATGTATTGATTCTTATATTTAAAATTTATATATGCATTGTAATTTATCTCAGTCCATGTGGGAGGTATTAAAGCGAACTCTGGTATTTGTTATTTGGTATTAAAATTATTTGGTACATATTATTTATATGGGATAAAGTTTAGGTGTTATAGGCCTAAAAAATAAGCCTAACATTAAAAGTAGATAAAACTGCATAAATAACATTTAGGAACAGTAACCTATGAAATTTTTGACATTTTAACAGTTAGTATCTCAAATCTAATTGTATATGAGCCGCAGTCGGTCATGCCAAACGCCATTTCACAGCTGACAGTGGAAGCTAGTGGACGTGAATCAGACGTGAGGTATTGCGCCGTGAAGATTAGTGCACTCTCCGCAATACATTTTGGAATCTTATTTCGATAAAGGCACAAATGCTTCGCCGGTGCGTGAAGAAATTTCTGCTGTTTGTGAGCAAGATACGTTATCAAAAGCAACAGCTAAAAAACAGACGCGATCAATCACAGCAATTGTGGATGATGTTCCTGCAAAAGTCCAGCAAAACATCTACCCAATCGAGTTTGCATATGCAAATCTCTACTGAAATGTAATGAACTCGAATATTTTCTGAAGCGTTCATCACGATAATGAAAATTGGATAAGTTACAGTAACAATGTGTAAGGAAGATCGTGGCCGAAACAAAGACAAACTTCACAGTTTCCCCCCCAGGAAGATTATGCCGTGAGTTTGTTGGAATTGGAGGGACATAGTGAATCACGTGCTGGTGCCACTGGGTACAACCATAAACTAGTACTTATACTGCCGATAATTAACGTGCATGTAACTAACAATTCCAAACGAACGACCAAAACTAGTCAATAGAAATGTGTCGTATATGACGCTGACAACGTCATCAGGCATACATCTTTAACGACCCGTCAGAAATTGGGAACACTTGACTGGAAAGCTTTAATGTATCCACCGTATAGCCTAAACCTGGCACTTTAGACTATCATTTGTCTTTATCTCTGCTTAAATGGGTTAAGTTGATTTCAAAAGTGGACTGTTTTAATCACGTGTCACAATGTACTACAGATAATCAGTACTACTTAGTTGCTATACTGGTCACGCCCCAGATTAAATTTTCTTCCAGTGCTGAACACCATCTTTACATTCTCTCAGTGAGACAGTCTTTTGTAGAAGCTAATTTTAGAGCTCTTCTCCCGCCAAATTTCAATACAGCAAGAATATTGCATGAACAGGAGGTAATTTCTTTCTGTGCATTATACACTGGAACTAGTAATCTACATTAGATGACATTTTAAAAAGTTGTTGGGAAAAATATTTGGAAAATGTCCATAACGTGTCATATACAGCGAGTTTTAAATTTAAAAAATAAGAAATATTCTAAAGAGAATGGTAATAGAGCTGTCCATACAAACTTTGGATCCCTCCGAGTGAGAGTGCCATCATATTGTGGATGCAAATGAAGAGACACTTTAATATGCCAGAGAGAAAAGAAAAAAATGATTAAATGAAACTGAAGAATTACCAATAAGCCAATGGATAAAGTACTCACATTTCGAACTATTTTTAATGGCGCATGTGTTTTCCAATTTTAATATGTAATTGTTATTCAGTACATCTTGTGCCGATATTAGCTCACTAGAGGTCAGATTGAAAAAGGTGAATCTTTCAGAGTTTCAAGCAAATTAAGAGTTTGACAGATGCCTCCTTTTACTAGATGAATTGAACATCTTACCAGACCATGAAACCATGAAACAGAACCAAGATTTAATGTAGTAGGCGGGGTTACAGAATCTATGCGTAATTATTTTATTTTATTTTATTGTGCACTGAACATAACAGGGGTAGACCTGGTGATAGTATTCACATTAAGGGTATGACCAAGATTTCTACCGAAATTCTGATTTTAAATATTTTTTCCTTTGTTTTGTAGATACAACGGCCAAACACCCTGGGGAATGTCTACAAGGGAAGACTCTGGACCCTTGCAATGCTATCCAATACGAATCGAACCGCTACTGTGCTACAAACAGGATGCACTACGAGTCATATGAAAGTATTCTCTGCCTTCGGAAGATCAACAGAGGTAACTGATAGAGTCTATTGTCTTACTTCGTTTACTAAAAGCAAATTTATTACTAACTTGCTGAAATGATCATTCTTCGTAAGAGATATAGTTCTTTTGAAAAAAATGAACCCTCTTTCTTCCTTAGAATACGCATTTCCACAAGAGTGTAATGTAGAATCCATAAGATCCTCTATTTTTGTCATAAATTTTGAATCCAATATGATACGTCCTTTAATCCAAGAGATAAAAGATAAAAGCTGAGATTGAGGTAGGTATTGACTACCCGCCAAAATTGTTTTCAATCTGGTCAACTGTTTTCCTGTGGTGTCATCACAAATATCAGAACGTCAATGTGACGAAGAAAGTACAGAAAATGGATTTTCTTTTTTTAAAAAAAATGTCAGAACATGTGTCCACTTATCTATAATGAGATGTTCCTAACTTTATGCATTTATGAGAAACTCAATGTTTGATACAAAAAATTACTCTTACTTTTATACACATTTTAATGAAATGGACATGATGACTTTGCAGACGTTAGCGTAAACGTGTATATCTTAGGCCTGGATTTTTATTGAAAACGATTGCAACAGTTGCAGACTTTGTCTTCTTTTAATTTTCTCTCTTAGCATGAAAAGACTTAATTTGATAAAAGTGATTAGTACTAATGACTCGTCCAAAATCATTAACACACCTTTGCTCCAAGTATCTCTTTTATTTCTATACCTCTTGTAGGTATACAACATTCACATGAACTATCCGAAGTAATCTTTATCGGATATACAATCACACTGCCTGTAACTCATATACGAGTATATACAATAATCTTCAATCATACATATATTAATTACTTCAACATAATCTAGATCCTTCCTTCCTTCATACACCATTATCGGTGAAAGTATAGGTGCACCAGACATATAACGTCCTAGTGTGCTATAAATGCGAAAATCGTTTTATGCTTAAATGTCTTCTGCGTATGATTATTCAGAAGTATCATAGTATGACGGCTCGGCAGGTATGATTCTTCACTAAATTGTCTTTAATCTAAGTTCGTTTTAATCCATTATTCTCTTATATTTTAATCTCACTGTCTGTTATGATGTACAATATAGTCCGCCGCCATTTGCATTATATATGCTGGGTTGAGTTCGTAAAAAGTAACATGTTACTTTTATAAATTATATTGTATTTTGTATCTTGCTTTGAACAGATGCCTAAAAGGGCTTGTACTCATAGCATTGTGTTGTAACAATAATAATTGATATTAGTGCTCTCGACGGGTCGGGTCGGGTCGGGTTGAAGACCGACCCGACCCGTGACCCGAATTGACTGACCCGACCCGATGACCCGAGTGACCCGACCCGTGATCCGACACGATTGACCTAGCCCGAGCTGACCCGATTGACTCGACCCGACAACCCGACCCGAGCTGACCCGACTGACCCGACCCGACAACCCGACCCGAGCTGACCCGACAACCCGACCCGAGCTGACCCTAGTTGGTGAGGACTTCAAATTATATGCCTTTAGCCAAACTCCCTCTATAAAAACTGTTGTGGAAGTACTGCAGAAATTTGAAACATCTATTTTTGGATAGGGCACATACTAGTTCCTAAGTGAAGTCTTGACCCGACTACGGTAGGTCCCAAAGTTATGAAGCTATTGATATTTAAAATTCAATATTTCATGATTTCGTGATTTCATGATTCAGCCTAAAACTCCGAAAGGAAGCATTTGCGAACCCAGGTTGGTCTATAATTTTTGTCTTATCTTGGTGTCAGGAATCACCTCTCAAACGTTGTCGGTGTTGTTTTGAAACATCCTGTATATGCTCTGCTCTGATACAAAGGGTTCGTGGATCATTCCAAGTTTGTTAAAAAAACTATTTACAGTTTTTGCTGTATTTTTCTGTTTTTTACAATTCTGATTCTTCCAACAACACTCATTCGATTTGAAACATATTCTCTTGGCTTTCGGAAAAATAATTGTGATTAATTAAAATTTGTTTTCATTCACTTTAGTCTAAGTACTACTCCAATTTCAGAAACAATATATTGCGGTGTTAGGAAGTAACTTACGACTGTATTTTAAATTGTTAGTGTTAACATGTTATACTTGACTTACTTAATTTTAGTGTGTGTTTTTGTGGTACATGTACTGAAGTCGATTTTTGGTTTCGAGAACAGCTCTAATGAGATAACCTTGAACCTAATTGATAGTTATACATAATTTTTACTACATATTTTAAGGTTTTGTGCTTAAATTTAAATATGTAATTTTTTCTCCAATTGACACTGCTAAAGAAAATAAATTTGTTCTGTTTTAGATTTGGATATTCTGCATGATGGCCCTTGTACTATTGAAGACATCAACGTTTCAGAGAATTCTCAAAGAATTTGCCTTTTCGCTGAGAATATTTTACTTCATTTACCTGTTTGTGGTTCAGATAACATCACTTACGAGAATCCCTATGTCTTAGGTTGCATGGCGCAGCGGAAACAAGGTAAGATAGTAGAATCATTGAAGATCAATTACTCATTAAAATACTAACGCACCAGTCGAACTGACGTTTCGTATGAACCAATCAGTATTCACCGTGCTATTGCCAAAGTTGCGACGAATAAGGCGGCATAATTCTTGTGTCAGTAAGATGTAAAATATGTTACAAGAGCATATCTCACTGATAATATCCTAGGTGTGTTCTGTAGCTGATCCAGGATATGATCAAGGGAGGAGCTAAACCATAGTTTCCCGCTTTCTTCAGTATAAAGCAGGATTGAAGCCCATTTTATTCAGTGTCAAGGGGGCGTCAAGGGGGAGGACTATAGCCCCTATAGCCGCCCTTGGATCCGCACCTGGGCGTGTGTGATATAAATTATAATTGTGCGTCAATTTAATTTAAAATCTATCATAAATAAAACTTGGCACTTGGTGTCTTACTTTCTGCGAATGAGCAAATCGAGAATGAAAAGAAAATTCGAATGAAGAGTTACATGAATATGGCTTACGCTTATGGATAAAAATACAGGACTTTTAAAAGAGATATAGAGAGCAGAGGTTTTAAGGAAATTGGCTTCCTGTTTGTCTGTATATCCGTCCGCCCGAGAGACAAAAAAACTCAAGAACTACTTGATTGATTACCATCAATTTTGGCCAGGGTGTAGAATGTTAAAAATTAGGAAAAGAGTTCGTTGGTGGGTGATCGGTCCAGCGGGAATGGTAGAAATCAACCAAATATTTCCAACTTTAACATTGATTACTATAGAGCATAAACGGCAATAGATAGCTAGAAGCGATTTCCTGGAATTGCAAGGGGCACTTCGTTACCTTGCTTGATTATTAATGTTATATATTTTAATATTAAATCTCTATATATAATTAAGTTGTGTATATTAATTAGTAAGTCAGGCCTGACACGTATTTAGCTAACGCATTTATCTAGTACTATTTATTTAATAAGTATAGTGTAATATATAATCTTACTATGTTTATAATACGTAAATGTATGTAAATATCAATTAGTTCATTATCCCAATCATTTATATAAGCCAAATTTTCTTTTAAGATTAAGATTCAGTTAGTTAGATCGAATATTACTGTCGCTCCCACTTGATTATAGACTTAGTAGAGAGGCGTTTTTTTTTTTTTTTTTTTTTTTTGAAGATTTCTCTTTCTTGCTTGCTTTTTCCAGTAATTTTCCACTGCTGTAGGAGTTTCTAGAACCGTTGAATACTTAAATTTTTTCTTCATTTTTTCTGTCCCCGGCAAAACATAGGTCTATGCTGGTGCCTGTTCAGTCCAAAGGGAATCAGCAAGTAAGCTTTTTCCTGGGAGTTTGTCCTTTAGCTTAGTTACTCGATGACCAGTGGATATGTTAGTCCGTGGCTTCCTGTCCCGCTAGAGAAAGTGGTCTCTGGCCATAACTTAGGTGAATTCCAGAGTTAGGAATAGGAATTAAACAATAAAGTAGGAGTTTTGAGCTCTACGTCAGAGTAATGACAAATGAGCTCTACTTAATGGTTAGAAGGAGTGAAAAGTAATTTGCTCTTGGGGTGACCCTAGGGAGAGAGTGAACCCAGGGCGCTTAGGTTTTTTTTTTTTTTTTTTTTTTTTTTTTTTTTTTTACAAATCTCCAGGTGCTGGAGGTTTTTCCCCATAAAAATTGAATTCAGGTTGCGATTTGAGTTCGTTCCCCGTACAGTCAGGCAATAGTGAGGCTTGGCTGGTGTTTTTGTTTTCACACTGCGACTTTCGTGTTTGAAAGTATTAGAGTGTGTGTTTACCTTTTAACCTAGAGTCTTGAATGGAATACGTAATAATATGGCTGGGCCATGAGTGACGGCTGCTCCTCCTAATTCCCTAAGTTTACCAATCCTTTAAGAATTTAGTTAGTTTCCTTTTCTTTATTTCTCAGAGTGTTGAGAGTCCAAACCAGGTGTAGGCCAGACTGAAGTGAAGTTAAACAGTCTTTGAAAGCAAGGAATATGGACCTAGAGTAGAGAGAGTACTAGTTTCCATATTACGGCAGTTCCCAAAGAAATATTAGAAAAATCTTTTATTGTTTATGATTAGTGATATTTAAATTAGAGTCTGTGCTCCTTGAACTCTCATGATGAGTCTTAGGGAAGCCGAGCAAAATATTAAAGATTTTCTTTCAAGGGCGAAGTAACGTCCTTTGAACCTCAAAATTCTAGTCACTCACCTTACCTAAATTAAAGAAAAAATGTTTAATAAATCTAGTTATCCACCGTAAATCCCTTGAGTTGTTATTTTTGACTCAATCGTATTTTGAACCTGTTACCAAGACAACAGCGAGCGGACGATTTATTTCTTAAGGAATTTATTTCTTTTGTTGTAAGGTAAAATGGCAGACTCGTTAGAGTGGCATGATAAAAAATCTCGATTAGGTTTATAGTTTCATATAGATATAAAGTGATCAGATCCGTAACGATCCGAAGAGTAAAAGTCGAGATAGAAGTACATAAATATAATTAACTATTTTTTTAATAAAAAAGTTATTCCTTACAAAATCAATGAAGCGTACTGATAATATTCCATTTTTATTTTAAT
Source organism: Thermobia domestica (assembly GCF_964235325.1). Taxonomy (NCBI): domain Eukaryota; kingdom Metazoa; phylum Arthropoda; class Insecta; order Zygentoma; family Lepismatidae; genus Thermobia; species Thermobia domestica. The sequence continues at coordinate 2,221,988 of NC_137468.1, forward strand.
CTATTAAAACTAGAAGTGCTAGAAATCTAATACCACTTCCGGTTTCAATATTTATTGAGACTACATCACACCATGCAAACCAAACTCCTTCAAGTTGTGTACACGTGACACCACTACTTGTTGCATCAGTGAGACAGTAGTTGGATATATGTGGACATAGGAATTGATTTCAATGATTGTACACCTAAAATGTAGAACAACATTCTGTGATTAAAATTGATAAAAATCATGTTTGATTTCAGGATTGGAAGTGGCTCGTCCTGGGAGATGTTCTGATCCTCCGCCATCAGAGAAGAAGAACCCTTGCAGTGAGGAGACAACCGTTCCAACGACTCACAGAAGCATCTGTGCTTCCGACGGTAACACCTACACCAGCTTTCAAGAAATCAAATGCGCACGCAAACAATACAACGTTGGAGCAGAGTGTAAATATTACGTTTTAATAATAATAATAATAATAATAATAATAATAATAATAATAATAATAATAATAATAATAATAATAATAATAATAATAATAATAATAATAATAATAATATGATTGTTTTGCTCCAAGCTAGGTTCCCGTCCATTTACCTAATACAATTAGACGGGTCACTGTTAGTAGAACAGGGTTTGAATGGCTAGCTTTCTTCTAATTTATTGTTTCATTTAATTCCAGATGAGATTCAGAGTAAAGGGTTTTCCAAAAAGAGGTGGGTGACCATGTTTACTTGAACATGACTGTATGGGTAAAGGTAAATAGTGTCCCCTTTCTGGTAGGTAAAGATGGGCCACGAGTGATATTGAAATAAGTGCAATTCTCTTGACTTCGACACGCACTTGAGGCAATCTAGTTAACACTACAATCCATCCGCCATTGCCTCACGATCTTGCGAGGTGCCCATTTTGCAGAGACTACGAAAACGCTTGAGATAATTTGAAAGTGGGAGAACAGAAAATAAATTTCGACTCCAAGCGGAATATATTATATAGAAGTTAGTTCATACAGCTTCATTAATTTATTTGCATCTAATCAATTATGATTCTATTGATAGGATATTGCGTATTCTACAGTAACTTCATAGAGGAGGTCTTTCCAATTGACTGCTCTATGACGTCACAATTCGGCGCTCGTCTTCTCAGTGAGATGGGAAGGAGCTAACCAATAACCTGACGTTGACAAAAGACAATCGGAGAATCAAACAAGAATACTCCTAGCATAGTGGATCAGTTTCCACAAAGTCTATCCTTAAGGGTTCGTGACTCTACATACTGTATACTGCAAACACTAGCTCTTCTATCCTCTTCCCCTTTCCTCAGTAAGTTTCTCTAGGTTTTTTTTACAGATTATATAATCGCACTTCTACGTCATATATTGGCGAGTTGGTAATGACTGTTATAGAATGTAAAAAAAAAAAAAAAAAAAGGAGATTCCACACTGCACCATTATCCATGACACAACCCCTAAATTCTCCTGGTCACAGATCAAAAATCATCACGAAGTAGCAGAGGATACATCACATGCGTTTACGTCAGGTCAAAAGCCGGAACCTAGATGACTATCAAAACTTAACCAGCCACCTTATTCTCCTGACTTAACATCATGTGACTTTTGCTGTTTCCAAAATCAAAATATGCTCGAATAGACTCAAATTTGATATCGTTCCGAACGCTCAAGACACGACAAACATATTTCAAAGCTCTTTTAAGCCCCAGAAACGTTTTCACTAACGACCAGGAACGCAGCAAGATTTTTACCTAAATAGTTAAGGGGCAAAACCCGACACAATCACAGTCGCGAATATAGCCTATCTAGGGTGGGTTGAAAAAAATCGAAAGTGCGAGAATCGAATCCCAATAGCATACAAAAGTTGCAACTTAGTTTGTGTAATGAATTAGCAAAATTTGAAGAAAATCGTCTATTGTCGTTTACCACCACAAGGGGTCCGAAGTTCGAAAAAATGAAGGAATAGGGATAATGTAACAGTTTTTAAAATATAGACCCTATTAAAAATGCAATAATAATTCCCCAATAGTTTGCAAGTATCTTTATAGTGCACAAATTACCAATAACAATTTTCGCTTTACTCAGTTGATAAGTTTTAGTCCCACAATGTGTTTAAAGATTGGTCAATAATCGTATTAGTCTAAGCAGGTAAGGGATGACGGTTCTATAGGTCACAAGCTTCAATGGAATGATTGGGGAAAAGAGATGGCAAACAGTTCTAGGAGTTATAGCTAAACTGTCATCAAATTGCGTAGACTGCTAAATGAAACAAAGTCTTAAAAGAGAAAATAGGACAAAAGTGGAAGGTAAAAGAGGGAGATCAACAGGGAAGGATCACAATCTCAGTATCTTTCTATATGAGAATATTCCTTAGGACGCTCTTGCTCCTGGTTGTGAATCTGGAGACAATTCACTTTGGCTGGACAGACTTCTTGTGCAGCTCGAAGCAGTTTAAACCTTCACTGAGTTGTCAGTTGTAGCCCAATATCTCTCTTTTTCTCGCGGAGCGACCTTTGTGAACGTGGGTTTATCTGTTCTGTCGGCTCTCGGTTAATTTCTGAATTTACTTCTGACACGATCAGTGTGGTGTTAACTTCTCGTTGCACAAATCTTGAACCTTAATCTTCTGTTCTAACTTACCAAACTGTGTCTTTTGATCATCGCTCTTTTTGTCGGTTGGCGATGGTTAATAATTATTACCGCATGAACATAACGAAGTACTGAGTATCCTAGTATGTCGCTTGTGCAAGAAGGCAAGAAATGCTCTGGCACCTTTAGGATATTGGTTAGAAAGGAACTCGGCTGTTGTTCATTGCAATTATTTGCATAAATGATTATGAGAGTTTTACATAATTAGTCTGGAATCTACTTCTTCTGGGCGGCTGATGGCTGGCAGAGTGTGTTACAAGTAAAACCCATAATAACTTGATGACCCTTCTGATATTTTATTGTTCATGGCATTAACAGTGAGCTACTAACTAGCACCTTTGCAGCACTTTAGCATATTGTTTTTAAAAAAATACTACTCCTACAATTACTCTTATGTACGAGTAAGCAATTGTTGAAAAGGTAGAGAACCAAATCAAGTTGAGACACGTAGAGTACACGTGTCAACACGTGTCTTCTTGCCTTATTGCATGAGTGATACAATGGTGATGAAGAGAGAGAGAGTTTGAGAAGCTAGAAAATGAGGTTGAGTCCTGAGAGCGGTATCAACAAGAGTTGCTACCAGGCTCATGGTGCAGAACGAGATCCAGAAATGTGGAAGTGGAGAAGATCCTGAACCAATAACCGACTGACCCTACTAGATCACCATTCCCAAGACCTGGCAGAAGACCCGGGTTTTATTCCAGTTGGGAGCTCATGTAGTTTGGATCCTTCGTTAGCCTGTACGCCAACGTCTCATATAGCTTCACTGCTGAAAGGGACACTAAACTCATCATACCAAAAGCTACCGTTCTCAAACGTCGGTCTACAAAGAGAAAGATAAATAGATAGGAAAAGAGATTCATGTTGGGTCAGAACTACGTACTCAATGATGCCGAGCCATCTGTCCGGCCAGAGCCATTGAAATATACATCCACGACGAAGATTATGAGCCTCAAAAGTTGCCAAGGGGTTAACTCATGTAGAAAGAAAGATGCTTGGTTGAGACCCTTCGCTTTCCGTCTCTAACCTTCCACTTTTATCTGTTGTTTTCTATTTTGTTTAATTTTGCTTTCCAGTCAATAGGATCTCAGTCTAGCTGTAAGTCCTAGAAATACATTTGTCATCTCTTTATCCCAATTACTCCCTTGAATTTAATGAGCTACATAGCTGACACATCTCCCTGTATAATACGATTTTTGCCAAATATTTGAACACATTTCGGCAATGAGAGTTATCAACTGATTAAAATCAAAATATTTGTGGGTAATTTCTGATCTATAAATACACTTTTGCACTCAATTGAAGAATAATTATTGGATTTCAATATATTTTTATAATATTAATAGGCTATGTCCAGTGGCGTATTTAGGGGGGCTTCCGGGCTTAAATCCCCCCGAAATCTTACTATAGTAAAGATATGAAATATCTTGCAGAATTTTCACATTTTCAGGCAAAGATCCCCCCGAAAGGTAGCAAAGCCCCCCCGAAAAAATCGTAAATACGACACTGGATATATATCTATTTCTATTTCTTCAAATTATTCCCAACCTTTGGCCCTTTTGCAGCGGTAAAAGGTATTAGCCGATTTTGTTCAAAATTTGACAATTCATTACGTAAACTAAGTTACAACTTTTGCACGCTATTGGAATTCGATTCTCGCATCTTATATTTTTTCAACCCACCTTTGTTTACATCTTGTTGGGCGCGTACCATATTACGAGGCGCATTCAGAAAGTAAATTTTCTATGCGTCCCACAGCAAGGAAACCGTATGTTCCGTTAAGTGACTGCGTGCAAGTGGGAGAGTAAGGTCCTAGTATGGCGCATGCGTCAGTGGATTTTCTCTAATGGTCTCAGTAGCGTCGTGGCAGTAGTTGGAGATGGATGTTCCTATTCCAGCTGCCGTCGTGTATGAAGTGCCAGCAGGGATAAAGTTTTTTAATGCACAGGGTATAGTGCCGATTGAAATCCAACGTGAGATGTGCAGGTCTGTGGACCTAACGTAATGAGCAAGCAGATGGTGCATTGTTGGTGTAGGCAATTTGCAGCAGGACACCAAAATGTGCATGATAAGGAGCGCAGTGGGAATTAAACGTTATGACAGACGACCTTGAGGACCTTGTTCGGGAACGCATTATGCAGAATCGTCGATTCACAATAGCGGAACTCAGCGCTCAGTACCCGCTCCTTATTGCGCACCATTGTCACGGAGTGTCTGTTGTTCAGAAAGTTGTGTGCCAGGTGAGCTTTGTGGGCACTGATTCCGGAACGCAAAGCAAGGAGCAAGGGTCAGCATTCATATTTTTGCAACGATACAGCTGACGATGGATTTCAATCGGCGCTATGCCCTGTGCATTCAAGAACTTTACGACTACTCGCATTTCACTTGCTTCGGGAGTTGGAATAGCAACGTCCATCTGCAACCACTGCCACGACGCTACTGAAAGCATTAGAGAAAATCCACTGGCGCATGCACCATACTAGGATCTTACTCTCTCACTTGTACGCAATTGCTTTGAGCAACATATGGATTAATAGCTAAGGGACGCGCGGGAAAGTTGCTTTCTGGATGCGCCTCGTATTTCATACAAAACAACAATTATTTACGCATATTACTCAACTTTATTAACTACAGTAAATGTAGATAAACTAGGAGTTATATTTCTATATTTTATCGTCACTTTAGCCCGTCATTTATGAGCAATGATGTAGGAAAGAAAGAAAGCAATAGGGGAGGAAGGGACTTTTGTGTTAGATACCATCCTGCCTTTACAAGAGGTGAATGAGGGAGAGAAGAAAGAACCTCACTCAGGAAGGCTGGCCAGAAAGAAAAATATTTTTTCGATCGAGTGTATTGGAACTCTAACTCGAAACTCGTCGCAGTAAAGGCGAGAGCATTAGCGACTGCGTTACGCGGGGTCACTCTAGAGCAATGAACAAATAATCAGATTCGTTCATTTATACCTGGAGCCTTTATATGTGGAGCACTAACAAAGAACAACTCCCAAATACTTATATAAAATCAGAACTGTGTACACTATGAAGTGCTGAAACATCAATAGGAAATTTCATAAAGGTTTCTAAAATCAAGGGGGTAGCAATTGCCCCATTCCTTTTGCACTACAGAACTCAGTCCTTTAGAAAAGTGCTTTGCTTCCTTCGGATGGAGATTGCTTTTGAAGTGACATTCTCTACTGAATAGGTAAACTCCCAGTACTTCTAACAGCCGATTCCGGTAATTGTCACATTTTCAATATGGTAGGAATTTTTTGTTTAAAAATTGAATTGATGTGGTAAAATACTTGTTTCTGCTGGTTTCTCCTGTTGCAGTGAGAGTGTTAAGCAGAAACAGAGCCTGTCGTGAGGAGGACGATCCGTGCGAAGCTATCCAAAGAGGTTACCATTTGATGGCGAGGCCTGTCTGTGCCTCTAATGGCGTCACATATTTCAATACAATGGCAATGCTTTGTGCTGCCAAAACCATTCCAGGTAAGAGAAAAACCAATAATTCTTCTTAAAATAATTTACTGTTAGATTATTTGTATTTTAGTGTACAATTGCAAGCAATCGTCAATGCCAATATGCATATTTTTCTTGCCACAGAATGTAAGGGTAAGTTAGTGAACATGCCGGCTTAGTGTTCAGTGCTCATCTCTGGTGCTAGAAATTTCTGCTTCGATCCTGAGCCAAGTGAGTTTGTATTGGACAACCTCGTGTCCGTAAGTTTCCTCGGAATTCTTTCGGTTCTTCTCACATTCTCGCATTGTCTCAATAGTTCAGATTGAACAATGCAAGACTCTTGAGCCTTGTGGCTGGGATTAAAATTGACTAATGTGAAAAATTTAAGTTCTATCCCTAGTTGAAATTGACTGATATGAGTCAAATACCTACGGTCGATCTTGCCTGATGTGAGAGTCTAATACCCATGTGAGAAATTCAATGGTGTGAGAGTTTAATACCTATTGTCGAAATTGACTGACGCGAGAGTCTAATACCTATGGTCGAAATTGACTGATGTGAGTCTAATACCTATGTTTGAGATTGACTAATGCCAGAGCCTACATTCTATTCCTATGATTAAAATTGATGACATGAAAATGTAATACGTAAGGTTGAGATTGACTGGTGACTGAGTTCTAATTCTATGGTTGAAATTGATTGCTGTGAGTATAATCCCTATGGTTGAAATTAACTGATGTAAGTCTAATTCCTATGGTTGAAATTGACTGATATGGCAGTCTAATATCTATGGTCGAAATTGACTAGTGCCTAACTCTAGGTTCTATCCTTATGGTTGAAATTGACAGTCTAATACCTATGGTTGAAATTGAGTGCTATGAGTATAATCCCTATGGATGAAATTGATAGATGTGAGTCTAATTTCTATGGTTGAAATTGACTGATATGAGAGTCTAATACCTATAGTCGAAATTGACTGGTGTGAAACTCTAATACCTATTGTCGAAATTGACTGATGTGAGAGCCTAATATCTATGGTCGAAATTGACTGACGTGAGAGTGCAATACCTATGTTCGAAATTGACTGATATGATTGTCTAATACCTATGGTTGAGATTTGCTGATGCCAGATTCTAAGTTCTATTCCTACGGTTGAAATTGATGATGTGAAACTGTAATACATATGATTGAGGTTGACTGATGCCTGAGTCTAAGTTCTAACTCTATATTTGAAATTGAGTGATGTGAGTATAATCCCTATGGTTAAAATTGACTCATGTAAGTCTAATTCCTATGGTTGAATTTGACTCATGTAAGAATCTAAGCTCAATCCCATCACGATTGAAATTGGTTAATGGCATATTATAATTAATACAAATAACTTAAATCGGTACGGAAATATGAGTATCATGCAAGTTTCTTACATATTGTAGTTATATTGCCAGAAAGTTTCTAGATTCATAACTCAGCACGATACCACGCACAAGCTTTGTGAACGTCAAGGTCAAAGAATTCCTTAAGAGTTTCTTCAGGTACAAAATGACTTTTAGATTTAACTTTTTAATTTCGTTTTGTCACGGTTAACATTAAATTAAATTCTGCAAATGGATGTAACACCTCTGAGAAAAAAAAAGGAAGTGAAAATTTGATTGAAATCGCGTCGTAAAACCTTTTTAAAGTTTTTCTGTAAATCTCTTTACTTTTACTTTGTTGGATTTCTTTTTACAAAGACAACAGGAAAAAAAAGGAGAGAATCCTGAGTCCTAGGAAACAAATCCCAGATTTATCTCTGTCGTCTCTTCCAGAAGGTAACGAGGTTTCCTTACTCCCTCCCTCCCTCTTCCCCCGATAGAAATGAACAGGGATTACTCCTGTCGACCGGAAAATTACTGTCTTCCCAGGGATTAGATGCTGTACGAGAGAGTTTCTCCACTCGCACGCAACAGACTTCATCCCATCATCTTGGAACAAGAGTTTATTACAGGATACATCGCTTCTCATAACCTTCAGTCGATGATATTGATTTTGATATAAGAACCAGTTGCTCCGTAAAAAAAAAAAAAGCGTTACGCATCTGGGTATTTACGACACCTCATTGCAGTATACGAGCACATTTTGTAATCGAAGATCCTTGAAAACATTAGTAACTTTGTTAGACTTGAAGAGGCGCATCTTTATTTAAATATGAATTTTTAAATGAATTGTCGCATCGGACACGTTTCCCCGGAAATTCATTCGGAAGAGTTTCAAATAGGTGTTGAGGTAAGAGTGGTAGTGATATCATTCCCTTAATCACATTTAGAAGTAATGACTCCATTATTAATAGCTTAACAAGATTCAATTTAGGATTCTCAGTTGATGAAAACTGGCCTACTAGTACCTGCATATTATTACAAATACACTGTGCCACAGTTAGAAGTACTTGTTGAGTTGAGTTGATTTTGATTTAGGATTTAGGATTTAGGATTTAGATTTCTGGGCTTTCGGCATCTAAGGCCATTTAGCCCTTCACGTTTCTGAGGGATGACGTCCCTCGGCGAGCACACAATCCGGGGAAAGGGAAGGAAGAAAGGATGGGGAAAGGAAGGAAGCTGCCTGGGACCTATAAGTTAGGTACCACCCCGACATTTGCCTGGTGTGAATGAGGAAAACCTCATTCAGGGTGGCTGGCCTGAAAAAGCGTTTTACACTTTTTCGACCGAGTGCCCCCACCGGGAATCGAACCCGGGACTGAGTTGATTTTGAGTTTAACGTCCTGTTCAGCACGGAGGCTATATGAGACGTGGGCCTACTGATTAACGTGGAATCCGAACCATATGGGCTTCTGCCGGGAATCGAACCCTGATCTCCCACGCCTAGGAGTACATGTTTCATTGTTAGAAGACAAATAATAAAGAACCTGCTACTTAATTTACACATACAATAAATAGATAATTAACATGCCTGTTCGAGCAAAATCAATTCTTCTTCTTCTTCTTCTCCTTCTTCTTCTTCTTCTTCTTCTTCTTCTTCTTCTTCTTCTTCTTCTTCTTATTATTATTATTATTATTATTATTATTATTATTATTATTATTATTATTATTATAGTCAAAGGACATAATTTCTAGCGGGAAAAAATGTTTCTTTTCGATTTTCCTCAAAGTTACGCATAGCATTTTATGTTTTTTGTACCTTTGTTAATGCTTCTCTCTTCTGTTACTCTCGTTAAGACTGCGTGATATATCATTGAATAGTTTCTGTCTTTTTCGTTTCTTCTGATAGATTTTATTCATTTTCTGAGTTATTTGACTTATTTGTTTTTCTAAAAGTATTCGCTTATATATTGATGGTCTTTTACTCGAAACTGTCTCTCAGAATTCTGATTTTCCTCTCTTGCATTTTGTTTTGACTTTATATTTTTTTTTATCGGCACCCAGTGGCGGATCTAGAAGTTAAAAACTGGGAGGGCAGCCAAAACCTGGACTATGATAGGTATGATGATGAATTTAGTATAAACTTTCAAAAATATATAAATAATAGGTTCAATTATTTTTGTCACTCAAAATATTGCGGAGCCTAGGCCCCCAGCTCCAGGCTAGTTCCGCTTATATCGGTAGCCAGTTCTTTGTTATTAATTACGATGTTTCCAATTTCTTTTACTTTTCGATTTAGTCTAGAGGCGAATTCTGATATTGCATATGTCGCTAATACGTCCTGTTAAAAGTAGACAGTCTATGTAGCAGGATTACGTAACTCTTTAGGATGTGTTAAAGGTAGGTTGTCATCTTGGAAACTTTATCTGAAGCTTAGTATTAATTGTATCTAATATCAATTCTTTAATGGCGCACCAATTTCAAGAAAAGTCATAGACCAGTGGTTCTCAAACTTTCCAATAACGCGGACCGCCTGTGCATTCGGAAAGTGATCCGCGGACCCCTTGTTCATTCGGAAAGTGATCCGCGGACCCCTTGTTCATTCGGAAAGTGATCCGCGTACCCCTTGTTCATTGGGAAAGTGATCCGTGGACTCCTTGTTCATTCGGAAGGTTATCCGTGGACCCCCTGTTCATTCGGAAAGTGATCCGTGGACCCCCTTGCAATGCTATCTGAAATTTCACATGGTATTAAAAACGTATACTGATTAGAATTACCACTGACAAGAAAAAGATCAAGAAAAATATTGCAAGCAGTAATTTATTCTAAAGGCACATGGATTGTTTCCTAATGAACGAAATTTCAACTGAAAATACAGTAACTTTCAAGACTGAAAATCAATGCACTTTTTTAAAAAAGGAAATTCACTTGATAAACAGTGTTCTCAAATGCTGGGTCACTAATGAGGAATGAAATTCTTTCTGTTTTTCCATAATTGCATTGAAATCCGGAATAAGTTTTGTTACCATTAATCTTAGGTCCGATTCCACATTAAAACGATTTCGCTTTCAGGCTTTAATACTGCAAAGAGCAGAAAAGGTCTGTTCACATAAGTAAGTGGTAGGGAAATGCATCAAATGTTGCAATGCCGTTTTAGACAACTCTTTGTACTCACAGAACAGAAATTTAGTAAAGTAAGAAAACATTTAAATTTACAAACGTTAAGTATGATTTCTAGTTGCTTTCTTTTTAGTAACTGAAAAGAATACTTCTTGTATAACAGCTGTGAGTTCCATTTTATCATAACACATTTCAATTTTTAGACGTCGCGGACCCCCTGGCTACGTCTCACGGACCCCCAGGGGTCCGCGTACCACACTTTGAGAACCACTGTCATAGACTATAATATAAATGGCTGTTACACTTCTCAGAATGAATGTAAACTTATGCTTCATATACCATTTTATTCACAACAAAATAAGCTTTTCAGTAATACCATTTATGTGGAGCCATGACGTCACACGTGGGAAAAATAATGTACTTTTGCAAAAAATTCCTTTAAAAGCACCTTTTCGCTTCATACGCGATCCCTGATGCACCCTACTTCTGTCCCACTCGACAAACTGCTAACATATAACATAGTATGTGTAATGAGTAATAGTCACCCAAGCTTACTTTCTCATTTTTATGTTTTTAAATTTTTTAATGAAACTATATGCTCCATGCGTGAAATGCGTTCCACCCGCAAGAGTTAAGGAAAAGAAAGCATGCTTCTAATTGTGGTATAGATATTTCATGTTTCGATGGCAAATCGGTCCTTGTTATTCTTTCAGTAAATCGATATATAATCTGTATTGACAAACTTTATACCATAGATGCATATATATTTTCCCTATGCCTTGTACTTATATACTTACAGTAGTCATACTAAATGAAATCCTCGTTTTTCTATACAGTTTAAAATGGAACCAGTGGGAGCAGTTTCTATTGGTAGGAAGAGAGAAAGAGCAATTGTTATCAACTTGAAAATTGTTTCATCTGTCAAAATGATTACGGCAGGAGCAGACAACATAAACGTTTGAGAAAGAAATCGGAAGATGGACTTAAGTGTTTGAAGCTCAAGGCAAATGAATGATTGAAATACAAAGATGAGGAGTACGTAGATGTTTTTGATAGAATTGAAGAACATTCTCTTGAGGCAGCCGATAAGGTCAAATGACATAAAACATGTTATGCTTTTTTTACAAGTGCTACTGCTATCAAGCGTCTCATGAAACGCTTTGAGAATACTAGAAGAAACGCATATGAGTCAAGAGAGAAGAACGTGCAATAACCTGGAACTTGTCATTTCCTCTCAAGAAGATGTACTTTGACATCAATAAAATGCATATTTTGTCAAGAAGACAAGTCTAAAGAAAAACTTCATAATATACAAATCTTCGCAACTTCTGACAAGATCCTTCATCTCGCTAAGCAGGATATTGTCATGCGTTGCAGGTTTGTCGGCATTTCATAGCTGCAGAAGGCAAATATCATCTTTGTTGCTATATGGAATTCAATAGGAAATATGGAAATTTTGCATCAACATCCAATGACACTGATCGTCTTGTATTTGCCTTCAGAATGTGACTGATGAACTCAGAATGTGGTTTGCTATGGGTAGGGATGCGCACGAGACGAGATTTGAGGCTGTCTCGTCTCGAAAATATGCTGTAAAAATGATGTCTAGACTCGAAAAATGTATTCTTTTCTATTGGAAGACCTGTGTCTCGACTCGAATTTTGTCAGGAAAATTCTGTCTCGACTCGTCTCGTGCGCATCCCTAGCTAGAGGAAACATTTACTCCTAAAGCGTGTGGGATAGATATTGTGAACTCCTTGAAGACTTCGGAACAGAAGCAGGTGTTTACAGAAGTCAGAACTTCAAAACAAAAATTCACAAACTGCTACAAGAAAAAGCTACATTTGTACATTCACTGAATCCAACAGATCAGTTACTAATTTTCCCTGAAATGACGCATGAAACTGCTTTGCAGAATCTTAGGAAAAACGTAGTCGAATATTCACAAGGTGATATTCAATGGAACGACATGATTGAAAGTAATTGCGAAGATCAGGACGATAAGGACATAGACAGGGGTGCCCACAGAGAGGGGTTATGACGCAAACTGCGTCATTGAAATATTTGGGGGGGTTAAAATCTATATAAATTTGTTTGAGGGGGTGGAAAAATTAATCGAAAAGATTTTTTCATGGAAGAACATCTATGGATAGACAATTGGGAAGGGGGGGTGCGTCATGGACATAAGGGTGTGGGCACCACTGACATAGAGATCCTTAGTTGGCACTACTGGGTTGCTCTGAAGATCAAGTCTGACATAAGAGAGTCTCCAAGCCATAATATCATTGGTAGTATTGATCAACAACATGTCGAATCAATTATTCCTAACAGTCTTTACCTGCGTTTGCGACTTCTTTGTCTCGAAGAGACGTATGGTCAACTTGAGAATGTATGTGGTGGAACCTTCAACAAAAAGCTTTTTAGCATTGCTCAAGATATAGTGTTTTTGAGTTCTGGTGGTCACAAACCAACACCGAAACATATTGGAATTGGAGTTGCTGTACATCAGACCACACACTCAAAAGACTTACTACAGTTACTTCATGCAGCTGGACAAAGCATAAGTTGCGAGTCAGTCTTGAGGATAGATACAAAAAATAGTGAATGAAGCAATTAAGCGCTATTATAAGAATGGTGAAATTTTTGTACCACATAACTTTATAGGGGCTGAACTTCCGTGATGCATCATGTATTCAAATGACAACAATGAAGAAACTCTTGATGGCAAAGGTACTTTCCACACCTCTCAGACTGCTGCTATTAGATGAAGTATGCCATTTGAAGAGACCTCTGTTATTGAGTTTCAACTAGGCAGGCCACAATCTCTGCTCATTTGGTCAGGGATATTTGAACTAAGGGATGCTAAGATGGAGAACAAACCGACTCCCAAATTTCTAAACCAAGTGGTACTAGAACACTTTGAAGCAGACACACACCAAATGAAGCATTTAGCTAACCAGGATCTCTCTTAGAGTTTCTACGGACTTGAAGATTCTGAAGACCAGATTTGTCCCTCGTGGAGTGGGTTTAATCAACTCATCTCAAACCCAGATAACTCAAAAACAGTAGCAGATCAAGTTGATTGTCAGGATATAATAATCCTTTTGGGAGGATTTCATGTTCAAATGAATTTTGCGAAAGTTATTGGCCAGCATATGGCTGACTCTGCTCTGAAAGATGTTCTTGAGAGCAGTGGAGTAGAGTTGTTCGGAGAAGAATTTCGGTGAAGAAGAGTTGTTAAGTGATTAAGAGTTCTACTGTTGTGTCACTAGAACAATTTGTTACGTCTTTATGAACCGAACTTGTCAAGTACATCTATACATGAAGTTCGCTGTGCTATGTTTCGGAAAATGACAAGTAATATTGACTCACTACCTCCAACGAAAGATGTTTTGACTCTACATACAGTGAGAGATCACTATCAAACTAAAGTATGGAAGCAGTCATTGAAGACTCATCCAAAATTACCGTCTCCTGTTAAGTGTAAATGTAAGTTAATAGATGGTATGCTAATTCCACAACTGTTGACTACTAATCCGTTAAAACCCAGTTACCAGGAGCTGACAATGTGTAGATGTAAAGAAAGTGGAAGTACATGCAATACTAGAAATTGCCTGTGTAGAAAAGAAGAGATGTTTTGTACCAGAGAGTGTGGATGCAGTTGTTTATCATGGTGTAAGAATTGTTCAGATAATGAGTCTGACTAATGCCAACAGAAAACTGGATATAAATTTAAAAACCTTCTGTTTGTTAGCTATTTAGTTTCTAAGAAAATTATGTTATGATTTCCCATATACCTTCTTTCGTGTTTAGAAACAAACAATTAAAATGTAACATACAAAAATGCTTAGATGCAATATTGTTGCACTGAAATATTGCTGCAACAGTAGAGATCACTTTTCGTTGTAATAGAAATATACGCTTATGTTGAAACAGTCATTTTGAACTCAACCTGAACCATTTCACAAGCAATATTTTTTTTTTACAGAAATAAAGTGTGCTAAAAAAGTGTTCAATTTTTATTTGTGGTAAAACGCCACCCTAAAACGATATATCACACGACCCTCTTCTCATTTAAAATTTTAAACCTGAATCCAAGATGGCGCACTTTAAAATGGTTGCCAGTAGTACTACATCTTACAAATTTGGCTCTACTACCGTTACTTGTACACATGATATGGCCTCACTCCCTCAAGCCGTTTTTTATTTATTTATTTATTTATTTAGCCTGTTTTGACTTACAATATGGAGAGTATCTCCTATAAGTTCTACAGTTGTCATGCATATAAATCAAATTGTAATTACAGCTTATTACACCATTTGAAGTACAAAATTATAATAAACATCACATGTTAAATTTGTTACATAATTACATCATATTCATACATCGTTATCATTTGCAAATTCCTGAACTGATAATATGCTTTAGAAAGTAACAGAGTACGAATTTTGTTTTGAGTATTAAAATTTACCTCTTTATAATGTGATGGTAACATATTATAAAGTCTCGTACAATTTAAATAAACATTTTTTTGGTACTTGGAGTAATTTTGTTGTACTACGTAAATGTCGTTTAATTGCCGCGTGTTGTATGCATGAATATCTCTTGTTTGTATAAACATCTGTTTGTTTTGTTTCACGAAGTGTATACATTTATATATGTATAGGCTTGGAAGGGTTAAAAATTTTTGTGATCTAAATATTTGTTTACATGATGTTCTTTTATTTAATCTGAATATTATTCGTAGTATTTTCTTTTGTATCCGAAATGTTTCCTGACTACATGCGGCTGACCCCCAAAAGATAATTCCAAAACTGAGGAGTGATTGGACTTTTGTATAGTATATCGATAATAAGCTATTTCGTGAAACTGTATCTCGTAACCTAAAGAACGCAAAACATAAAGTAGTCAATTTTTTATTTAATGTTTTAACATGAGTTTGCCAAGACAAATCATCACCGATGTAAACACCAAGTAATTTTGTTGCATTAGAATACTCCATTTGTTTTCCATTAATGTTTAGCGAAGGAAAGGATGGATTATTTGCTGGAAAACGAAAGTTAATTGCGACTGTTTTATCTGTATTTAGGAGAAGGTTATTTGCATTCAACCAAGTAACTATTTTGCTTATAACCTTTTCTGTCTTGACCAATACTAAATTTGGGTCTTGTTCAGTAATAGCTATATTTATATCATCAGCATATAACATGCATTTTGTGGGGTGTAAAGTTTTTATCAGATCATTTATGTAAATTATGAATAGAGTAGGAACTAAAATAGAGCCCTGAGGGACACCTCTGGTAATTTTTGTTTGCTTTGAGAAGAAAGTGCAGGATCGATTTGATTCAACTTTTGTAATTTGAACAGTTTGGCATCTAACAGTCGTATTCAAAATTTTCCTCTATTGAATGTGTTTGATCTTATGACGTCATTTAAAATAATTGGACGAACTTTTCACAGTAACAAACACTCTTATACGTTTCCTAACGAACACTTCTATGGAAAAAAAATATGGTTGTGTGCTTTTAACAAAACATATTAGCAAATGTGATTTTGAAGCCCTTTCCTAGAATTGGCCTTCAGATTAATTGTGTCCGTTATTTGTGTGTGTTTGGTAATGTTTCTCTTCTTCGAATGCATTGTCGTGTTTCTGACTGTTATTTTAATTTTCTATATTTGTTTTTGGGGTCATTGCTTTTCTTTCTTCTTCTTTAGTGATTTGCAGTTTGATCAGTGGTGTTAGGTTATTTTCTGTTACTGATTTTCCTTGTCTACTATTCCTTCATCAGTTATCTAGAATTCTGTTTTTTTTTTTTTCTGAATTGCATTCCAACTTCTTGCCTATATCGTATCTTAACTATTTCAAGTTTTGTTGTTACGAAATATAAGCACATTTATTCTACGTTTATTTTACTCGATCATTTTGTGCACTTTCTCTGTTTCCGGTTTTCTTGTTTTGGTGGTTACTCGAATGTATATGTTGGCAGTATTGTCAACAAATGAAAGTAACAAAGTAAGGTTAGATTCCTTACAATATTCAATCGTGGACCTCTTGAACTTAATCTACACCTTTATATTTTACATAGATATATTTGCCTAAATCACTTCCAAATGTCTGTAAGCTAATACTGTTGGAGAGACTGATATTTGTACTCAACTATAAAGACTATTAATTCCATTTCACTAAATCCATTTATTACCGTATTGCATCCACATCATACTTGCATTTCACTAAACCGTATTATTTTCAAATACTAAACAAACGTATCCATTACCTACATATCCACATACTAGGATTCTATTCTATTCTATTCTATTCATTTCCCTCGCGGGAGATTTTATAATTAAAAAGTCACAGCACTAAGGCCAAGTTGACTGCTTCACTAGAATTGTTTTAAATCTTTTTGTTATTAATATAATTGTAGAAGGTGGCCCGTTCCAAAATGGACGAATTAGCCTGTTTCAAATAATGCTGTTTCCACACTAGTTTGTGAATTAAAAAGGAAGGCAGAAACGTAGAACATACAAAAAATTATGTATAACACTATAAAAATTGTAATACACTAAAATTATGTCCAAAATGGAAATTGTTGTTAATAATTAAATTGAAATAATTGAAGAGCATGACGCTGTATTGTGTAGAACATTCTACGCCATCTTGCCAACCTCTACTAGGATTCACATCAATCCATTTTTTAATATATTTTCATTACATAAACTGTTTACACAGTATAGACCCTATTCCCTAGCAACGTACTAATATGAGTATGTGCCATTATCTCAAAACCTTATCAGCCCGTGTCCTCATTCCATACCCACCAACAACAACCTCTCAAGAAAAAAGATTAGATGGCCTTCAGAAATAAGCATTTTTACGCAAAAAAAAAAGCTAGATTTTGGACTGCTAACGTATAACCCAGATTGCAGATTTTAAAGCCCCCTTTGTTGTGTGAAAAACTATAAGTGCGTTATAGTAAAATTCGAAATTTATTTTCAATTTTATTTACTGAAGACTTTCAAGTAAATATATCACTTTAAATTACAATAAAATTCATCAACAACTCACCTGATTTATGAAAGTCAACAGTCATAATTATCAGTCGAATTGAAATAAGTCGTCTTCAATGACGCAGCTAGCCGAAGCACTGGATTGGAATTGGATGCATCATCGTTGGATTGTGAATTGATTATGTAGGCTGCCATTGTCCCAATTTCCAGTAGTACTTCTTTCGGCAGGTCATATTCTTTACAACACTAATTTCTCCGTAAACCCGCACGAATTGTCATGGTCACATTTAATTTTCATTTCCAAGTGGTAAAACAACATAGTGTGAATTCTTTGAAGCATGAACTAAAATTTATAATTAGACCTTGTATTTGTTTCCTTTAATAAACTAAAACAATCTACGTGGCTTGAAGAACCGAAGTTATTAAATTTTTATTAGAAAATTCTCATTCTTGCTGTGAAATGCGAGAAACTAAAATAATTAAAAAGTAGCAAACGGAGCCGTTACGGAAGCGTGAAATTCTTTCTAAGTTGACAAGTATTGTTGAGTAGCTGGTAAATCTGTGGAGTGGGAAGAGAAAAGAAGAATTAAAAAAGGATGTTTTGTTGTGTAATAAAACATTCTCTGTCTTAAGAAATCAATTAATACGAATGTATATAATAACAGATACACTTATTTTTTTTTTAAATTTACACTTTTAATTCAAAGAAAAAGGTATTTTGAGAATTTATTTAACGGCTAATAAAAAGGCTAAAAATGGCAAAAGAGTTTCATAAAATAAGTTATATTTAAGGCTATAAGCATTTCGTAGATTTGTATGGCTAAGTGCCTCTCCAAATAGGCTAGATTTAGCAAAAAATAGGCCAAATTGGTATTACTGTATGTTGGTGATTACTGTTCATCTGTATGTTCTTAACATAACCTAGTCTTTAAGTTTGGCTCTGATTTATCATTAGCCAATCAGGTGTCTGAATAACTGAAGAATATTAAAAGTTTTGTTTACTGTGGTTTAGAAGAAGAGGGAACAGAGTGTAGGAATCATCAGTCTAAATAACTGTGGGAATTAGTGAGAACCCAAAAAGG
This sequence comes from Thermobia domestica, assembly GCF_964235325.1. NCBI lineage: Eukaryota > Metazoa > Arthropoda > Insecta > Zygentoma > Lepismatidae > Thermobia > Thermobia domestica. The sequence goes on from NC_137468.1 coordinate 2,240,647, forward strand.
ATTTCGAATAACGAAAAAAAACATTTTTCATGTTGTTATTGAAGAATTGCATTGTAGTTTATTTGATAGAATTTATGTTGGAAGGTAAACAAGTAAGTTGTAGAGGAAGATTACAATTGATAAAATAATCCTATTTCTAGAATGTATAAAAGTTTCTTATTGTGTAGCTAGTAGCTTATCAATGGTATGAGAATGCTTATGATGATGGTAGTGATCATGTTTAAGTGAAGAAGAAAGAAAACTGTTATAATTATGCTACATACTCTTTTATCCAATTTCATTTGTAATTTCCAGGTCTTCGTAAGGTTCACTCTAAGCCATGTGTTAAGGATACTGAAGCTATGATGGCCGCAACTGAAAGCTCTGAGCTACCATAACGTTATTGTTCAGATCATCATCCAAACAGATTGGTGGAAACAATCTTCTTAAAGGAAAGAAAACATCTCTCTTGCTCGTTGTGTAATGATCTATAACATCTAGACAAGAAGCATAACACCATATTGTGATGCTAAGAACCAAGAAACAATATTTGGGAGAGAATTGCAGCAAAGAAGGCCTAGTTTTTAATCTGGAACTACTGTTTATCTTATTCATAATAACAAACCATTGATTATTTTCTACAAATTATTCTAATACATATAATCTTAAACACATAGATAATAAATATGCAAAGGTACTTCTTCCTACATTCTCCGCTGAAATTCAAGTTGTCTGCACAAGTAAGAACCAGTGTTGCCACAGTCCTAGCTCTGGAGTGGGCTGAGAAATAGTACCAAATTGAAACAAAAAGGGCTGAATTCATTTTTTTGCCAAAAAGTAAAATATTTTTGCCAATAAGTAAAATATTTTTGCCCACGTATGATCATCCTTGATGTAACTTTAGGCCTATACATAAAGTTTGTTGCAACGCGTCGCTATAGATCTCTAAAACGAAGAAATGTTCGAGTATTTTTATATTCGTCAATATGGCGTCACTAGTAAACAACTTAGCCCGGTAAGCCGGCAACTACGTCAATGTAGTTTTTCGTGTATACCGTGCCGTTAGAAGGAGGTACCGGGCGCCAAAGTAAGGGGGCGCAAAGTTCGGAAGGGAAAAGAAAAGATATATATTGAAGGAAAAGTAAGAAAAAGTGCTCAAAATAAAAAAAAAAACAGGGTTTATTCTTTAAAATTTTATTACGCTTCGCACCAATCATAGTGGCGCTTTGCGGCTGGACTATCGACCTCAGTCATATGTACGGGTTCGCCGTCGTATATTCTCGCCCAGGCGCTGATTTTCCACGGTACGGTATTGGTGTTATTATTGTTTTGATGTAGAATCTTTGCAACGACACAGAAATTATACACTTACTTCAGCACACGCTGGTCTTCTTCAGAATATGCAACACTTGATTCAACGTGTGTGTACTTTTTTTTTTTTTTTTAAAAAAGATAAGATTTCAAGCTAAAATATCTCCACTTCTTTCTCGTCTCCTTCCTGCGCGGCGCAGATGCACCCATCTAGCGTCACTTGTTTCCCGGTATAGTTCGAATTACGAATTTTCCACACAAAGTTTGTAGCGTTATGCGGTGCAACGTAACAGAATGAATGTTTACCAGCATTTCTTAAGAATCCAACACAGTATGAGTAACATGAACTTTTGAAAATGTGACAATATTTGTTAAATGGTGCTGAATTGGGTAGAATTGTACCAACTTTTTCACAAAAGGGGCTGAAAATGCCAGCGTGGTACCAACGGGCCGATGAATGACAAAAAGGGCTGAATCTGGTACAATTGTACCAAGTGTGGCAACACTGGTAAGAACTAATCAGATGTAAGCAATGTCGAAAGAGAGTGGCGCTGTAATCTGTTTTCTTTGACGTCACAAGCAAAACTTCGAGAAAGGTTTGAGTTAGCAGTTTGAAGCAGGGGAGGAAATGAGAAAAATGTAGAAGGATTACTCAGTTATATTAATACTCTACTATTCGTATTTTTTTTTTTGTTTGTTTTTGCTCAATGCCGTGGCCGAGAAAAATGAAAGATAAGCTTTGGCAAATAATATGTCAGGGGGAGTTCCTGTTCTTTCGAATTGGATTTTGATGTGTGCCTTATGGAATCCACTGCAATCAACCAATAAAATGAAAAAAATAAAGAACGTTCATTTTTATTCAGTCGTTTACTTTAATTTTATGTTAAAATGGCATAATATGTATTTCATTTCTAATATATCTTTTGATGGGCGTGGATCTCATTCCATAAGGGTTTGCGTCATCGCAACGCAGAATTTGCATTTTAGTTTTCGATACTCGCCATAGCAGTTATAATTATTTTTTTTAGCACATTTTGCGATATGTTGATACTGAATGAGGTCTTGCAACTCGCTTGCTCTGTCTACCAATTCCTACATCACTTGCAAATGATGCGCCACGCTCTTAAGCTCGTACTGAAAAGCAGTCCGTATATCCGTTTTTGTAGCTAATCTAATTTAAAAACATATTAGACCTCTCTCCTTTGGCTGCTTATAGGCTTTATATATATATATATATATATATATATATATATATATATATATATATATATATATATATATTTACATGTTTGAGAATGAATTCTTCTATGGCTGGTTACACTGCACCTGCATCAAGAATTTCGCACTGGTGATGTCTAGTTTTTAACAGTTTTGTGTTTATATATTTCTTGGCTGTGAATCAAGATGTCTCTCAGACGTATGACAAGTATAGTTCATTTCGAAACCTTGAGTTCCTCGTTATATATATTCGCCTGAAAGTAACTACCCTCTCATTGGGAAGAAAATTGTAATATATCAAGTAATCCATACTTAAAGGCCGCTCTTCGTGTTCTAGTGCGTAAGTAGAGCATTACACAAATTCTGCCTGATAGATATTAGGAATATCTCCTGCTACTGAAGACGACATGTTTTGAAGTGTATTATAATTTGAAAACGCACACTTTTTTACTGAAGAGCCTTTGTAGCCTAGTCGGGAAGGCGTGTACGTGTTAACTGGGTCACCTGGAGTCGATCCCTGGTTATGGCGGGAAATGATGTTCTATTTTGATTCTAATGTGGCTCCGAGGTTCACCAAATTTCTTGGAAATGGGTGCGTAGGGCATCCTAGAGAAGCAAAGGAGGCCAGACGATTGTCCTGACTACATCACTTCCGAGAGTGCCGAAGTACCTTTACCTCCAGACACACAGAGCCCTTAGGTTCATGCGTTCTCTGTCCTAGAAGTTCCTTTAAATTACTTCGCTTTACTTCACTTTCTTTACTTAAAACTTTATGAAATGTGTTGGAGTAAACCTTAAACTAAAATTTTGAAGTAAATTTTCGAAATCTGATGTAGTAACATTTTTTAATACATTTTAGAAAATTTACTCCAGAAGAGTTTTGGGGTAAATTTTCGAATAATACTTAGAGCATTTTTTGGAAGTCTCTTGTAGTAAATTTTGGAAATGTTCTGGAGTACTTTTAGAGTATCATTTTGGAATAAATTTTGGATATTTTTTTTTAGATAAATTATTTTGATATTTTAACAAGATTTGTTTGAAACTTAGAAGATGAACCTTATCGTCATTTGACAGATACATTGAATATTTATTTGTGTATTGAAGCGCCTGATTTTAAAAACCCGATTTATTATTTTTCATGAAAAATAATATCGCTTTGCACTAAACATGGGCTCTCTTTTGTTGCAAATCTCTCAAAGTATTGGTGTATGTTTTTTTTTATGTCGATAGTGATTATAATATTTCCTAGTTAAAAATGTTTGTTGTGAGTTGTTAAAGGGTAAAAGGGATCAATGTTTCAAATATTGTACTTTCAAAATAATGTTTTATTTACAAAGCACATAGCCACGTTCTGTTCGTTAAAAAAATACTGTTTCATCTAGTCATTTTTAGAGAATATTTTAAACAACTGTTTGTTTTGTACTTTGTTTTTACAATAAAATTATTAGAAAATATAAAGCATTGATTTGTTTACTAATTAACAAGATTTGTCTGACATGATTCAAGGTAAGTGAGATATTAAGATGCAGGGCTGGATCCAGGATTTTCTCAGAGGGGTGTACCAATAAGTACCAATCACACTGGAACTCTTCAAAGTGACATGTGACAATTTCTTTACCCCTGACAATAATGCTACATAGAACGGGGACTGAGCATTTTAAAGAGGGTCGGTCGCAAAGATATACAGGAAAAAAATGTTATCTCTTGACTTCTGTTTTTTTCCTACTTGACAAATGTTATATTGTTTTGCTTGGTGAATCATTTTCCTTCAACCTTCAGAAAATCGACTTAAACTATTGTTTTTGCAAAGCTCTGCTTTCTTTTAAACCCCCAACGAAACATGATGTCAGAAAATTTCGGAAAGTCTTGCTATTTTCACTCCTAGCTTCTCATTTTAGATGAAATGAAATGAAATCTTTGAGTTTTACGTCCCACGGTTATGCCGGTTAGGCTAAAGGAGACGGTGATGATGAGTAATGAATGAAATGAGGGAATGAAAAAAGTGGGAGAACCCGAGAAAACCCACGCACACGGTGTTTGTCCACCACAAAGTTCACTTGGTGGGGGCTGGGATCGAACCCGGGACCCCTAGCACCAGAGGTGATCGCTCTACCACTGAGCCACAGCGGCCCCCTCTCATTTTAGATAGTGTATATTTACAACAAAGGGGGGTGCACGTGCACCGGTGCATTCCCCTAAATCCGACCCTGCTAAGATGATTATATTGAGTATGGACACTGTTGCCAGTAGTGGCGATGCGACAGGACCTAGTAAAATCGTATTCTCTCTGAAATAATAACTAATATCAGTCTTCTCCAATTCTATGGTCCGTGATTACCTACATCGTATTTGTCTCCCATTCTAAGAAACCAGACAAACGGACAAGAAGAGGGAGAAATTCAGATTATCAAAAGCAACGGAGTCAGGTTAAAAAAAAAAACGAAAGTCGCCGTGGCAGAGTCGGAACTGTTGTGATCCAGTTGTACACCAGTTGTGATCCACGACTACTGGTACACTGCTAACATTTCCCACTGCTCTTTCACCTGAGCTTTCCTCGGGTCTTCCTATTTTTCTGTATTGTTGATCCAATCCTAAAGACGTTCTTCATATCCACATAATTAGCAAGTTAGAAATATCAGTTACATGAAGAATACACAACAATTGGATGTCATTTTTGTTTCTGCTTCGTGTCCTATATCTATCCTTGTTAATGATTGTTGTTTTTATTCTATACAGTAGGAGCTATTAACAATGGCTGTCTTCTTATGACGTGATCGACTCAACGATTTACTAATAATTTAAAAATAATAGATTTTGATATCTGAAATGTTACATGGTGTGAACAGGTTCTAAAATCTCAAATCAACGTCATGGAGGCAAAGCGTGTATTGGGGCGAAGGGATTAAAACCAGCAGTTAACTGATGTGTAATCGAATTGTCTGTGGATTTTAGTAAACAATCGAAAGCAGGTCTATTTCTTTGTGGGTCCAAACCCAACTTTGATGGGCAATAACTTGGAAACTAATAATCTGTGCACCTTAATATTTCATACTAGGCTCGAATGTATACAAAACTCATCAACCTTTAACACTATACCAAGTTTGGTCAAGATTGAATAGCTTTTATCGACCGTGATTTAGTGATTTTTTGAGTTCATCAAGTCCAAATTCAAATATGGTGGTAAATAATTGAACAGCCAATACTCTATATGAGATCTATTATCATACCACATTTTATCAAGTTCGGATTAGTATCGTTGATAACATACCACATATCATAACTTTGCAGTCGAATATGTCGAACCCCCAGATTTAATGACGAATAAATCAGGAACTAAAGGACTGTATATGCAAATATTTAATAAGTGTATTAAACTCGTGAAGTTCTATCACCTTCCCAATTTTAGTCAAGATCGAATTGAATTCCATCGATTGTGTACTATATATAGAGTGTATATTATACACACACTGTCGTTCAGATATGATTTTTTTAAAAAGAAAAATCAAATGGAGGAAAGAGAGAGGGAATTATTACAAATTATCTTCATGTGAAGAAATGAAAATAAATTCTAGATGTGAACGCAGGTATTCAAATTCAAATTAAATAAAGATCTTTTTAGTAGTTCATAGGCAGCAAATTATTCCCAGAAAAATGAAAAATGAAACAAACTAAAAGTTCTTAACAGAAATTGAAATGAAATGAAATCTTAGTTTTACGTCCCACGGTTATGCCGACTAGGCTAAAGGAGACGGTGATGATAGAAAATGAATAAAATGGTGGAATGAAGAAAGTGGGAGAACCCCGAGAAAACTGTTCACGATGTTTGTCCACTGCAAAGTTGACTTGGCGTAAGGTGGGATCGAACCAGGGACCCCATGAACCATAGATGAACGCCCTACCACTGAGCCACCGCGGCCCCTTAACATAAATTATTATCAAAAGAATATAGTAAAGCCAATTTCAAAAACTTTAACAAAAATAAAATAAAATAAAATAAATGATTATAATAATTACAGAAAAAGGAAAATTGCAGTGAAATACATGTGCATATCTAAAACTTAACAGTAGTGTTGGATTATTTTTCTGTCTCCTAATATTAAGACAACTAACACCTTTATTTCTCTGTTGCAATCGGAGGGTTTACATCTGCTATTCAAGGTTTCGGCGTTGAAGTCGCAAAGTTTGTAAGTCTATCGTAGTTTCCAATGGGTTTAAAACTTTATCAATAATAATTACAAGTATCATCGTAAAAGTCCCTGTAACTATATTTGTTTACGAAAATGGGAACGAAGAAAGGAATTCTGAAATATGTAAATGGAAGATGGATACATATTGGGAGTTTGATGAGCATACATATTTCCATCAGACAATAGGTATGAGTAAATGAGTACAACGAGTTGTTCGTTTCATTCATGTTTTACCTGGAATTCAACATTACAAATCATTACAATCACAATTGTGTATAAAGCCCAGAAACAAATACAAGTGACATCTATAGCCTCTTGAACTAATATCCCCAAACGTACACTAGACGACTGAACTGTGAACGCACTGTACTACTCGCGCACATTGCTGTGTCTGCCTGTCCAGGAGAAATGCCCTGAACGTCTACATGGTCCATTCATCCTTCATGACAAACGTGACAGCTTATACAGCAGCGTGTATGCAGAATCTTTTCGTGCAATGGGGATGGTAAGTACTCCAGTATCCATGATATTCGCCAGACTTATCACCTTGCGAATTCGACCTCATAACAAAAGTGAAAGAGCCATTGCGTGGAACACATGATGACATTGCAATAGCAGTGATCAATGAAATCAGAAGATTTGCTGATACTGAGGCGCCTTCCACACTGTTGGCAGCGTCTGGTAGATTCTTTTGAAGGCTACTTCAAAGACGCTACTGGTATATATAATTGTAATCGTAGTTGTAGTGATTTGAAATGTTGAAATTCAAGGTAAAAGACATGAAATTTACGATTCGTTGTACTCATTTTTTTCGTATTATATCTGGGCGTTTTTTTTTAAAACTTTCTTATCTGCTAGGGATCGGTTTGAGTGCTAACCGAATGACGGAGAATTAAGTCCTCTGAGGCCTGAATGATGATTGTAGAATTTTCATATATATAATTTTTTTAACTTAGGCATTCTTGAGGGACTAACCTAAATGGTGGTTAGAGCAAGGGAGAAATTCCTTGGGTCTGACAATGAGTGATGACCGTAGTTAGTATGGAAATTTAGTTTCAGATAGAAATAAGCTTGATTGATAGCTTATCGGGATGAATGATTCCCGTAATCTTCTAGCTAGGAGCAACTAGGAATTGAGATAAAAAAAAAAAAACCCCTCTGACTTAGGGTAGGACTGAGCTGTGAAGAAATGACTGACCAGTGAAGTCTGATTAGAGACTGATAGGTTGTGTTGTGCTTGCGCGTCAAGCTTAAGGGACAGGGCTCCGAAGTTTAAGAGCCCTGAAGAAGATTTTCTTTCCTTAATTGGATAGTTCATTTTTTTATTCTGATTTAATTCCTGAATAAAGATTTTTCTTTACCCTGAATTTGGTTACAAGTTTTATTGAGAGGTATTCAGCTCAGTGGGTTGGTTTTATTAATTATTATTTATGTTAGTGTTCCTAATTGTTAATATCTCCTAGAGGAGCCTGAAGGGACGTAAGAAGAGACCAGCGATGGGTGTTAAAAGAGATAAGTGGAAGGAATCACTACAATGTACAAGTTTCAATTTATACATTTCAGCATTGCACTATATGTAGCGGAAACACGGACATTACACAATAGTGATGAAAACGACTGGAAAGTTTCGAGAAGTGGTTGTTGAGAAGGATGGAGAGAATTGTCAGGTTCATTCGGAAAACGAATGAGAGGGTGTTAAAAATGGTGGGAGAGAATTGGATATAATTAGGAAGAGGAAGAGAAACTCGTTGAGACACTGGCAAAGAAGGAACTGTATCATCAGAGACGTGTTAGAAGGTATGGTGGCAGGAAAAAGAGTGAGCGGACAAAGAAGACTACAATTAATGGACGACATCAAAACACAAATTGTACGTGAAGACGAAGAGATTGGCGGAAAACATGGGGTATGGAAGCTTCTCAGTTGCGGCATGTGGCCTCCCAATAATGGCAGAATACCTATGTTGATGATGATGATGTATATTTCAGAATTTCTTGGCCCTTTTCCATTTTTGTAAAATAAAATAGTTGCCATAACTTTTTCGGTGACCCTCGCATAAACAGATTTCGTTTTTAAGGCATCGGTTATCCGAACATGGAATTCCCGGATGGACGTGACAAAATTGTGATACGTAGACACCATATTTAGTAGACCCCGAAAAGAACGAAATCTCCTGTTGTAACATGTAGCAAAACAAATACATCTCTACTTGCAGAATATCGTTGTTAAACGTACAGAACTAAGAATCGTCCGTACACACATTCCACTGAAAATGTAAATACTTCGTTTATTTGCAGAACGTAATCGTTTGATCCCCCATAGCGGCTGAAGGAGGCGTCGTAGATTATTCCATCACATAACATTTTCACTTTATTTTGACCTGTAGAATAGTGCTCTTATACGTATGATGATCGTTGCCTTCGCTCCTAGTTTAGTGACTTGCGCTCGTTTTTGTTATACTGAGTCCTGAGTTCGATTCCCAGTGAAAGAGCTTTGAAGTTTTAACGCAATGCAAAGATTGATATTGAATCCCACTTTAAATTCTAGATCAGTGTTTCATATAGCCTCGATTCTGAACGGAAAGCTAAACTCCAATCAACCAATCAGTACGATATGCATTAAATATTAAAATATGTACAGTTTATAGAAAGTTTTTGAAGGTATTATAACATCAAATAATCATAACATTGTTTACAGTGATATCAAGTTAATTTTTATACTTACAGACATATCTAACAAATACTTTAAGTAGTACTCCACTCAATGCGTCTGGAAACAGCGAAACTTTGAAAGGCGTCCGATGCTTCATATTCAGCGTTGGCAACAGTGGCCTTCAGAAAGTACCTAAATGAGGAACAAAATCTAGCCAAAGTGGCTAAACTTACTGATATATCTGTACCTAACAGAATTCAACAATAAACCAAGCGAAACGTTACCTAACTTTAGTGTAAAAACTTACAGCAATATTTTTCCTGACATTAAAATCAGACATTCGCCAGTTATACTTAAAACATTTCAAATACATTTTGCTCCCTCATTGACTAGAAGTAATAAAATTCCTCAAGTTATATTTTTTTCTGGTTTCCAATTTTTGCAGTAATGCTTTCTAGTACACAAAAACACAGCACAAGCCAAAAATACACTCCCAACAAATCTTACACAAACTACTTGAAATTAAGTACGGAAAGACAAGAGTTCCCGGAAACCCAGTTTGCCATAAGTCTGTAACTCATAGGCGAAAGTGATACCAGTAAGAAGGTACTAGTTGTTGCATGTCATATAAGAGCTGCTGTAAGTAGGACTGTACAAAGAGCAAATTACATTTCGTTTCAATTCACTTTTGTTTTTTAAAGTATAAATTTTGATTGGAAAATTCATTTAACTACTGTTAAAGATAAAAGGTTAGTAATAGGCAATTATGCAGGCAAAATTATCGAAGATACTAAACACCATTTTTCGTGGCTAATCCACATTTGAAAATGGCTAAATTTAAATTGTAGTTAAATTGCCAACGTTATCCTGATCGGTACTTGTGATATAATCTATTGTTCGAAAAAGAAATCTTTTTACTTCGTAACTGAGTTCACGGTAACGAACATGATAAATTCTTGGACACAAGACGTTGATCTATTTCTCACCAGAATCTTAAAAATGAAATGTTATAATAATCAGTAGCTCTTATGTTCACTCGCCTTTGGTGCGGAAGATCTGGGTTTCATTTTCAGCGAGAGCTCATGTGGCTCGGATTCCACATTAAGCTATAGGACCACGTCTCATATAGCCTCGGTGGTGTACGAAATGCTAAACTCAAATCCGTTCAACAAGTTGTCACTTATTGCATCACAAGTATCAAAGTAAGTTGTGTAAATAATTTTCAGTGACGTACTAAACGACACATTCCTAAAACTTTAACTTTCTGATTCGGATATGAACCTCATAATATCACTTTATTAAAATTATAATATTTTATCAAAATGAAAATTTTGAATTTTTAAATTTTATTTTAGTGAAAACGGTTTGTAAATTAGTTTCTAGTTTTAAAAAAAATTATCGAACTGCATTCACTGTCATGTTTTAAAATAATAATTTCAAATGTGCACTAATTTTAAAATTGATCCAAAAATACTTTTAAATTATTTCTGTATATGTGTGATATTATTTTCCATGAAATGTAGCAGACATATAAGATATCCTTTCTACTACAAAAAATTTTAGATCATAGTTCTTCCTAATATAACAATTTTGACACACTAATTTACCAATTTCCGTACATTATATGTTCATCACGTGAATTAGGATTATTATGCAGTGCAAAAAAATGTTTCTGGATGTTCCTGTACGGAAATCAAATAATAGAATATTAGCTGTACTAACTGAAATGTATCTAGATCATGAAACTATAATATGATTAGAAAAGAAAGAAATCAATCATTTAAAGTAAGTACAGTGTACTGGATCTTAAGAATGGTATTAAACACAAACTCTACAGACTGGAAAATTTTTAAAAAGATCTGAAGGTCCCATTAACATTATAAAACTAAATATTTATTGAAACTGATACAAAAAAAATCACGTACAGTATGACACTGATAATACACAAACAATAAAATAACATATTTGCATACACATTATTTATACAGTATACTTTGCATTTACAAGTGAGAAAGTTGATTACTATGATATAGTAATATATTATATTATATTATTTACACTTTTTAAAAATGTATATATGTTAATAATTAGCTAATAGATTTTCAAGCACAATATTTCTTAAAATTACAAGTATATTACAAGTAAAATTCTAATCAAATCATTTACTTCTGTCCAACTCCTAAATAAGTTGCAAACCGTGTTCCTTCTTCAGATAAAATTACTTTAATTGTTCAAATAAACTGTATCATATGTACTTCTTTACAGAGGATTATATATCTTTCAACGCACATTTAGACATGAATATGGCAGACTTCTATCAAGAGGTTTCTCAAATGACGTATTTTGTCCTAATCAACGAAGCTACAATTTCATTTCCAGATGAAAACTGAACAAAACATCAGGTTGTTTTCTCCTTTCCGCGGTTGACAAATTAATAATGTTTAAAAAATATTAATGTTAGAACATTTAGTTCAAGTAAAATTTAAAAAGAAATACATATATCTTAATATAGTTACATGAAAGTATTTTGCTCTGAACGGCAACAAATAAACGCAATGGTGATACAATGTTTTACTATTATGATGCCATAAATAGCTTTCTGAATTTGATTAGAGAAACATTTTTGCTTTCATTAGAAACCGAATATTCTTTATACAATATTTTCGTATGTTTTACCGTAGATTCTATTTTACAAAATGCACTAGCCTTGTGACACAATTGTGGATATAATAAAAATAAAGACTGCTTTACAATTGATTGTTTGTGCACAAAAATTAAAAATGTGAATTACAAATTAAATGTAATGGCATCTATATCTACAAATTACTTCTACTACCATTCTATTTTACTTTCTAATACTACAGGCAATGGCGCCGATCCTGGGGTTGCCGGGGGACCGCCTCCCTCAAAGGTAATGTGGACCCCCCTATTGTATTTATGAATGTTAAATATTTGGCATAATTTGAATGCAATTTGTCTCAAAATCCTCATATATATATACCTTGTGCACCTGAATTGGCCCCCCAAATTTACACAGGAATCGGCGCCCTTGACTATAGGACCTGGAAGATACCCTCATAAACGTGTAAATATTTTGAAACACTTCACCAATATGTTAAAATACTTAGATGTCGGGTGTTACCGAGGATATATACTTTTTAAACATCTCTTTCATACAGATACAAGTTTTAACTTAAATATTCATCTTCAATGTTTGTTTTGTTACTCCTTACAAAAGTTTTTTTTCTTTGAAAAACTAAATTTATTCTACTGTGCAAACAGATAACTTTTGTTATTAGAGCGAACGTGTTTTGACAACAAAATAATTACCATTATGATTTCAATAACTTGGATCCATGTGAAAACATTTTCTCTTTTATTATTTTAATATCGTTCTTTTCTGGCGCATCTTTATTCACTTTATTGGTTACATTTTACATTCAGTTCACAGACTTTGTGAAATCATCATATGCGACTGTGTATCATATTTTCTCTGTAATAATAGAGGAAAACAACAAATCGGTTATGGAAAGACAATGTTTTGAGAAAAGGCGCAACGAAAGTCTTAATTTAAAGCTGTTATAATACATAGCATGACTTGCTTATCATTACTTATCTACATAAGAATATAAACCAAGATTGTGAATAAAGTTTATGAAACTTTACAAAGATTATATAAGCTAGGTATTGTATCGACAAATATACATCTTTGGAACAACATTGATAATTTTGTTAATCACTTGCAAACATGCTTCATGGTCCAAAAAATATGGTCATATTTTTTTTTGCATTTTACTTTGTAAAATCTATCGCCTATCATATCATAATTTTAATGTCACCGATCTTCTCTAGTATCTGGATTTAATTATTTTCTAACTCATAACATATTAGTTTATTGCAAATACTATAATTTTAATTTTAAATATAACTAAACATATCATCTGGAATTGCACAAGCAATCTCTCAAATATTACGTTAGTCGCACCATTACTTTAATTCAACAAAAATACTTATCTAATTGTAGTAACAAAAATACTTATCTAGTTTTAGTAACAAAATATTAATTGAAATGAACAGATAGAAAATAGAATACGACTTTAAACGCAGGCACTCTGTAGTTGTAACCACATCAATGTAACCATGTAATGCTTTCTCAATGAAGTATTTATTATTTAAAGAAAAAAGGTAGCCAAGCATGTTAAGGCATTACCCTGCGGATTCATAGGGCGATGGTTTGGATCGCCCCAATTGCGTTCAAATTTTGTTTCTTACTTTTATTCATAACTAGCATATATTACCCGCTTCGCTGGGTTGAAATGAAAATTTAAATGCACAACTCCATATCTCATGTGTTTAATACCCGTGAAATATGCTTGCAGTAAATGTTAACATTATATCGCCTGTCATTTATGTTAACCCGCCGAGTGACACGGTCATGCGGGTTGCATATAAATACGTTTATTTTTACCTATGATGAACTAACAAAGGATTTGTACGTTATGGACACTTGAATGGTCAATTATCTCAAGACACTGGTAATTAAAAATTAAAGTGATATGATAAAAACCATCTAGGGTCCAAATCCTAATAACCCCCCAAAAATGAAAGAAATTGGTTCAGCCGTATTAGCGTGATGAGGGAACAAAGGATTTGTACGTTCTCTTTTATATATAAGATTTTCCTTGGCTGAATTAGCCAACTACTTGGTTAAATGAGCAAATATAAAGTAAACGAGAGCTCGGTGTGCTATGTATTGACAAAGCAACTCGATTATTAGCAACCGAACTTTTGGCTACTTTAACCCTGTAAATTTTCATAGTGTACAATTAGCTTAATGGTGTTGCTATCCAACAAATTTTTATTTATATGATTGGTACTACTTCATATTATTACATATTTCAAAATAACATGTTAACAGAAAACTTACGTTACCACATTATTATTATTATTATTATTATTATTATTTAAATTAGCAAACTAAGTACTCTTCAGTATCACACATATCCAAATTTTGAAAACCTTTACAAAAATAATGATGCAAGGGAGACGGATGACGCAATCCACATGAAAAAGAACTTAGTACCGAATTATATCAATATAAATGTGAGAATTTCGAATAAATAAGACCAAAGTTATAAGAAACTTAAAATTTGAATTTTGTTCATTATAGCTTTAGAAATATTCAACAATAGTCATAAAACAAAACTGAGCAAAACACCAAATAAGTATTTATAATATTTTGTGAAATAGTTTTGAAATTCTTTCAAAACGTGTCTGATAAAGACGATGTTACGTTGCCGAAATTGTTTGGTGCATTGATCAGCTTTGTTTTAATAATTAAACTTTGACTTTTTCTTTCTAAAAGTTTTATTTTAAAAAAACAACTTAGACATGCACCACATTTTTAAATGGACGAAAATTTTCAATCTGATAAGGGCAATTTGGATCTCAAATAACTCCGACGATATGATAAGCACTGGTAAAATTTAAAACTCCTTAAAATTACGTATCTGATGATCTACTGCGTTTGTTTTGTAGAGGCAGACTTTACGTGCTGTAATTGGTTAAAGCTAGTGTTAGGTCTCCTGTAGGTGCATGTACCCAAGCCCTCGAAATTAGAACTTGAAAGTTTATCTATGCGAAATTTCTGTTCGCAAACTTCCAGTTTTGTGCCGTAATCATTTTTTAGTTACAGTAGAAACCAATTAGCGGTGAAGACATACAGCATCCCACTTTAAAAATCGAAAGTTTTTTCCACGATAAAGGTTTGCACTACTTATGTCGTTTCGTATCGTAAACCCCGAGTTTTGTGCTGTCCTATGTTTCAAGAAATATCTTTTCAAATATTCTGAGAATCATGTGCCCAGCCCCCACTTTATAAATTGAAAATTAATTCTCTCTCAAAGTTTTTGGCCGCAAACCTTGAGTTTTGAAATACCCCACCCCCGTTTTCAAGATATAACTGGTGTCAAATGTTATATGAACATTTTTGTCAATAATTCGTGACTATTATAATGCCAAGTGATTTGCCAGTATTTCGTAATGATATTACAATGACGACACTTTGCCAGTAATTCGTATAATATCATCACAGTGTCATTCATTAGCAATTTTTTCATGGGACAATGTTACAAATGATAGTCTACCATCTTGATTTTTCTTGTGGTTAATTATATTCTTTCAAAGTATAAATTTTAATTTACTACTAATACCTTGTACTATACTGACATCAAATTTGTTAGTAATTCTTTGTAGTCTTCATGGTCGCTTTTTTGCCTGTGATTCTTTATAACCTTGTCGCATCACAGCTTCTGAAATGATTATTAGAAAATTTACTGAAAAATCTATATGGCGTACAGTATATTCATATCAATAAATACAGTATTGTACAGAATTCGGAATTATGCAAATTATCCTATTTATGAACGACACATTTCAGAGCGTCAAGCTTATTCCGAATAGAAGCGATCGTGTCACAGTAATAGATGTGCTATCGCTTACCTGCCTGACGCTGGTAAATATCGTTAGCGTGATAGAAATAAGCTGAATTAAAACTATTGCAACGATTTAATTGGAACCTTAAACTGGATTGCTTCAATTCAATTGGTTGGATTAGGTTTCAGAGTCCTTTGCAGCATTTAGGCTTTATTAGACGTGGGCCTAAACTTAACGAGGAATTCGAACAAATGAGACCACTCTAGGAATCAAATCAGAGTTTTCCGTGGCGAACACGCATGTCCTAACCATATAAAACGGAAGGAGCTTCTTAAGTTCATCGAACGAAGTAGCTCAAGTGGTAGAGCGTTGGCTTCGCATTTGGGAGGTCGTGGGTTCGAATCCCGCTGCCGACCATCCTGAGTGAGGTTTTCCAGAGTTTTCCTCAGACCTGCCAGGCAAATGCCGGAATGGCACATACTAAACAGGGCCTGGCCGATACCTTCCCAAATCCTTTCCATTGTTATTGTTGTTAGATATCCAGTGTAAAATGGCCTCTGAGCTGTATCTGGTGATTGTTAAATAAATAAGTTTACTTCTTTCAAAATGGATAGTAATGATACTAAGAACTTGTTCTGCTGTTTATTATTAGGACAAGGACAAGGATGTGACATTTACATTCGAGTATTGATATGTGTGTGAGCGCATGTTGGTTGGTGGGTAAGGACAAGAAATAATTGAATAATAATAAGGTTGTCTAATGTTAATAATGAGAGCTTTTATTTAATTATGATTTTAACCTGAAGATTACAGCGGGACAAAGGATTGGGCGTAACCTGTCTTTAGCACCGACACTTTACGTAATTGTTTTTCGGAAACAAAAACCCATTCACCGAACATTCGATTGGAATCCAACTGGACATGATGTTATATCTGGAACTTCTATATAAGAGTGCGAAATATTGTGTGATGAAGGTTTTCGGTTCCTGAGTTATGGATGGACGAACCTTGCGTTATATTTTCGAAAAGGAAAGACTAAACACCGAATTCACACGACTAAAATAAAACTAAGCCTGGTGGTACAGTACATTTTGCCCATTATTGCCCCAGTATATTTAATAGGATGCGTATCTTGAAAACGATGGTACCAAAACAAAAATCGATTTTGGCGGCAAAAAACTTTGGCATGGAAAAACGTTTTAGATTTGGAGAATGGGGGATCTCTGCGTCTGCAATCTCTCCAAGTTTATTTTTATTGTAACTAAAAGCTGGTTACGACGAATACAAAACTTTGACACAGGAAAAACTTTCAATTTGAAAAGTGAGTTTGGGGTTCGGGGACGTGGACTTGTTTTCCGAGTTGCTTTACAGGGTTGCCAGATTATACCGTATGTAAAAGGAGTAAAATTCAATGTAAATGGTCCATTTCCATATTTTTTATTGTATACGACTGATGTAATTTGGGTAAGGAAATGGTAACACCACATAAACTGCCACTCAAAGTCACTTAGATACTGGAAAAACTATATGAAGTATTGCAATTCTGGACAGGAGAGAAACCTCTAAGTTGCAAATGTATTAATGTTAATTTAATGATGTAAATTCTTTAATCGTTGAACCAGTTAAAATATTCGTCGGCTATTGTAACAGAAATTTGATTCGCTTCAACTTATGCTTTCTAATTTTTGAGAAACTTATGCAAATTCAAGAAGTTTCATGTAGAAGGAGGCCCTCTGGCAATAATTCCATATGTCTGACGTCACCTGTAAACTACGAAATTAGTTCGCAATCTTAAACATATGAGACCCATAATAACTGCGAGAATTATAACTACCAAAAATATAATGATGTAGTATTATAAAGCCAAATAATATACCATCAATTTTTCACTAGTTTAACAGTATAAGACTCTCTAACAATGCTTTTAAAATCTTGGGACGGAGTTACTATCTCTAGATGTATTGAAATCATTCACATCATTTAATGTGATACTTATGTAAGGAGTTTCTCCAAATAATACTGTCAGAAAAAAGTAAAATTTTAAGTGCACTGTAACTTTGTTCCTAATAATTCGTAATGCGTCATATCATGATCATAGTGTTCTACACAAAAGTACTTTGCATGTGGATTGGTTTGAAGCTACATCCAATACTGTTGTAAAGAAGTCAAAAATGTGGATGTTTGTGATACTCTAGCATCCTTAAATGTGGTGTTGTAAAGTTTCGTTGAACTTATAGATTTGAAATATGTAATATTCTGACGCAGTGCTGTTTGAAAAAAAATCAGTTTACTGTTGGATTGACAACTCTGCTAATCTGGAGCAATTACAAAGTACTCTACAGGAAACATTTTCCTCCTATGGGCATTGTCATCACACGAAATTTCAATTTCATTTTTACGTGATTAGCTAAAACATTTCAAAATAAATGATTCACTTTGTAAGTAGCAAAATGCCCTAATCCTTCTAAACTGAGTTCTTACAGTACATTTTATTAATGAACAATCTATTATTTTAATGCGAATGAAATGTCCGCTTTGACATCTGGTGCGAAATACACCTCAGCAACACAACATACGGATGAACTAAAATCATGTGACTATCACAAACTCGGTATACGTATAACAAACAGATTAGAGCACTCAAATAGTCAGGGAGCAGTGCGTTATTGGATAGCACCGTACGAAAATACATCGTGTAGAACACACAATTACAACTGTTTCTCGATCACAAATTCATACTTGTACAGCAAGCTACAAAAATCATTAACACTGCATTTTGAGCAGGAAGTATTCATTGTTAATTTTTCAAACGTCATTCCCATGACACAGAAATGCAAACTGAACCAGGTGAAACCACCAATGAAGTCCATTATAGTGTTGAAGTGCATGAAATGAGCCGTAAACTTCCTTGTCCTCATCCAGTAATATTCAAAAGACATAGTGTATTCATCTTCTACGACAATGTTTGGCCACCTATCATCCAAAAGATATGGAAGCTCTCCATGAGTTCCATTATTAAACTATTCATTACTCACCATATATCCCCGATATCTCTCCCAGTGACTGTCATTTCTTCCGGAATCTCGATTACTTCTTGGAATGGAAAACGTTCCTAGATCACCGGGCGATTGAGGTCTTCTTTGCATTGGAAACTCCATACATTTTTCGTCCTGGACTCCAATCGTTGGCAGAAAATGGTAAAGGTGTGTGGGTGTAGACGGGAACTTCTTTTTTGATTAACCACATTTTGTAATGTTTAATTATTGGCCTCTGAAAATAACGCATCTTAGGCATACATTTTATTCCAACCTAATACATAATAGATAAATATTGTTTCATTCCACATTAAATCACCGTTCCTTCCTCAATCTCTGATCTAAAGTTCTAACCTTTACCTTTATTTCATCCGTCGCATATTGCTTTCTTTTTCCTATCTCTCACTTCTTCCTCTCAATTTCATTTCATCTGATCTTTACGTGTGAGAAGGAGAGTATTATGAGAGGGAAGATATACCCACAAGAATTTGATCTCCTGCTATGAATTCACCTAATTTTCCAGTTTCTTTAACATTCGGAGTTCCTGACGAGACAATTCCTCTTGCTCATCCAAAATATGAGATAGTTACCGGTACTTTACTCGAACAATACACTTCATTAGACCACTGCATTTCTTCCACTGCTCTGAACATTTTCACTGTTTTCCACAATCTCTTTCCTTGGGACCAATTTATCTCTTTCATACAATTCTCAAGAAAACATGTAAGGCGTATACATTTCCTAGCAAGAGTATCATGAAATTGTTCACAGAATTCTAGGTCGCTTTCAGTAAAATGTACTTCACGTTCTTCACTTCCCACGTAGTTAATCAGAAATTTCACTAGTGAAGTTTGGCCTGTTGTGAATGCTAGTGCCAATGGTGTTTGTTCGCAAATAAGTTTTTCGTATTTATGCCAAAACTGTAGGGAAAAGTCTTAATCACCTCTACAATTTAAGTATTTGAAAATGTTATAATCATGCATAAGGGCCCTGGTTAGGACATAGTCCGAACTGTCATCATCACTCGAAATGTCATCTTCAGTAAAGTGTTGCGACAAAAGTTCTATAATATCAGTTTTATTCATGTTGTCGAACAAAATTTGAAAGATCTCTCTGCTGTTTATTTTAGCTACGGCAGCATAACGAAATAATTGGTTTTCTCTAATATACGAGGACAAATCAAAGTCTGATTGTATCATTGATCCTATCAGTGTTTCTAGAACATCAATTTGACCATGTACAATGGCAGTTGTTACAGGTGTCAATTCATCTTCATCTCGTATCCTCACAACATTTTTAACATCTACTAGTGACAGTGACAGTTCCAACGCTTCTACTTGGCCCGTTCGAGCCAGTAAATGAAACAAAGACTCGCGTGTTACTTCGTGAGTTAAATTAAAGAGGTACGGCAAATATTCTTTGATGTCACGGAAAAACGAAGTAATATTTGTAAGTTTTGAGTTTCTGCGCTCGCTTTTAAAGATAATATCAAAAATTATCCGTGCAATTGATTGTATATCATTGTGATGAGAATTTTCAATGACTCTGAATATTTCTGTCACAAAGGTATGGTCAATCTTATCATCTAAGAAACATTTAAAAAGCATATTCCTTAAAAGAACAGGACGTTGTCGCCAAAACTCTATGTAAACTTCACTTCTGAATAATGTTTTCGACTGTTTAACATCTTCCGAATGCAGTTGATTTAGTAAAACGTCGCAGATCTGAAACGAGAAATTATCTTTATAGTTACCATAATCGGAGAAAGGCCATGTGTTTCCAACAATCTTCTCCAATAGCTGAATTAAGTACTCGAACACTTCGTACTTATCATGCTTAATTGCATCAGCAACTGCAGAAGGATAAAGAGTAAACAGAATGCATGGATTCCTTCCACTTTCTTCTATAAATTTAATCATGCTTCTGAGTATACTTAAATGGCCATTCTGTATTGCAAGAGAGATTGGAGTGTTCGATTTATCTTTACCTCTAAACATTAAGCCAGAATTATTACAATTGGCACTGTCACCTTCCGTTTTAAAGCCAATTTTTGGAATACTGCAAATTCGTTGATAGTGTTGGTTGTAATCTTTCTCAAAAAAGAAGAAGAAGTCGACTAATTGTGCTCGTAATTGATCAGTGCTTTTAGCATAGTCCATAAGTTTCTCAACTATGCTTAAGTACCCTCTCTTAGCAGCATTTGTCAGTGCATTTGAATAAAGAAGCTCTTGCTTTTCTGATTCACATGAAGCACCAAAAATACCATCGATAATTTCAATGACACCCTTCTCGGAGGCAGCTTCAAATAAATATACTTTATGTTCTGTTTTCAAACTAGAGTATTCTAAAAAAGCACCTTTTCTAACCAATAAAGCAACAATTTTCCAGTTGCCATTTTCAATGGCATATGCAATTGGTGTTTTATTCTGAAAATCTTCTATATTTACCTCACACTCAGATTTCTTCAAAAACACTTCTAAAACTTCGGTGCTATTATAAATAGCAGCTATATGTAATGGTGTTCTTCCAAAAGCATCATGGGTCAATATCTCACTGGAATCACTGAGATTTTCGCAAGAATTAAGAATTGCTGATTTAAAGATTTGATGTTCGCGACACAGCACTAAATCTATAAACTTCATAATGTTCGAAGTTGTTTCATTGTATATATTTTCTTTCAGAAATGTTTCAACTTTACTTTTATCCCCTTCATGTCCAATTTTAAGGACTCTCTCGAACACAAGAGCTGCAAAATACTCACAGAAAGAATGGTGCACACAATCAAAAGATGACTCACATTTTTGAAAAATTCCCATTTCAAAGATATCTTCTTCTTGTTGTTCTTTGTTGAGTGATTCGTTCCGAAAATATCTTTGACATAAACCTAATAGATATTCTTCATCTGGAAATATTATTTCAAAGCTTTTATTAGCATGAACTGTGTTTGCCCAGAATTTGATCCAAGCTAAATTGGTTCTTGTGTTCTCATCTTTCATTCTTTTATTCAAAAACAATAAGTAAATAGTATCTATAAATTTAGTAAAGACTTCCCCTATATCTAGTGATTTATAATTGGAGAAGTCTTCTGAAGGTCGTTCGAGATATGCCTTGCAATCATTTCTATAGATTTCAGCCAACATTTGGAGAACTAAGGGAGATGTCGTTAAAGATTCATCACTTCTTTTTGTTTCGTGAATCAATGTCTTCGCAAAATGTTTTATACGCTCTTCAGATGTTTTGTCTGAATAATTTGGAAGCTCAGAAGTCTTGTTAGACCAAAGTTCTTCCAATAACTGTATTTGTTCAGAGTCATCCAAAGGGCATAGTTCATATGATAAAACTCCTAAACAAGATTCAAGTTCTTTCTTGCAGTAAGGTCTAGTACCAATCCACATAATGACTGATGGCTGGTAGGACACTTTCTTCAGAATAGTGAGTAACTTTTCTCTATATTTTTCTGGAACTGCATCAAAATTATCTAAAGCTAAAAGTACTTCCTTCTCCTTATAGAAATGTTCAAAAACAGTTTCCTGAAATCTGTCATGTAAACGTTGACAAACAGTCAAAAATCTAATTTCATTCACATCTTCATTGTCAGCGATCTCATCTAAATGTTGTATCAAATCTTTTGCATTTAGGTACATAACCCAAGATTCAGGATTAAGTGATTTTCTTTTTCTACAAACAAGTCTGAGAAGAGTTGTTTTACCCATTCCTGCTTTTGCCGTTATGATTCTGGGCAAGCAGTATTTTCTACTTTCGTGGTCAGTGAGCTCACTTTGCTTTAAAATGTCCAAATCTTCACTTTCTGGAAACATATCATCTGCTAAGGAATGACAACCTTGCTTTTGAAATACACCTCTAGGCGAATTCTTTATATTATATTTGACATTTGATATAGAACTTCCTTGTGTGTTGGACATTTCTCTTGAAGGAGAGTTCATAACTTCAATTGTTGCAATGACCTTTGTTGCATCTATGTTGTTCTTTACTGCTGATAGTGAATTTTGTGATCTAACTAGAAGCGCACGCTCATTCTCTACATGCAACCAACAAATATTACGATCAGGAAATCGTTTACATAAGTCCTGAAAATCTTTATTTGGACTCTTACTTAGAACGAACACTTCATTTCTATTCATTTTAAAGTTATCTTTTAAGTTCTTTATATTAACTAATTTCCTGCACTTTTTGATAAACTGGGGAACATTGTCAACAGATCCACTTAATGCAAATGCATCGACAGTATTAGACATTACACATTCCCATCCAATTCCACTATATGTTTGAAGTCGTCGGTGGACAAGGAAGGAGTTTAAATCCCCAATAAGTGGTACAGTCTTTAAACCCCCAATAAGTGGTACAGTCTTTCCAATATTAACTGTTGCACTTTTATCCAATAGTTGAGATAATATTTCTTCAATAACAAGACCCGATTGTTCTACAGAAATAAGGTTTCCCAATGGTAAAGTTATTCCTTGAAATACTATATGTTTCTCAAGAACCCTTTTTTGACAATCTTTTGTCAACGAATGCATTTTTATTTGCTCTGCTTCCAGTTCAAAGTAGTTTTCTTTCAAACCTGATTGGAGAGAATCTCTGTGAGTTTTAAGAGATACTGTTATAAGTTTTCTAATCATTGTTTTACTCTTCAGTTCTCTAATTGTTTCATCTAGAAACATAACATCTTCTTGGCCTAAATCATTGTCTTTTAACAGAAACACTAAGACACAAGGTTGATCTGAAGACAGAACATAAAATAAATAACTTTTTCCCTCACTATTATTTCGTATGGATGACCAATCACATGTAAATATGAACCAGGAGTCATACGGAGAGCATTGTTTCAGATCACGAAGGGTCTGGTGGACGTTTATGAAAGTGAATTTCGAATCATATGAACAAATAATGTTCAACGAACTTTTGTTAGGTTCTTCTAGAAACTCTATAAGATTTCCCATGGGCTTCTCAAACGAAATTAATCCGTTATCACTTATTCCATTGTATATAATCTGAGATAGGGAATTAAGATCGTTTTGTACCTGCTCCACGAAGATATTTCTTGCAATTTTAGATGTAATTTTATACGTTTCAGCAGTTTTTAATTCTTTTCTGAAATGTCCCATTAGCTGATAATATATGTTTTCACATCTGTTGAGATTGTTGTTCTGAAATATAACTCCAATTTCTTTTTGAAGTAAATTGGGAAAACAGGCTTCTGTCGGTTGGTTCACGCAGAAATAGAAATTACTCAGGAATTCTTCGACATCTTGAGGATCAGTTCCATCAATCGTTATGTCTTCATTGTAAAGTAATTTATAACACTGTGCTTTATCACCTTGTTGATTTGAAAATGTTAGCATAGGTATCTCATCGTTGCACTTTTCGAACCACAATGTTGTACTCTTTCCCTCAATTTCAAAATCCATTTTTCTTCTTTCATCGGTCGCACTATCTTGATTGAAGTTCATTCCAACTGAGGTGAAGAGGATAAATTTTTGTTCCTTTGCATCAAAATACTCCGGATTACGTTTAATACGCTTAAATGAATCAACGAAATTCTTTAGGTATATCTTACCAAGCAATTTACTATGCTGTTTCTTCTTAGGACGTCTCAGTAGCATCCTTCCTTTAATCATTCCTTTAGTTTTGTTCTTAGTTATTTTCCCGCCTCTTGTCACTTGAATAAAATATTTCACTCTGCGTCCATTGTTTGTGTAACTGAACACAGTATCGTCAAATTTACCTACGTCAGATTTATCTCCTTCTAATTCAAAATCAAAATTGTGTTGTAGTCCTTTTAACGTCAATAAACATCCGACTTCCAGCTGATAATCAATTCCAGTTGCTATTTGTCCTAAGCCACTGGTAGATTGTTCTTGCACACTAGAAGAAGACGCCATTGTTAAACTTTGTATATGTGCGGAATACTGTTATTTGGATATCACAACACTAAAAGTCATATCGGGTTATACGGTAGATACGTTCATTCCCTGCTTCCAACACTTCACAACTATAAACTGAATATCTGGAAAGAAAAAGAAACAATCATTAACACAACTTATAAACAAAACTCTGATTTTTAGGACAAAAATATCAAAAATCTGTTTCAAAATCTACTGCTAGCCTCTATTAAATTAATAATGTTCCCTTTTTTATAAATCAAGTCATTGCTTTCTTTCTTAAGATTAAAGTAATTACTAAAAATTTCCGAATTTCTTGTGTTCATAATAGTTATATGGCATTCTTAGGAGAAACTGTTATTACGAGTCCTTTTATTTGTGAAGAAAGCTCGCTATTTTTTTTTCAGAAACAAAGATAATCTCGTAGTCATAGACTTGGCACATGGGATATTACGTCATAAGGGACATCGTCAGCATTACATTTGAAGCGGATTCTTAGCTCATTTCAGAATTTCTTTAATTTCCATGTGACCGGATCTTTGGAGCAGGACAGGACTAAGTCTTCGAAATTTTGTAAAAGGGTAAAGAGATGCATGAATGTGCTCAATAGAATTTAGTTTTTAAGCAGTGTTGGAATTAAATTTAAGACGAAGGAGGAGGGGATGAATGTTCTTGTGTGTGTATACACATAAACTTTTTCCTTCGAGAAAGAGTTAATATTTTCAAGAGTAAGTTTTCCCCTGTTTACACTGGTCAACAAATTTTCACTTTTTATTTTTACAGAAACGAAAGTAGACAATGTTTATAGATTTCGAGGCGCTGAACACGAATATCACACTTAAAATTAGATGGTAGCTCAGGATTGCCAGTAAATGTGGAATTTACCTAAAAAAAAATCATGTTTTTTACATTTATTTTGTATAATTACTTCCCTATTTATCGTTGCGGAATGTGTTGTACCTCTTTCTATTTGTCGATGACCGTACTTTCTGAAAATTTAACAATCTTTCTGGTAACCGGTACCGTTGGGAAATTATATACCCATATATTCGAAAATATTCCTTTTTTAAAGAGGAAAATCCGATTTTTAATTTTTTTTTACTGGCAACCCTGCAATAGTAAAATTATAATTTATATTTGAAAAGTAATCTGTCAACATTGGGAATGTTTTCTGCAAATGTTGTGATGATCTAAGCGAGCCGAAATGTAAAAAACCTATTATCCCTTCAACCGAAATGCCGAAATTTTCCCCTACCTTTAAAACATGTACATTAAAAATGTAATATTGACTTTCGTATGCCGAACAGAACTATAGGACAATACATTCAGACAATGTAACTATCATTTCGGTGGTCTGTACTGGGGTGAGGAATTTTATGTACTGAAATATTGCACGAAAAATTCCCTTCCTGCAAAATTCCGACTTTTTTCTGCCTACAGCTGGCAATCCTGCAATAAATAACTGCACTGCCAATCCTCGGATAAATATAATCATAAAATATACGTTGACACCAACAATTTATATTCTATTCACGTCCACACAAAAAAATGTTTTTCCCATGGGATGACCGTATTGTCAAGAAATTTCGAAGGGGTAAATGTCAAACGTACTTAGGGAACAAATGAATTGCGTTGTTGTTATAATAGCAATCTACAAAACAGTGTAACAACGGTTTTGCTGCTGAAGTTAAGCAAGTTGTACTTGTTGGATCTGGCAACAATGCGTAAAGCTCACTCATGTGCCCACGATCCAATCACCTGATCATTCGACAGGCTGAAACTTGTTGGAGGCGTGCATGTGTGTGTCTGCGCTCTCTTTTACTGTACTGTAATGTGTCTTGGTTGAGAGGTGGTTGGTGGTGAATTAATATACAGTAAAGTATTTGAATTAAACTGTGAGTGTTTGTGTTATTTGAACGAGTACGGTTTTCATGAAAATGTCCCGCACCTGCAAGAACAATTCTGATAACTTTTGTTACATTTGTGCAGACGCTATTTGTGGTAATAGAAGGCAACCACTTACTGATGCAGTAAGGAAAGCCTATTCATTGTATTTCGGTTGTCGAGTGGGAGACCAAGACAAATCTTGGGCTCCACACGTTGTGTTGTACGTCATGTTCTTCCGTACTAAATGCTTGGATGCATGGGAAAAACGTCTCCATGAAGTTTGGCGTGCCTGCTATTTGGCGTGAACCCACAAATCATGTGTCTGATTGCTATTTTTCTATGACACCGCCCTTGAATAAAGGAATCAATACCAAAAGGAAAAGAAATATCGAATACCCTGACTGTAATTCGCCCTGTGCCTCATGGACAAGGACTGCCTGTTCCTGTTCCCCCGAACGCAACATCAAGCAGTGATAACGAGAATGCTGATCCTACACATCCAGTCGAAGAAGTGCATCCATCCACCAGTGTTGTTGATCCTTCATTTACGCCATCGTCATCCAGCGAAACACACAAAATCACACAACGTGAACTCAGTGATCTGATTAGGGATTTAGACCTCCCGAAGTGTAAAGCTGAAGTGTTAGCCTCACGACTGCAGCAGTGGAACCTTCTAGCTGAAACAGTGCGAGTGTCAGTTTTTCGGGATAGTCAGAAAGAACTTGAGAACCATTTCAGTGCTGAAGGTGATATTACATTCTGCAATGATGTTGAAGGTTTGTTTCATGACCTACATATTTCATACAAACCGGACGAGTGGAGACTATTCACAGATGGCTCCAAAACAAGCCTGAAGGGTGTACTGTTACATAATAATAACGAAAGACCGTCCATCCCTGTCGCATATGCTGCTTTAGGAAAAGAAACGTACACTACGTTGAAATCTGTTCTACGCGTCATTAGTTACAATCAGCATGAATGGCTAGTATGTGGTGATTTCAAAGTAATTTCGATTTTGTTGGGTTTGCAAGGAGGTTATACTAAGTATTGTTGTTATATATGTGAGTGGGACAGTCGCGCAAGAGATAAACACTATACACAAAAGGAGTGTCCTTTAAGAACAGCTCTGATTCCTGGCTCAAAAACTATTGTCAATGAACCTCTAGTGAACCCTCAGAAAATTGTTCTCCCACCACTGCAGATTAAATTGGGACTTATGACAGCGTTTGCAAAGGCAGTGAACACGAATGAAGCAGCATTCGGATATTTGTGCATGAAGTTTCCACGATTAAGTACAGAGAAGATCAAACAGGGAATATTCATTGGTCTACAGATAGCCAGCTCCTAAATGACCCTGACTTT
Organism: Thermobia domestica; assembly: GCF_964235325.1. Classification (NCBI taxonomy): domain Eukaryota; kingdom Metazoa; phylum Arthropoda; class Insecta; order Zygentoma; family Lepismatidae; genus Thermobia; species Thermobia domestica. Next base: position 2,268,614 of record NC_137468.1, read on the forward strand.
GAGGCCACTCTAACCCTTGATCAGCTGCATGTGTGGCGTTGTTTCCATAGTTTGACCACATTGTTCTTGGGAAACAAGAGAGCCGACAATTACAGAGGCCTTGTGGATGAATTAATTCATGCTTATCAAAACATTGGCTGCAACATGACACTGAAAATGCACTTTCTTCACTCACACCTCGATGTCTTCCCAGAGAACTGTGGTGCTTTCACTGATGAACACGGCGAGAGATTTCACAGGGATATTTCTCTCATGGAACATCGATACACGGGTCGGTGGACAGCTGCAATGTTGGCTGACTTCTGCTGGACGCTACAGAGGGATGCTCCAGACACAACCTACAAGAGGAAGGCAAAGAAACGGCGCATTCATTGAAGATGAGTGCATTCATTTATCCTGGGCAATAAATTTGTGTACAATTTACTTTTGTGCAGCAATAACGAAAGTCCGAGGACCAATTTATTTTTTTGGCCAAAAATGTAGTAGACAGGGAAAATTTGCGGTATTTCAGTTCAAAGGATAATATTTATTCTCAGTTCGGTCTTCTTGATGGCACATAATGTTACCAGTCTAAGAATAACTTTTCCAGCATTCTTTCCAGCATTGCAGGATTGCCAGCTGTAGGCAGAAAAAAGTCGGAATTTTATAGAAAGGAATTTTTCGTGCAATATTTCAGTACATAAAATCCCTCACCCCAGTACAGACTACCGAAATGATAGTTACATTGTCTGAATGTATTGTCCTATAGTTCTGTTCGGCATACGGAAGTCAATATTACATTTTTAATGTACATGCTGTAAAGGTAGGGGAAAATTTCGGCATTTCGGTACAGGAAAAATATTTTTTTTCACAGTTCGGCTCGTGTACTTTTAGTGTTCCTCAGAACAAAACATTGTTCTCAGCTTCCATTGTTTCTACAAGTAGTGCTGTCTACGAGACGTGTCTCGTCTCGAAAATAATACGGGAGTCGATAAGTCTATTTCTAGATTCTAGGTGACACGAGAAGTATAATAAATATTTATCGTCTCGTCTCCATTCTCGAAAAATTTTGTTTATTTTTTGATGAAAAATTGTTCTGTATACTAAGAATAATCCGAAAAAGATACTTTGTATTTTGAAGCTCATTGAATATCCAACAAACAAATAATTGTTTAACTTGTTGTATATTGATTATGACCGACCTTTGTGGGTTTATCACAAATAGGACGACATATTCTCTCTCTCTTTTAGTTTCACTTTCTTCAAACTTAGGTTTCGTGGCTTCCAGCGCCCACAAAAGGTCATCATATACCATACAAGCAGTTCCCGTTTCCACCTACCGCTGAAAAGGTATCGGGGAAGAGAAGAGTGCTTGCCGTAAAATAAGAATTAATGAATAAAAGAAATTAAAACAAATAATCTCTGAACCGTTACAACACACTGTAAAGCTACGAGAGATTGCGGCTAAAAATTAAACGTGAGATTAAAATTGTGAGTATGTATTGTGATTAAACAAATAATATACAATAAACAAACTACAAGCAAATTAAATATTTAACAACCTGAGTACTCAAAAACAATTACTTTACTTTTAATTTTTATTTTCTTAAAATCATACCTTCTCGATTTATAAGAGTTACTCTTTCTCAATTTTACTTACAGTTTGCGCTGGCGGCAAAAATGAGAGTAGGGGATAATTTATATAACACTCGCGTTCCACTATGCACACTGCACTGCACAAGGAGGGTGGGGATTAAGTCAGCCACAGTTTCCTCTTCTGTATCCTCTTCACAGAAACAGGTTTCCAAATCCAATCCAGTAATTCATTTGCCATACGAAAGAAAGAAAGCATCCAACAGTTATGCTACTCACAACAGGGTTATCGTTTGGAGGTGCTCCTGCCAAGGTCCACTGATTACATCAAATTACGTTTAAAACTGGCTTACTAGGGTTCTTCATTTTCGGCTACAATGACCCGTAAAATCACGAAATGGATTTAGATGTAAGGCTCGGTTTATAATTGTACAAAACCAACCCTTTGTTCCTTCTTACTTTAATATTTTAGGAACGAAACTCCGAAACTAATTGGTGTCGAGGCCATGTAAAAGCGTACTCTACGTGCAGGGCGCACCCCTGACTAACCGAGTCTCTTCAATAGACTGACTTTTTTTTTCCGCCAACATCCTGTGTTGCTTCTCCAAAGGGAAAATCCCGGTTTTGACTTAAAACGCAACCAACTGATGCAATGGCTAACATTAACGATGAGAGTCCCTTACTGGAATGTTCTGCGAAGCGATTCTTCTTTCTTTTTTGCCATAAGAGAATTGCTGGGCGATTTGATCGAAGTTAGTTGCACACATACACATTCAAACATATATGTAATGCTTGTGAAGAGAGAGTTCTTGGAAAATTTCTATACGAGGACTGTTCTTTAATTTAGAAGTTCACACTGCATCGATTGTATTTCTTGTTTTGATTAGCACAATTAATGAGATGAAAAACATTCGTAATATCCTATGGTGCCCACAGGGCTCCGAGCAAATTCATACAATTTGCGATGGGAATCCTGGCCGTTGAAGGGTTAACAACATCGAGTCCGAAGCTTTACACAAAATGTCACTGAATTCTGGAAGACCCTGTACATTAATCTTCGGTATGATAATAATCTACTGTATAAGCACTGGTATGATTACGGGTTACTGTATAATGAAGAAACACTGTAGGAAAATTTCTATCTAGGATTCACTGTATTTGAAACTTGCCGCTCGACTGATCAGTCTTGTGTTTTTTTTAATAGGTAATTCACCTGGTACGCGTAAACAAGACCATCTGTTATTTTATTTACTCAAATATTATTCTTTTCGTTGAAAGGCCATCATAAATGTTCTTATTCTTAAGTTTTTTTCGATTATTAACAGTAGGCCCTATACGAAAACATTGGCTTATTCACTTGTTCCGGTTTATTTTCATACATGTAAAACAAAGATTACAAAACAAATAATTATAACCATTAAGTAAACTAAATATAATAAAAAAAAGTATTGATATACGATGTTAGTGTGAGAAATGTGTGAGAAGTAGGATAATTCATTTTTAACTATACCGACGAAAGGTTCAAAAATTCACGAAATGTGCGGATATATGTATTTTGGGTGTAATGAAAGAAAGTGCGTTTGCACCTTTTAAAAATAAGATTATGCAACTAAACCTTGTTCTTCTTTACGATACCAGCTCGCGCCGTGTGGACTTTGTGGTGGACAAACACCGTACTCATGGGTTTTCTCGGGGTTCTCCCGTTTCCTCCCACTTTTCATTCCACCATTTCATTCATTCCTCATCATCACCGTCTCCTTTACCCTAACCGGCATAACCGTCGGACGTAAAACTTCAAGATTTCATTTCATTTTTTGTTCTTCTTTACTACATAATTCTAAGATTTCAACCAAACACATGTTTATAGATTTTAAATGACCAAAATCATGAAACAAAACATCATTTTGAAATTAACCCTTTTAACAACATTAAATAAAATAGTTTTAAAACATATCCTTTGTTATGGTTCCAAACATAAAACATATTTAAACATTATTTTTTTTTCAGACTCAACACTTTATCTTGGTATTCAAATAACACATAACTATCATTTCAACGTAACATTATAAGTTTAACTTTTAACCTTACTTTAGTAATTTCGCAACAATTTAACGATGGACATTTAATGGTGGCACTTATAAAACTGGGCTAAAATAATTCTTACTCTGGTTGTCTTTGAAAAAAAGTTCACACAACGTAAAAGAGGGACACCTTCATCTCAAAGCATGGGTGTTTTTCGCTAACATATTCAAACCATAAGAGGGATACACATATCAACCTCCTGGGTCATTGTCGTTTAATAGCATAAATACACAAAAATGTAGGCTTCTTGCCTCCTCAAGCACCCTTGGCTGGGAACTTAACAACAACGAGGGAAAAATCGACCTCAAGTAACAGAGATGCGGCCTTTTCATTGCCCTTTGCATCGTGCACATTTCGCAATATGTTATTCATGGTCTTTAGTACAAGCGCTTGCCTCTCTATAGGCTTTATTCGCTATGATTGCCCTATATGAAAATATTACCGCTAATACCCTGAAACTCAACATCGTTGCCGTTCTTCAAAAGATTCAGCCTTTTGACACCGGGATCACTCAATAACACGGGACCTGCTTAACAGCCCTCTTTACTCCATTCTTGCCCAAGCATAGCCCTTAAATTACCATTGACCTTTTGCCTTACATATCGCAGTTATTTATTGTCACTATACGTCCATTTTTTTTTCAAAGCATATCAAACTAAACGAGATTGATGTCACCTACAAACAATTAGCAGTCTTTTACTTGGAACCTAAATAAATTAATAATACTACTATTTAAATTCATTATTCACGACATTGGAACAAAAGCTGATTACCAAAACGTTTCATTAGGTTAAAATATTTTCTGATGCAAACAAACTTAAACAAATAACGAGAATGATTCAACATTGAGTTCTTACAACGCGAAAAACTTGACTAATGATATATTAGTTAACAATTATTTAAATACTTCCAATTATACACACTTCATAAAATATTATTCTTTAATATAAGCTTTATCCTATGCTAATAAACACAATATTTAAAATGAAATAAAAATGAAAATGCATTTGATAAACATAGTTTAGACAAAACAATATAGATTTCTCTCCATTAATTTATATATGACAACATCCAAACACAAATAATCAAAAATCGAAATATAAAATATCAAACTACTAACTGAACGAAAAAGCTTAACTTATAAGCTTTCCTTTCGAGCACACTATATAAAATAAAAATTAACTTGCTATTATTGATCATTAATGAATAATAAAACTTCATGTTTCCCGGCTGGAGCTCAAGTGGTTCGGATTCCATGTTAATCAATAGGTCCACGCCTCATATAGCCTCGCTGCTGAACGGAACGTAAAACTCAAAATCAATCAATCAATCAATAAAACTTCACGACTGAACAAAGATTCTCTAAGTAGAAATAGAAATTTTATAACTATTTAATATATGCACAACTATTATCTCATAGTGGATCAAACACTACTCAAATAAAATCTAAAAATAGATATATTTCTCCATTTTTCTTTAAAGATTATCACGCTTTATAATTTTAATACATTATTATTGATACGTGGACATTACGTAAAGGTGATGAAAATCGACCGGAAGCCTTCGAAATGTGGATGTGGAGAAGAATGGAAAGAATTAGTTGGGTCGAGCGGAAAACGAATGAGAGAGTGTTAGAAATGGTGGGTGAGAAAAGAACACTTTTAGATATTATTAGGAAGAGGAAGAGAAACTGGTTGGGACATTGCCTAAGAAGAGGTTGTATCATGAGGGACGTCCTAGAGGGTATGGTGGCGGGAAAGAGAGGGAGGGGGCGAAAGAGACTACAATTAATGGACGATATAAAAACAGAAAGATCATACGCGAAGACGAAGAAGTTAGCGGAGGACCGTGGAGCATGGAAGCTTCTCAGCTGCGGCAAGTGACCTGCCAATAAAGGCAGAATACCTATGATGATGATGATTATTGATACACCGTAAAGTCGACGTGTGCTAAAGTCCTATATGCTATTACATAGCAACATAGGTATAAGCCAGTTTTATAAAAATAAATAAATAAATAAAGGTTAATGAATCATTTCCGAAAACTAACGACCACCAAGCCTACTTTTCTGAAGGCTAGGATTGACATAGGAGTCGCTGAATTCTCCTGACGATTCGAAGTTGAATCGATCATTACGTTAAAATCCATTCCCTCCCTAGTAAAGCTCTTGAACTAACTTTACCATGTCATATCCTGGAAAAATTCCAAACCTCTAATTGAACTACATACATCCATTCTTTAAGGAAGTAAAGTTACAAAAAAATAATACAAAAGAAAAGGGTAATAAATGAAATTATTTCACAGTTGGAGGGCAATGATGATGCAGTTCGTACCATAGTATTCCTTAATGAAAATACAATTTTCTTTTTTCGGCCTGCTTTTACATACACAACTGGTATGTCTTATTATACACATTCGTTCACAAAGCACTAGTCAATACAACTATATGCGCGGCCATAGGCTTATGGAGCTTATTTCTATCAGGAATAACGTCATATCCAGTAACAATCGTCACAATCAAGCATTTTAAATATGAGTTTGATGTTAATAAACTGTTGTTTGAAACCTGCAATCTTCTTATAAATCAAAATCTTAAACGAGCATTCTATCTTACAGTGTAACCATATCGAATTGCAAAAAATTGAATGTTACTTGAACGACTCAAGCTACGACGTAATTAAGTAAATAAAAAATTGCGAATAAATTTTTGTATAAGTCAAACTTCATGATTGTTTTTTTCCACACTGTTGAACAGTTTCATTACTTTGATTTATAATATTCAATAAAAATCGTTAAAAGCACAATAACAAAATATTTTGAGATAAAATAACGAAATTCTGGTATTATTTAATCTTTCATTACAAATAAATATACGAAGACCATCACTTACAATCATTATAAAGATCCATCACGAATTAAATGAAATTTTAATGACTGGGCAATAATTAACATTTTACAGTTATCTTTATGCAAACAAGTCTTATCCGGCAACTCTGCATTTTATACTTTTAAACAATAAAATACATATTCTCAATGTTATTTTCCCTTTTTATATTTTTAAATAACTATGAAGCAAAATATTTACTTTCAAAGAAAAGGCACTCATTTCAAGATATAATATTGACAAGTCAAAATGACGATTGATTTTCTGACAAGCAAAAACTAAGATGATCATCAATACTAAGACTATTTAATACTTTAATTTAACTTTAAAAATGAATGAACCATTTTCGTCGATGAATTTTCCTTGAGACGGCTGAAATCTCATTAAGCAATAATTGGACCATGTTGACCTCTAAAAGAAGTCCTGCGTTCTCTTACCTATGGCTGAAATCTGAAGACTCGCGCTAAGAAATCTTCCGCCATGTCTTCAATCCATACACCACGAATCCACTTCGTAATTTAATTATGTTTAAGAAAGCTTTTCAAGTAGCAAATATGAATAAAATAGATGTTTCCATTTATTTTACTATTGCAGTTCACACAACAAGCTGTAAAAAGATAAAAAAGAAATCAGAACAAATCTTCATAGCTGAGCACTTAACCTTAATACAAGAAAAGTATTACAACTAGTCCCAGATATTACATTTGTTACAGGAAGCTCTGATGTGTATTGTTGTGTGAGTGGATATCGTACTTGACTACTGAAATATTCATTAGGTGTCTTGAGTTCGAATCTCCTGATAAACCTGGTTTATTTTCTTTTTTTAATGCTTATTAAAAAGAGAACCACAAATAGAAGGCAACACTTCAATTATTTTCATTTGGAGCTGACAACGTGATCCTTGTTCTATAATATTACGCCGAACAAACGTTTGTCTAATGGCGGGCATAAGTCCTTAACCACGAAAAGTCGACTGCTTTGAAACCAAATGTGACTGCTTGTATCTTTAATCTGTCATATTTATAGTTTGGTGTGGAGAAGAAACAAAATTGAGGATCAAAGATATAAGAACAACTCAAGTTATTAATATAAACTATGCAAAAGATTTTTGACTTATATAATCATGCAATAAAAACGAAAGACGTTTGGAATCGAATACAAATCACCAAGAACTCTGTAAGCGGAGGCAAAGAAACCTAACGTAAACACACTAAGGAGGAATTTTTTTTTTACCGTGTATTGAACGTGGTTCATGGTCAAGGCGCTCTGTCAGTAATCTGAAGGTCCTCGAATCGAATCCGCGAAGGAAAAGTATTTTTTTTATTTTAAAATTTTTGGTGGCCATTGATCGGCGATGAATTACATTTTATTATCTTCAGATATTTGAATTCTCGGATGTTTCAATACTTGAACTATCAAATCTTCACTAATAATAATAGTAATAATAATAATAAACTAATAATAATTATTATTATCTCGTAGAAGGTTAAAAACTAGAAGCCTATTACCGCTGAGGTCATAGCATTACAAGCAGAAAAGTGACATTTGGCAAGATTATTGAGATTTGGTTTAGTGTTGCCCAGGAGAAGAGGAATTTCTCATCTCTTTACTAAAAAAAAAAAAAACCGAGACGAGAATGGACATTTTACATTCGAGACGGGACAAGGCTAACTCCAATGATTGTCTAGCTTTCGAGCTGAGAATCGAGACGAGGCGAAAATTATCGTAAACATTTATCGTTTTATCTCGATTCTCGAAATAGTGTATATCCACACTTTAAGTAACAATTGCTGAGTTGACTGAATCTTATACGTTATTTTGTTACTTTGTATTTCCGAACTCATCAAATTATGATTTATGTAGGTATTTTTGTTGCAAAGCTTTTATACTTACTTCTGCATATATTAAAAGTTAGTTTATTATTAGCCTTACTGTTCACTGATATTCAGTTTACTTTCTTTTTTTTTTTTATTGCAGTTATATTCCTTAAGACGTACGCCTGAATACTTTCTACATGAAACTTTAGTGGAAAGTTTTCGTTTCAAATTTGGGTAGTACAGTTCTAAATCTCTGCATAAATAGTTAAACACAAAGTATTATAAAAAGTTTTTTTTTTTTTTTTTAAGTTCAGACGTTTAGAACATTTTGGACTTAACACCTTTTAAGCAGCAAACACAAGTATGTTATTTTTTCATTGCGAATTGTTCCCAAAGTGAGCTACGGGGCTAACCCCTGCCTCTGCATCATGAAGGAAAAGTCTCGAGATGAGTGCGTAAATCTGTATGAATTAAGATGACAACAACTATCGTCAATCGTTAGTAAGTGAATATGGGAGAACTATGAAATGAAGTAAAGAGATGCGTGTTATTTTGTTATAAAATTATATATATATATATATATATATATATATATATATATATATATATATATATATATATATATATATATATATATATATATATATATATATATGTGTGTGTGTGTGTGTGTGTGTGTGTGTGTGTATAAAAGATCTCTTTTTTCTTTTTTTTCTTTATTTGTTGATTTTGTTTAAATTTATCTTTTGTTGTTTCTTAGTGTTCTGGTTTCGTCCATTTCTCCTATCCCTCGTCCCTGTCCACCCTTGTCCAAATAGAAAAACAAATGAATGATGGCCAAAATAATAAAACAAAGAAGATTGCAATGATGATAGCCCTGTTTCGCTTAAACTTTCAGGTGCCGAAACTGAAAGGCGCGATCTGAGCAAAAATGCAAATGCATTTTATTTGATCCTAAACGATTATTGTCGAATATACACACATAAAGAAGCACTCTAATTATCCAAATTAACAATACTTCAACGATTTATGTCTCCAGAAGCAATGTTTTCTTTATTGCCTCCATTTCGAAGTCGGAAGAGAACGTGACTAGTAATCACGAGGTTGGTTCGCGTCCAGACCAGAGGGTTTTTTTTTTTTTTTTTTTTTTTTTACTTTTTTAAAAGTTCTTTTTACACAAACCTTAATGTAAACAAATGACACATATTGGCGATTTAACGTATTTTGGAGGAATAATTTGTGATTCATTGGCGTTCCGCCGCGTCTCAGCCACTGTTAGACCAATGCTGGTATAATTTTCAAAACGAAGTGGGGAAACGCATAGAGTCGCTGCGAGGACGCCAACTTTTGGCGAAATGTCATTAGTTGCCCATTGGTGGTCCATTATTATTATTATTATTATTATTATTATTATTATTATTATTATTATTATTATTATTATTATTATTATTATTATTATTATTATTATTATTATTATTATTATTTGAAGTTTTGTGAATTTACAGGTTCACCCTGTACCAGAAACGTATGGCGCTTGGTTTATGGTTGTTTCAGTCGTAGCCCAATCTGCTCTGAAGTTTGTGTTTCTTGATCTATCCCACCTCCCTCCAGTGTGCGTTGTTTTGAACAAACGCAGTATGTGTGGGCTTTCTCGGGGTTCTGTTTCCTCCCACTTTCTTCATTCCACTATTTCTTTCATTCTCATCATCGACGTCTCCTTTAGCTTAACCGGTATAATCATGGAACGTAAAACTTAAAAACATAAATTTTCGTAGTTCGGTAGCGAGTTCGGTAGCCCTACTTTCTACATGATAGTTTATTGGAAACCTTTCGTTTAACATTTAACTACTTGTAGGGACGAACCCAGGGAGTATGTCTTGGTGATAGTGACATTTTGTAACTTTTGCCTAATATTAGGGGCGATTTTACAAATTTAAATACAATCTAACCTCATACGGAATCTGTACTCTATATTCTTCTTCTTCTTCTTGTTCTTCTTTTTCTTCTTCTTCTTCTTCTTCTTCTTCTTCTTCTTCTTATTATTATTATTATTATTATTATTATTATTATTATTATTATTATTATTATTATTATTATTATTATTATTATTATTATTATTATTATTATTATTATTATTATTATTACTGAAGATTTGAGACCTCAATATTGCGTCCTTTTCCAACAAGGTCGAGGATATTTTCGGGCTGTTGCAGTGGTACACTCCTGTTCACATAAACTTGGAAACTTGTTCAGTCCAAATAGTAAACCTAGATCCGTCACAATTCCCACAGATTTATACAGAGGGAATTGCATTTTCCCTCTTGTCTTTATATAGGTGTTAGCTGCAAGCCGTACATATGCCGCCAGTAGACAAGCATCTTCAGCCGCTCTGTCTTCGTAAATAACTTTTGAAATTAGAAGATCGAGTGTTCGAAACTTGGTCTGGGATGTCTCATTCATTTTTTAACTTGAAGATATGATGAAATAAGTAAAAGTGTAATACTTTCTACATATGTAAATGGCAAATGTAATGATTCGATATTAAAATTGGTGTTTAGTGGCTATATTGCATGTTTGCTTACATTTAGTTCAAAAGAAATACTTATAAGACTTCTCGGTTTAAATTTTCTAGAATAATCAGTGACAATTGGATGTGTGAAGTTGGACTGAAATAAACGCAAATAACCATACTGAAAATAATATAAAGAAGGAAAACAGTTTATTTACAGGTTATAAGGGTGAACTGCCTTATAAGAGATACTTTGGATGGATAAGTGTCTAAGCCTTAAGAAAGAAGCCTCACTCCCAGACAGTACGAATCAAAATCGTAGACATGTGTCGTTATGTTGTTAGTAGTTCCTCTGTAAACAAGGTCGTTTCAATTCTAAGACCGAAAGAAATGGAATATTATTCATATTATTATACATCAGAAGTAACAATTATAAAAAAATTGCATAATTACCTATGCGGAATGGAACTCAGGACCCTTTCATTACGAAACGAATGCTCACGCCACTACTGTAAGACGGATCTGTTAAGTAAGAGGAAGAAAACTCTCGTGTACGGAACAAATTGCACACGTTTACGATTGAAAGGTTTTAACAAGGAGAAAACACTCTGATTTCGGTCACGATAAAATACTATAGTGCGGAAAATTGTAATTTAAATGACAAAACGAAAGAAAACACAGAAACACGCAAGAACATGAAGGAGAAAGTGGTCTTGAGAATCATTCGAACCCTTAACTAGAACCTCGTGCTTCAGAGCACTTTCTATTTGTTTTCTGATTCACCGAAAATATCTCCGTAACCTCTCTCTAATTTCTACTAGATTAGACTCGTTTTATAGTTACATTAACCTTGAATGACAGGGACACAAACACAGACATCGAGAACATTTAAAATTTCAAAATCTCTCCCACAGGGAATCCAACCCGGGACTCCGACTAGTGAACTATCTGATGGGAGGGGTACCTGGTTCGTTCCCAAGGCAAGGAAGCTTGAGGTGGACTACATCACGCACGTGGATTTTCTCGGGTCACTCCTGTACTCCCGTTTCCTCCCACTTTCTCATTCTACCAATTCGTCTTTCATAATTTACTTGTTTTAATAATGGTCTTGCTTAAATTAACAGGCATAATCTTGGGAAATTAAACGCAAAAAATTGTTTAATTTCATTTTTAAATAGTTAACCGAAACCAAGCGGAACCGCAAAACAATTGTATTTTCCAGTGCTTATAAACGTTCTCACAAAAATGTATAGAGAAAAAACAAGAGAAATCTAATTCCATTCAGAAATGAAATGACAGATTCATAATACAGTTCGGTTTCTGAAATAAACTGACACATTCTGTTTGAACCTTAAGCGGAACAGAAACCAATTAATCGTGTTTTGGAACGCGTCTAGTAGCTAGACTGTAGTTGAAGTTTCTACTATCTCGTAAAATCAACTGCCATTATGTAGTATAAATTTGGAGATAAAGCCTCTATAATCCCCTATTTCCGACCATACATATATATACTTCTCACACAATAACTGTATGATCCCACTTTACAGATAAATACCTCCTCGTATGTACTGTACACTACATACATCAATAAATCGTATACTATGGACACACGGTTGTAGTAGAAACAAATGCCTCGCGAGGAATAAGAATCATTTCTTCAAAATTATTCCTTCTTGGAAACAACACATTGTGGCTCAGTCATCATTAAATGTTTAAAAATATAATTACCCTAAGTATAAGACAGATAATATCAACAGCAAGACAAAATAAAGTGATTTTCTATAGCCATTGTGAACACCTTCTCCAACGTATCTGGAGTGGTCATCTCTACACTCTGGACAATTCTCTGTTTTAAGTCACCTGGTAGATATGTTGCAAAATGTGTTGGTGTCAATTGCCTATACTAGTAACTGGCACATGAAAGGAGCATCGGAGTATTAATTGTGCGACATTTCTGATTAATCTGGCAATCACTCTCAGTTCCAAAATAAAATTTGGAGTTTATAAAGATTCAACATCAATGGTATGGTCCCTGTACACCCTAAGGCACTGCTTTACTAAAACAGCAAATCCAGATTTCAAAAATGCATACCTTTGTTTACTACAAGAACGTCAATTTTCACATAAATTGACATAAACATATTTCTTACCGTATGTTCCAGTTAAGGATATTTATGCCAAATATTTTTGTGAATTTTTAATAGGGGAACTGTAGCTACATATCAGTCACTGGCACATTCAAGGAGCATCAGGGCATTAATTCTGTGACTTTTGTGATTAACCTGACGCTTACTGGCATTCGCAGAATAGAATTTGGGATTCGGTGACATTCAACCCACCATCTTTTTAAGCCAATTGCCACCCAAAAATGAGCCTTAAACATAATGTTCGCGATAACTATACTATCATTTCGGATGAATGTTATTCCATTTTATAACAAATAATATTGATGTGCGCAAAAAACCTAACCAATAATCATTGGAAAAACTTCTTCAAAGACTTACATAGAATATCCCATAAGCAAAATGAAGTTTTGTGCTTACGTCCCCAAAACAGGGGCTAAACAATGACTTTCTCTCATTTACTGTTAAAATTTTAAAAAATCACACATTTTTCAATAAGAATACCGAATTTCATGTTAATAGTGTGAATCTTCATCCAGTGCTATAGAAAACTACACGAAATGTGAAACAGGCTCTCTCTCTCTCTCTCTCTCTCTCTCTCTCTATATATATATATATATATATATATATATATATATATATATACTACTACATATATTTATACTACATAATGGCAGTTGATTTCACAAGATAATAGAAACTTCAACTACAGTCTTCTAGCTGCTAGACGCGTTCCAAAATCCGATTAATTGGTTTCGGTTCCGTTTAAGGTTCAACCAGAATGTGTAAGTATATTTCAGAAACCGAACTGTAATAAGGTTCGGTTTTGTTTGGAAACAGATATTATATTGCCGCTTTTTAGAATATCCAAACACATTTGGAAAAGTTTCAAAAGATATTTAATGCTTTCGTTTTAATTAAAATATTATGAATCTGCCGTTTCACTTCTGAATGGAATTACGATTTCACGTTTTTATATATATATATATATATGTTTGACGTTAATGAGCACTGGAACCGTTAACGTTAATGAACACTAAAAAATACAACTTTTTTTTTGGTTCGGTTTGGTTTCGGTGAACCCTTTGAAAATGAAATGATTTTTTAAGCGTTTAATGTCCCAAGATTATGCCTGTTAATTTAAGCAAGACTATTATTAAAACAAGTGAATTATGAGGGACGAATTGGTGGAATGAGAAAGTGGGAGGAAACGGAAGTACGGGAGTGCCCCGATAAAACCCACGTGCATGATGTTGTCCACCTCAAGCTTACTTACCTTGGAAACGAACCAGGTACTCCACCCATTACATAGTTCACTATTCGGGGTCACGAGTTCGATTCCCGATGGGAGAGCCTTTGAAATTTTAAATGTTTTCGATGTCTGTGTTAGTGTCCCTGTCGTTCAAGGTTAATGGAACTATAAAACGAGTCTAACCTAGTTGAAAATAGAGACAATTACGGAGATACTTTTGGTGAATCAAATAAAACAAAAAGAAAGTGGTCTAAAACACAAAGTTCTAGTTAAGGTTTCAAATGGCTCTCAAAACCACTTTGTCCTTCACGTCCTTGCGTGTTTGTATGTCTTGTTTTGAGTTAAAATTTAAATTAGAATTCTCTGCACTATAGTATTTTATCATCAAAGAATCAGAGTGAAATCAGAGTGTTTCGTGCTGAAATCAGGGTGTTTCGTCCTTATTAAAACTATTGAATCGTAAACATGTGCAATTTGGTATATACACGAGAGTTTTTTCCTCTCACTTAATAAAGCCGTCTTAGAGTAGTGGTGTGAGTATTCGTTTTATAATAAAAGGGTCCTGGGTTCGATTTCGCGTAGGTCATTAATGAGTTTTTTTTATAATTTACAATATTGATACTTCTGATGTATAATAACATTAATAATAATCCACTTCTCTCGGTTTAGAGTCAGAACGACCTTCTTTTCAGAGGAATTACTAACAACATAACGACACATGTCTACGACCTTGATTCGTACTGTCTGACAGTGAGAACGTAACGTGTTTAGCAAACAATTTATGAATACATAAAGCTCATTCTTAGGGCTTAGATACTAATCCTTCCAAACTTTCTCTTACAAATCAGTTCACCTTTAGACCCTGTAAAGAAACAATTTCTTTTCTCTTTCCTATCAATTTCTGTATGCTTGTTTGCATTTATCTCAGTTTAATTTCACATATACAAGTGTCACTGATTATTCTAGAAATTTTATGCCGAGAATTAAGTATTTGTTTGAACTAAATATAAACCAACATGCAATATAGGAACTAAATACCAATTTATACAATTAGTGCAATTTACTAATGTACGGCTTGCAGCTAGCGCCTATATATATATATATATAAAAGAGGGAAAATGCAATTCCCTCTGTAGAAATCTGCGGGAATTGTGGCGGATCTAGGTTTACTATTTGGACTGAACAAGTTTCCAAGTTTCTGTGAACAGGAGTGTACCACTGAAACAGCCCGAAAATGTCCTCAATCTTATTGGAATAGGATGTAATATTGATGTCTCAAATCTTCAATAATAATAATAATAATAATAATAATAATAATAATAATAATAATAATAATAATAATAATAATAATAATAATAATAATAATAATAATAATAATAATAATGATAATGATAATAATAATAATAATAATAATAGGTATTAATATTTTTAAATTTGCCCTAAAATTAGGGAAAACTTACATAAAAGTCGGAATTTCGGGGGTGGGCTCGGACCTCCAGAACATATTTCGGTAGCTACTAAAATATTAAAACTCAAAAATTTCATTACATTTTTCACAAATTCTGCATAAAAGTATAGCATATCCATTTTCACTTGCAAAAAGAGGAATTAAATGTTGCCGAAACTGAATAGCAACAAAAATATTGAAAAAAGGAAAATATGTATTAGAGAAAAATAAGCACTACAAAATTAAACAATGAAATGGAATGAAATTTCTGAGTTTTACTTCCCACCATTATGCTGGTTAGGATAAAAGAGACGGTGATTATGAGAAATGAATTAAATGGTGGAATGAAGAAAGTGGGAGCAAACGTGAGAACCCCGAGGAAACCCACGAGCACGGTATTTGTCCACCACAAAGTCCACACGGCTCGAGCTGGGATTGAACCAGGACCCCAAGTACCGAAGGTAAACGCCCTACCACTGAGCCACCGCGCCCCCCACTACAAAATTAAATCCCTAATTGTTTTAGGGCTTATATAAAAATACAATTTTGCGTTAATTAGTAACTTTCTGTAATTCGGGCTTATTTACGGCTCATTTGTTTATCAGACAGGTTCGGGCCGGGCTCGGGAGTAAAGGTTTTCGGACTCGGGTCGTATATAAATTCACGGGCCGGGCTGGGCCCGGGCTAAAATTTCCGGCCAGTGCAGACCTCTATATTGGCGCTTTAATGTATTCTAGCGTATCATGAGTTTCGGAAAATGTATAACATTTGTTGAAAGAGTATTTTACATAGTATATTACAGTAAATGGACGGCCTGGATATCAAATGTCTTAACTCCAAAAACTTAAA
This sequence comes from Thermobia domestica, assembly GCF_964235325.1. Taxonomy (NCBI): domain Eukaryota; kingdom Metazoa; phylum Arthropoda; class Insecta; order Zygentoma; family Lepismatidae; genus Thermobia; species Thermobia domestica. The sequence goes on from NC_137468.1 coordinate 2,285,149, forward strand.
AATGGACTAACGTTTTTATTCATTTCTATAGATAGGTATGTTTTATAAGATTCTTGTAAACAGTAACTTATAAAACTATACACTACATGTTTATGGTTATAGTTGCCAAAATAAGAGATAGATTGTTCATCAGATATTGAACTTCAACTTTTACTCTTAGAAATTTTGAAATGAAGACTTTGATTGTTTCTTTAGAAAGACTGGCAACATGATCAGATTTGGGAACTTCAGCAACTCTGGAAATTTCAGTTCTTTCAACTACTTCTGGAGGTGTGCATAATTTTATTTCTCCCATACTCTGGAACGTATTGTGACAGTCAAGTATCCTTGTATTAAAATCTGCATTGTCAAATGCGAACTGAATAAATAAACTTCCTTTTTTTTTACTCCTCTGCATTTATTCTTGAATATTACTACCGTCTTATCTCTTGCTATGGGATACATATTCCAAGACTAGTCAAAATATCTATTAGTTGTCTAGATGCATAGTGATGCAGGCAGTGTATATCTATCGTTAGTTTCAGGGGAGAAATATATTATTTACGCCTGAAGTGATAATCTGAGCTATCACCGAACGCTGAACTGTCATCGTTGTTCCTCTTCTTTGTTATTTCACGAATTTGTCCATGAGCCAGACAACATCTTGATACCATTCGGGGGGGGGGGGGGGGAAGCAAAATCCTCCAATACTTTTTGAACGGATACGTGGTCCAGCATGTCAAAACTGCTTGGTGGACTTTCGTCCGGCACAGCTTTATGCCAAATATGACGTCATCAATATGGCCGCCCACTGATTTCACCATAACAATTTTAAACGATTACAGTTGCACTATCGTTCAAGATAGAAACTTAATTCTTGCTTTATTGTCGAGAACATACTCCAGGCCTACATTTTAACACCAAAACTATTCTAATCGTTGCCGCCATTTTGAAATATAGTGCCTAAAAATGGAGAAATATCATTGTCATACATTCAATCGCAACTTTTAATGGCGAATAACTATAAAACAGCTATATTTACACAAAAACACGATGGAATAAACAAAGTTGTGCATTTTAAGAGCCTTCAAACGACACCTAAATTATAACTGTATCTTTACAAATAACGAAAATAATTCATTTTATGAACTGCTAGATGTAGGTTTCTAATAATTTAAATATTAGAAATTTTATTTTGATTTTGATTTGGCTTGAGTTTAGGTTCCCAAGGTTATCTCATTGCAGCTAGAGGAGACGTAGAGCTACTGATTATAGTGGAATTCGAACCACTTTTTTCATTGAACTGTTTTCCCTCCGGGAATCGATCCCAGCACCACGCGCACCGAGGGCAAAGGTATTACCCACTACACCAAGCGGGAGTTCTCCGAAATATTTACGTTGTCTACATGTGGATCTGACTTTTATTATACAATGTGAATGAGACATGGTGATATTGATTTTGTTAGAAACACATGGCCTTCAATATGAATTGATCATTTATTGCGGTTCTAGATTTGCATTACCATCGTCATAGTGTCATTAGCAATATGATGGGCACGATTGGAAAGAGATTTGAAAAAAGGCTTATGGGACTTGGCTGTGGAATTCGGAGTGTCAACGGAGGGTTCTATTTATGCAGCACTGGAGGATATAATAGGAGAATTAGACTTCATAATTTGCTCTACGAAGCCTTGATGAGATTGGCATGGAAAGGCTTTCTTAAATGGATGGAAATAATTAACCTACCCAGAATTTTCAGCTGGGCAAAGAGACATTTATTAATTTCATTTAGTATTGATAAGCATTTCTTTATAATCAGCATAGACAGTTCGGGGGTGTGGGAATAAATATGCTGTTTAGGAGTAATTGCGAAAGGAAATGAGAATGAGGGGCTGTGAATGCTGAGTTTTCTTCTGTGATAAGATACGTAAGGAGACCCTGTTAGTAACAAGCGGATTTACTGTACATGATATGAAGGTGATATATGCACCGGAATGGTTGGCGTGCTGAGCATGCGGATGAGGTCATAGTCGGGATGATCTGGAGAAACAGTATATTTATACAGTGCGAAAACCAATTAGAGAGGTGTAGGTGCATGGTGGTGGTTTTGTATGTAAGGAACGTCGTTACAAACTGTTTCGAAGATGAGAGCATGCTCACTGTCATAGCGTTGGTTGATATATTTGAGCCGGAGAGCTTCGAGGTGGTAGAGAAGGTGCGGGAATGTAATGCGGTTGTATAGTTCATGGGTTGGACTCGATAATTTAATGTGGTATGCTAGGTGGAGAGCATGTCTTTCCATTATTAAGAGCTTTTCGTAATAGTTTGCGCATGCTGATATCCATGCGGTGAAGCCATACGTAAGAACGGGACGGAGGAAGACCTTATACGTGTTGATGAGTGTAGAGGAACGGAGACCCCACGTTGTACCAGTCAGACTTTTAAGTAAATTCAGTCTGTTTTTGGCTTTGTTTACAACTGTGGCGAGGTGTGGACGCCATGTAAGGTGGTGATCGAATGTGATACCCAAGTAGGTCGCTGTTTTCGAATGGTGTATGCAGGGGTGTAGCCAGCATGTTTGTGTAGGGGGGGCCGTCGTTTTTGAGGGTGGGCCAGCTACAATGTACAAAGCCAAAAAAATGTGTCGCTGCTAGTGTTTTTGAGGCCTGAAAGAAAGGAAAATTTTGGTTTCCTTCTGGAAGACTAAAAACACTATTTTAGCTTCTTCTTCTTCTTCTTCTTCTTCTTCTTCTTCTTCTTATTATTATTATTATTATTATTATTATTATTATTATTATTATTATTATTATTATTATTATTATTATTATTATTATCTATAAATTATATTCAATATATTTGGTCTAGGAATTAATTCGTGCGGTTTTACAAAAGATGGCGTAACTAGCTTATTGTCCCATAGTTTCGTTGATCCAAATATGCGTTGAAAACTACTGTCATTGAGCATCTTGTTTAGTATATGTCAGTTGCTTGAAGCGGAAACAACAACATTTTTTCTTCAATTGAAAATGGCGCATTTTGTGCCTGATAAAGTGTTTTTGCGGGGAGTTATTCTTCATTGCTTTAAAATGAAGAAAAGTGCTACCGCAAGTCATCATATTTTAGTGGAAGTGTTTGGTGACCATGCTCTAGCTGAGTGAACGTGTCAGAAGTGGTTTGCACGGTTTAAAGGTGGTGATTTCAGCTTGGAAGACCAAAAGCAATTTGGACAGCCAAAAGAATTTGAAGATGAAGAATTGAGAGCATTGCTTGATCAGGATTCGTGTCAAACGCAGGACGAACTTGCAGAAGCATTTGGAGTTGAGCAAACAACAGTTTCCAAACGTCTCAAAGCCATAGGAATGATTCAAAAGATGTCTTATTGGGTTTCACATGAATTGAAAAGAAAGACGTTGAAAGAAGAAAAACCGTTTGCGAATTGCTGCTTCAAAGACAGAAAAGGAAGGGATTTTTGCATCGAATTGTAACTGGTGATGAGAAGTGGATTCATTACGAGAATCCTAAACGAAAAAAGGCCTGGGTGAAGCAAGGTGAAGCAAGGTGAACCAGGTCCTTCACAACCGAAACGAGATATTCATTGTGCAAAGGTTATGCTGTATATATGGTGGGATTTGAAACGTGTGGTGTACTATGAACTTCTGAAACTTGGTGAAACTATTAATGGACACCGCTATCGACAACAATTAATGCGTTTGAAGCAAGCTCTGGCCTGAAAACGACCAGAATGGAATAACAGGCATAATAAACTTATTTATCAAGATGATAACGCTCGACCACATGTCGCAAAACCGGTCAAAACCTATTTGGAAAATGTCGGATGGAAAGTGTTACTCCACCCGTCATATTCACCAGACACTGCTCAGTCTGACTACTACTTGATCGATTGCATGAATAACGATTTGATTGGACAGCGGTTCACTTCTTCAGAAAATATCGAAAAATGGATCTTTGATTAGATTGCGTCAAAAAATGAGGAATTCTTTCGACACGGAATCCGTAAATTGCCTGAAAGATGGGAGAAAGTAGTGGCTAGCGATGGACAATATTTTTGTTAACGTATTCATTTACTTTGTTTTTGAAATAAAGCTTCAATTTTTATTAAAACCGCACGAATTAATTCCTAGACCAAATAGTTTTTATTATGCTTAATCAAGAACTACTGTCCGGGACCAAACGCTATACTTTTGTGCATAACTATAAAGGTAACCAAGAAAGTTCTGTCCCTTTTCGTGGAGGTCTGTGTTCAATTGGATCTCACACTGTGAGTTGAATGCAAGTGGAGATAAGGCGAACGTCAGTTGTTGGTGTGGGTATATCCAACATACTACCTGGTTGTGGCAATTCAGACACACCGTGAACCTGCGTAAAGACAGAGAGAACATGGGACATCCACAGAGCGTCATAAGAGCATGTATGCTGAACGAGTTCAAATGGAGGCTGTAGCGGGACAGAAGATATGCCAGGCCATTGGTGACTGTGTCGTGACAACGCGGACAGTGCAGCGGTGGTTTAACAAGTTTAAGGACGGTGACGAAATACCCGAAAACACCACGTGCCAGAAGACCAACACATATACAAAGAGGAACTGGGACTACAATTCAGTATGTGGTGAAACCATTCAGCAGCACATTCATCAACTTGTGAAACACTACAAGTTAAGTCGATGGGTCTCTCATATTTTGACTACGGGCCAGAAGGCAACGCGGCAGTCACCTGTGTTTATTTACTGTTTCGGAGCCATTTCTGGACAGGGCGTTGACATGTGATAAAAAGTGTGTCCTATACGAAGCTCCACGGCGCCGTCATCATTGGTTAGCATCCCATGAACCGATTTCAAAACAGCAGAAACCAGCACTGTACCAGAAGAAGGTCCTTCTGTGTGTTTGGTGCATCGTGCATCGGGAACTGCTACCAGCTGGTCAGAGTATCAGTTCAACTGTGTATTGTCAGCAGTTGAGCTGTGCTCAACAAAAACTCAAAACTCTGGAGCCATCACTTCTGAATTGCAAATGGGTCCTCGTTTACGGGACAACGCTAAGTCCCACGTGGCTAGGATGACTCAGGTCACCATTTTCCGCCTTGGATGGGATACAATATTGCAACCACTATATTACCCGGGTATTGCACTGTCCGATTATCACCTGTTCCATTCTTTGGAGAATCACCTTAGAGGACGCCAGTTCAAATCCCTGTAAAAGTCCAAAATGCACCTCATACTTTCTTCGTTTCACGGCCCACCAAGTTCTACCGCGATGGATTGCATGCCCTTCCAGAACGTTTTCAGAAGGTTGTCGATGCTGATGGGACTATTTTTGATCTTCCAGGTTAGGTGACATATCGATGTTCGAAGGTGGTGGGTGAAAAAGCAACAAAACTTTTCTTGGTTACCTTTATATTTAAATTTAAGACCTTATATACAGAACCTGTCTACACAAGATTGGTTTTCTTTGAAATTTCACTTAATTTCTTTATGGTTTCCTGACAAAAATATTTATTTATTATTCGTGACTAAAACAAAACAGAATTATTTTATTACACTGAGTAGAAATAAAAGAGAGCGAATGAAATCCAAATTGAATAAAAGCATTGTTTCTCACCAAATTTTCCATCCTCTATGTCTTTTAAAACACTTGTTAAAGCATATAAAATATACTGTACTTACAAATCAGTTTAGTACCTTTGTTTTATGGCTGTATTTGTAGTACCATGTTAAAACGTTTGTCTTTAAACTGTCAAATATAAATCGCAGTAAATTGTGTAATCTGCTGTCACAAAAAAAAAAAAAATATCCTATTTTTCGATCGGTATAAGGAAGAGATACTATACTATTTTTCGATCGGTATGGAAAAACAATATTTCTCCAAACTATTTGACCATAAATTATTAATTGTCAATAAACTTTGTTACTTTTAAATGAATGAAGCAGATAATTTTACTATGATGTTTTAAAAGTTGGTCATTTGGGGGGGGCAGGAAACCATTTTGGGGGGACGGGTCCCGATGCCCCCCCCCCTGGCTACACTCCTGGGTGTATGTCAGTATAGTTTACTGTAAGGACAAGACGAGTTGGGTTTTGATGAACCCTTGATTAACGTTTTGGTGGGATAAAGACTATTGCTTGAGTTTTGGTAGCGTTTATTGTTAAGCGCCACGTGCGACACCAGTCGCTAAACCGACATGTGGCTTCATTCATCGCAGTGTTTATTTGGGAGATGGTCGTAGCTAATGCCAAGAGAGCCGTGTCATCGGCATACTGGAAAGTGTGGACATTTATAGGTAATGACGGCATGTCAGTGACATAGAGCAAATACAAAAGCGGTGATAAGGCGGAGCCTTGGGGGATGCCACTATATGTGGTAGTCTCTTTTTATTCATTATTTAAAAGACATGAACCTATATACATTAGAAATAAACTTGAACTGGTTATATACATAAATAAAATAATAATAACAGAAAATGTGCAGGGAGGCGATGAGTAATATGAAACAAGAAAATAACAAAATTAGTGCAGTGCATTAGGTTCAGTACGTGAATATAACAACAAATATGAAAAACATTAAAAAGCAATAATAATTCATAGCAAAAACGTAGCAGGAATAATAGAACATGTGGTAGTGTTTGTAAACACCGGCGTGTAGAATTGTTTATAGACAACACCATGTGGGATATTACAATATACTCAACAATTAAACAGCAAATATCATCATTCATTTTGAAATAATTAAGTTAAGGTAAAAAGAATTTTTAACTTGCATTTAAATTGTGAGAATAGTTTTAAATCCCAAATCTCCAGGAGCCTAGTGGAATGTACTGCTTCAAGTAGCCAGTGCAGATGGGGACACCTATTAGTTTACTATTAGCAATTAGATGGGTCACGATGGCTTAGTAGTAGAACCCTGTTTTTGGTGTGTGAGGTTCCTGGTTCGCTCCCAGCTCTCGCTAAGTAAGTTTTGTGGTGGGCAAACACCCTATGCGTGGATTTTCTCAGGTTTCTCTCGTTTCCTGACATATTTGTCATTCCACAATTATCATCCAACTCATCATCACCGTCTCTCTTAAGCTCTGTGCATAATCGCGGAACGTTAACTCCAAAAATATGTTGAATTAACATGACGCAGGGACTGACTCCTTTTGTTTGTTATAATTAGGATACTTTTCATCGTTTGTTGTATCTTTTGCAATTAATCGTGAAAATTATGACTTTTACAAATTATTTCTAATGAGTTAGAGTGAAATTTACTGCTCGAAGAGTAACAGTCTAATTGTGGCATACAATAAAATAGATTTATACATGCAATTGTGTACACTATACCTAGGTATTATCGGTATGTTTGTCTTTCCTCCTTTCTTCTCAATGATTATCTCACTCTAAATAATATATAAACACATCCAGCTCTTCTTGGATATTTAATATTATTATCATTAATAATAATAATAATAAATTAAATACAAAGCATGAACATAGAAACAAATGAAGCATTTAAAAAAAACATACCTCTAGAGCAGTGAAAACCAAGATGGCTGCTCCAAATGCTAAAACCTACTTCATGATTCTTTGGTAAGAAATGTGCGTTGGATGGATAACGCCGATGAACTGGATTAATTTAGTGCAGACAATTTCTTTTTGCACAGGTGGAATTATATAAAACTGAAAGAATATTCATAAGAGGGATAATGTATCAGTATGATTGATCCAAAAATATTTTATACTTATGTATACATTCAAGTTTTCCATAAGCTTGTGAAATATGCTTTTATTCTATATGTTTTCCTGTCCTTTGTTACTGTTCCAACCGGAAATACAGTATGACGTAGAATAATATGTATTGTAGGAGAGCTTTCTCCAGGAAGCTGAGCTGAGTTAACAATGCTATATCTTATAGTTTCGTGATACGAACCAAGGTCATCGAAAGAAATATGCGTCATAACTGCTGTACATAGGACAACAATCAATTTCCGAATCTAAGTATCTATTGTACATTTATCATACCAAAACATCTCTTGTTAGTTAGCAATGCACGGGAATTGAAAATAAGGTTGTTACTAACCAATCCACATATATCGTCTACGTATTTTTATTTTTATTTATATTTCAAAAGAGCTTTATCTTGACGCAAAAAACACAATACAACGGAAAACAATGTTGGTGCAATAAACATATAATTCAATACTCAAGTTTCCAAATGTTAATGACAGGTAGAGAACCATATGTGTACAGATCCATGCCTAGACAGGAATTAATTCTGGGCAGCTTAAGAGATATTTTTCACCGAAGAAAGGTCCCACTGGGTAAAACCAAGGATGTAAATGAGCGCACTCCTTTGAGCTAGCTCACGTGAGCGCGCTTGTTTTTCGTGAGTTGCATCATGAGGTAGCTTTCAAAAAAGTGAGTGTAAGTTGAGTTTGGCTCAAAATTTAGCTCGCGAGCTTGAGCGCAAATAACGCTCAACTTTATGTTCGATTCAGGTTTTAGGTATTTTCATGTCAATGTTATTTGCTACTTGTCTTGTTTCTTGACTTCTAGAAAGACACTAATAGATTTTTTTTAAAGGGCAATAACAAGTAACGAACGATTTTTAGAGATTATTAGATCGAAATGAGAGGAAAGACCTTTTCCATTCTCCATGTCTCTTTCTGTCGGACTCTTTCTATTATGTTAAACTTCGATGGTCATAATTTGAAACAGTAATAAGAAGGCGAGACTGTATTGATGAATTGCTATTGTATTCATCATTTAAATAAAAATTAATCCAAGTTTCAGAGAGAAAAATACGGGTTAGTAAGTAGTTTTCTAAGAAGTCAGAGATGTATTTATTAATAAGAAGGAACACATACAAAAGTTCTAAAATTGGGGCGCGGTGGCACAGTGGTAAAGCGTTCACGTCCGGTGATTGAGGTCCCAGGGTTGATCCCAGCTCGCGTCGTGTGGACTTTATGATGGACAAACACCGTGCTCGTGGGTTTTCTCGGGGCTCTCCCGTTTCCTCCCACTTTCTTTCTTCCTCCATTTCATTCATTTTTCATAATCACCGTCCCTCCTTTAGCCTAACCGGCATAACCGTGGGACGTAAAACTCAAAGATGTCATTTCATTTTTTAAAATTTCTAAAAAAGTGTGCCCTGAACTACTCAAATAAGACTTACCTGTAGACTGCTAATAATTGAAACTTCAAAATTTAACTTAGAACAAGGACGATTTATTAATGATATAAGCTTATACGAAATACATTAAACTACATAGATCAGCGTATTTATTTCTGAATAAAGATCTATTTCAAAGTCTCGTTCAGAATCACGAGATTCAAATTCTGTTGCAATAGAGCTATATTTATAACTTAGTGTACGTTTCCTATACTAGGATCTGCAAGTTTGGATCACCGATTGGTATAATTTAAAATAACATTTTCTGAAAATGGATGAGAATTTTGGAGCGGATTTATATCATCCCTCCTCTCTTAATGTCTTTGGTACTTTGGTATTGCTTTTGACTCCCGGTGAAAGAACAGAATTCACTGAAGTGATTCATATTCACTTGAAACTGTGCTTACAGTACTTACTTCCTAAGGACGTAAATACTGATCAATCAACAGATAGACCTGTCGGAATAAGTGTTGTCCTTTATAGAAAACTGATACTAACAATCAGGAGCTTGTAGGTAAAATCAATTGAATGACAATAAAGATATAGGCAAAACGAAAAAATAACATATTTTAACTATGGATGTTTACTTCATACTTCAAAGCTAAGTGCATAGAAGTGTACGAACAAAGGATTTATAATTTAAAGCAGAGCATGGATTTTCGTGTTTGAATCCAGTAGCCAGATTTCTTTTAAGTGAGTTTCGTTTCGCAGTGTAAAACTACGACAGACTTCCAAACATGGCCGACTGCCCACATGTGCGATAATTTCGTAGCTTAGAGCATTCGGCGAAACAAGAATCAGCGAAACAAACAGGAACCTCCAAGAGCAATGTGGAGGCTTCTAACCTTCCCATAAAGCTCGGGGGTGGCTTCGTGATATGTTGATCGACAATTGTTGATATTCCTTGGTGGGTCTTGTGATGAAGCTGATATTATACATCGCTACCATTGGCTATGTGGACATTCTTGGGGACCACGTGCATCCTTTGGACCAAATGTTGTTTCAAGCCTATGATAATTTTCCAAATAATAATTCACCAATTTTCACTTTTAGGGCAGTTAAGGCGTTTTTTCATGAAAATCTTGGTGAACTGAGAAACAATATCTTCCCTGGTAAACTGTTTTTGGCCCTCTCTAATACTTAAATTTTAATAATAATATTTAACACTTGTCGTTTGTTCTAGAGCTGAAACTTTGGAGCAGATATCGTCCTCCATCTTCCGCGACGAAAATGAGAGATCTAATGCTTCTTCACAAACCATTTGTGAGTCATATGTTACCATCCTACGAAGAATACAACTATTATGAAGTCCAACAATAATTCCATTCCATATTAACCAAGTAAGTTTCGTTTCGTTCAGATGTGTCCACTAATGCATGATATTTATGACTCACATGTAAAAACTGTTTCTAATAGCATTTTTTCTCCTGAATCCAAATCTGTATTTCTTTTTTTGCTAGCACGTCAGGTTTTTTCACAATTTGAGAAAACGTGTTGACTCACATATGAGAAAAATAAGTCTGTGCATCTACAAAACGTACATTTGGCAACCGCGTCAAGTGTGGCATCTGGCAACACCGAGACATCATGTGAGAAAACATGTAGCAGACAGTTGAAAGTCGAGGGTTGAAGTGTTGTTTTGTCTTTCCGGCAACTGTTTACGATTTTCCTATTCCAGTTGTTAGAAACAGCACGTCTTTTGCTATTATGCGACTCGATATTGCGTGAATCATCCAGATTCATTTTATTTGTGGCAAGTTTGTTGTTGAAAAACAGCGACAGAAAATAAGTAAGTTTGTGAAGGTAGCGTATCAGGCGTACTTTGGTATGGATATTGGTGATCAAGACAAGAGTTTCGCGCCTCACATTGTGTGTCGAACTTGTGTTGAGGGATTGCGATTGTGGATGAAAGGTGTAAAGAAATCTACGCCGTTTGCCACACCTACGGCTTGGAGGCATCAGAGAGACCATAGCACTGACTGCTACTTTTGTCTTGTGAAAGGTAAAGGATACAGTAGGAAAACGAGAAAGAACATTGTGTATCCCCATCTTCCGTCAGCAAGTAGGCCCCGTTCCCCACGACGAACATTTACCCATCTCTGTCCCACCTGCCAAATGTGACAGTAGCTCCGATGTAAGATGAAGGTGAAACACCGTCCGATATTTATGTACTTGTAGGGACAACAGAAGCTAGTCATCAATTCACACAGAATGAACTGAATAACCTAGTCAGAAACCTCAATTTATCGAAAGGAAAACACAAATTCTTGGCTCCGCTCTTAAATCAAAGGACCTGCTTACGCCCGGAGCATATTTTGCATGGTATAGGCATCGCGAACAGGATTTGCTGCCCTTCTTTTCAGAGTCAGACTGCATGGTGTACTGCTCAAATGTAAATGGGTTAATGCACTACCTCGGAATTGAATACAATGCCGCTGACTGGAGACTGTTTATAGATTCCAATAAAACAAGCCTGAAAGGAGTACTTCTTTACAACGGAAATACCAATCCATCTATTTCTGTATCACATTCAGTAGTAATGAAGGAAAATTACAAGAGTATGCAGTGTTTGTTAAAGAATGTAAAATATAATGAACACAAGTGGCGTTTATGTGGTGATTTCAAGGTCATTGGTTTATTGCTTGGGCTACAGGCTGGTTACACAAAAATGCCTTGCTTTCTATATGAATGGGACAGCAGGGCGAAATCCCTTCACTGGGAGCAACAGGTGTGGCCAAACAGAACTGCATTCGACCCTGGTGAGAAAAATGTTCTCCATGTACCATTAGTGGAACCTTCTAGTGCCTTACTTCCGCCACTACCTATAAAGATGGGCGTTATGAAACAGTTCGTGAAGGCTTTGGACAAAAATGGGGCATGCTTCAAATACATTTGTGACAAGTTTGCATAATGTATGCATTCCGTTTTTTCTGAACTGGCTTCATATATGGATTTCTGTTTGTTATATATATTTCAGTAACTGTTAGTATTGCTTATTGCACTACAAACTACTGAATACCTTTAATTTACGCACTTGTGTTACATGTATATTTGTTCCTATAGTAATGCACAAGTATTACTACTGCTGCTATAGTTACTACAAATAACACTAATGCCGATTCTAACATTCCAGAAATATGTTTGGCTATTTATCATAAAATACATAAATATCCATAAGTAAATTCGAAGTATTTATACCTAGAGTTTCCATTCTTGCTTATGTAATAAATAAGTATGTGTATATTTTGACACTAATATGTGAAAATTAGTTGTAGATTAAAAAGTAGACGTGCTACAGAAAACGTATTCATATTTTTGAAAACTACATAAATCTATAATTTTGAAACACATTTAACATTGTATTCATCTCGAGTTTCAATTTTTTTTATTTTGTTTCAAAAATGCACAAATTCCATAATTTTTACATGTTTCTGTGCTTTTTGTGCAAAAACCTGATGTGTTAGGGTAAAAATAAGTTCAGTTTCGTGATCAGCACCCCCAAATTATCTAAGAACACAAGAAAAATCGAAGTCATCAGAAACTTCATCCCAAAATGTCGGACAGTGAGAAATGACATCTATCTTATACTTAAACAAGTAACAATGTATAAAGATAACCAAGAAAGTTCTGTCGTTTTTTGTGGAGGTCTGTGTTCAATTGGCCCTCACACTGTCAATTGAATGCAAATGGAGATAAGGCGAAGATCAATTGTTGATATATGTCCAACAAACTACCTGGTTGTGGCAGTTCAGTTACACCGTGAACTTGCGAAAGAACAGAGTGAACATGGCACCTCCACAAAGCGTCATAAGGGCATGTATGCTGTAAAAGTTCAAACTGGTGTTAAACGCCGCTGCAGCAGAGCGAATATATTCTAGGCCTTTGGTGAGGTGTCGTGACTACGCGTATAGTACAGCGGTGGTTTAACAAGTTTAAGGACGGTGACGAAACACTCGAAGACGCACCACGTTCCAGAAGACCAACATATGTACAAGATGAAGATATTCAGGTAGCCATTGAGGCTAATAAGTCCCAGTTAAAAAATTACCATCTTTGATACTTTCCTTCGTTTCCTTTTCTCCCTACTCGAACGCTCAAGGCTAGAAAACCTTGAAAGACCTTAATCAGCAAGTGCTCGGATTATCCACAGGAATTGTTTAGATATTTGGTGGGCCCTTCTATCGCGCCTTAACAATTCAGCTTGTAATCAGAGCCTGCGTACTGATCAACTAATTCTTCGTAAACAAAAATAACTACAAGGTATCTGAAGTGACCTGAGTTGAATTGAATAAAAAAAGTGAACATGTATTCAACTGCGCAATGTGTCGTTTAATTATTATTAAGTACTGAAATACGATTTAATTTTTCTCCTTTTACCTACAAATCTCAAAACAAACATTTACATAATATCATTCATACTCAAAAGGGGTGAGAAAGCTTCTACTTTCAAGCTCCTCTCCAATCTTGGTATTGAGGAAGAAATGTAAGAACATTCAATTTTACAATTTTGTTTTGAGAAAACTCTTGTTTTCATGTCTGGCTTAAATAAAACATGCGTGCAGTTTCAGAAGATATTTATACATTAAATTCATTGCAAATGGCCAAATAAATTTTAGTATTAATTTTAAATTTCGCAGCGTTTTGAAAACTGTAGAGAAATGAGGTGCGACTAATGACCACTAAAACATCAAAATTTCAAAATATTTGTTGACTTGAAAGTGCAGCTACTCGAAAGTCAGAAAAATAACGACTTATCAAGTATCCATTGTCTTGTCCAAATATCAGTTGCTTCTTGTCAAAACTTGAGATATTTGTTACATGTTAATCAGAATGTTCCAAATTTCCTACATTTTATTTTTCTTTATATGTTTTTCGTATAATTTATCGAGACGAGCCAAGATAGGAATATATTTTGGAGGCGAAACACAATTCGAAATAGCATTTTCTTGAAGTGAGTCAATACGGTCTTCAATGTCCACTCGACTTGACTCTTGTGTATCCCTAGTTATTTTGTGTTTCTTTATTATCTAATTTTAAGTGTTTGTTTGTTACATAATTTATAGTGCAGTATTTGTAAGTTAAATGACTTTAAAAAATAACGGAATCAGTGGTGCTATTCTATTTTTTCATAACCGGTCATATCATAGAGATAATAGATAATAGATAGGTAGATAGATATAATTCTAAGAGAATAAACCCTACAACGTAGACAAAAATTATTTTTTGATGAATACTACAAGTGATAAGTAGAGCATCATAATACAGCATCCTTACACAAGGTGATGTGACGAAATTATGTAGCACTGCGAATACCTTATAACGTTATGGTTATACATCTTTTGGACAACCCTCGTATATACAAGAGGATTTCTTAGAATCAACACGCAGCAAGACAGAATTCTTGGAAACCAAAAAGCTGCGAACTTTCTTGCTCACAAGTTTTTCTATGTATGTGTGGTTGCTTACAGTGGCGTCGGCAGTATTTTTGAGCTGGGGGGGGGCGGCAAACTGCTGTCTTGAAAATAGACACGGGAATGTAACATAGGTAAGATAATACAAATATATGTTTGTAATGTAACAATAATTTGATTCGGTTAATAATAATAATAATAATAATAATAATAATAATAATAATAATAATAATAATAATAATAATAATAATATGATGATGATGATGATGATGATGATGAAGCTGTAAACAGTTTCGTGAGAACGGAATTTTCATATGAAAGGCATCTTAGTTTACATCTTTAGATTAATTAATCCCGTGTCAGTTTTGTGCTGGATTTTGGTCTGATGAAGAAATTTTCAACCACTGAAATCAGAATTAAAAACATATAAAATTGTAAAATTTGCACTGCTCCCAATGACTATTTGTAAGTACAATTTTTACCATTTTATATACTGGTATATTATTTTTAACTGTATTGAACGTGGTCACACGGACACTATTAAAGAATCTTAAAGCTACTTAAATCACTTGGAAATGAGGAAACTAAATTTAAAAAAAAATCCAGCTCTAGTGTTGCAGTACACTGTAATATTAGAAATTGCTATTTAGAACTACAAACTTTGTAGCATTTTGTAGTAGAAAGTAACTTGAACATTATAAACAGGCTACATAATCAAGTAAAAAATAAGAAAATATACTTTATTTTACTTACTTGACTTAGTGCCAAAAAAGGAAAAATGGAATTTTCACTAAAGACTTCATAAAATGTATATACAAAATTCAATTTCACTAATTATCCAGAGTTATTTGTATTTTTTACTACACTTACTTCAGTATATCCAGTTTGTTATTACATTCACCTCTCTTCCTAATCTCATTATATTCACTTCACTTCACACTAATAAAGTACGACACAATTAATAAGGAATAATTCAAGTTTATATTGAATTTTAGGTGCTATTTTGTAATTTAAATAACTACTTATATAACGCATAACATTTTCACTTACGTAATTCTACATTTATTTCTTTTCAAAATTGACCAAAAGTATATTTTCTTTAGCTTGCTTTCGATAATAATTCTCTTGCAATGGTGTTTAAGTCTAAGTCTGGTCGCTACACATATGCAACAACAGCAGATGGGCCAATCTTTCCTGCATCATGGACGTCCTCAAATATGTCTTTAGACGATGCAAATAGCTGAATGATCTTACGAAAATGCTCAAGAATCTGGCATAGTGAGAACGAAAGTCTCTAGACGAACAACTTGGTCGAGAAGACTTCGAACAGTTGGGTTTCAGTACTAATAGTTTTTAATATTCTGGTGGTCGACAGCGACTCAGTCGTCATCAAAATAGGTGGAAGCAGCCTGTTAAAATCCGACGCATGAACTCCCGATTCCTGCTTCAAATAATCTCTTGAGAGAGGCCCACCAGCACATATAGCTCCTTCACAAAGTATCTTCTAGAGTTTTATGAGTTGTTTGAGGCTTGGCTGATTGAAACGACGCTGCACTTCATTCAACAAATAGTCAATGATTTCGAAGTACATTTTTGGAAGATTTGATACAGGTTCTAGGGTAGCTGCTTTAGAAGGATTATCAGTCTGGTCCAAGCTAATTGGTGTTCTCTTTATTCTTGATGAAGTGGGCAATTTTAAGTATAGTCTGTCTGCATTTTCCTTTGCTTCCTTATAGATATTTTTAAATAAACTGTCCGTTCGTAGGTTTCTCAGAGTATCCTCTAGATAGAATTGCTGCTGCTCTTTTAGATCCAGAAGCAGAAGCTTCAGGATTTTGAAGCGCTTTCACCAGTTGTCCGCAAGGTACAAAAGCACGTATACTGACTATGAGAAAAAATATCATTCTGAATTTGTTCATTCTTTTCAAATCCCTTGGGCCGCGGTGGCTCAGTGGTAGAGCGTTCACCTCTGGTGCTTGGAGTTCCGGGTTCGATCCCAGCCCCCGCCAAGTGAACTTTGTGGTAGATCCCAGCCCCCGTAGGTTTCCTCGGGGTTCTCCCGTTTCCTCCCACTTTTTTCATTCCACCATTTCATTCATTACTCATCACCACCGTCTCCTTTAGCCTAACCGGCATAACCGTAGGACGTAAAACTCAAAGATTTCATTTTTTCATTTTCTTTTCAAATACCCTTTTAGAATTACTTTTTGGTCATCATTTGGACACTTGTATTACTGGTGATTTTTTTCCACGTGATTTGAATTCGTTTGTAGTAGATTGAAATCTGATTAGAGATTTTCGTCTAACACAGCAGCGAGTAGAACAAAGAGGCAGCAAATGTTTAGGATTACTTTCGTTGATAGTTTTACAGGGTTCAAGAACAATGTCTGCGTATGTTCTCTATCGTTTTGCAGAATCCAGGTTGATGTTTCAAACGTCTTTCACTATGGCCCGTACGTCACACAAAGATTCGCATTAGGTGCTCCTTCCTGCAATGGAAGATCTAATGCATGATTATTATTGCAATGAATATATACAGTTTCCGGATATTGAGTTGAAATTATCTTCAGCACACCATTCACTCGTCCTGACATAATAGCTGCACCATCATGGCACTATTCGCGTATATTTTCTGCATTTAGGTTAAGTTTCGTTAGAATAGCTTTGATCGTGAATTCTGTTTGTGCCATGTGGGGTGATCATTCCCATAAATATTTTGTTGGGTTCGATGAATCAGAGTCAATACAGCTCACACAGAGATAACTGTTCTTACTTTGAAATATCAATCGTGGAGTCGGCTATGATTGCATAAAATGGAGACTCTTTAACTTCTGCTACCAAGTCTCTCTATATTGCATGTCCCATAATCTTTAAAACTTCATTCTTTCAGTCAGCACTAAGCCAGTTATCCCGTCGATTAATCCATTGATTAAGAACAGACACATCCATTTTTCTTTCAGCCAGGAGTTACATCAAATTATCCGTACTATGCAAATGTCCACTGATTGCTTGACCACTGCGAGCTAAATATCTAAGACTACTAGTTATTATAAGCAGTGACTGTCTTCCTTATTCTTCTTTACGAACTTGGTCTGAAAGGAGAGTTGAAACAGGTATTCTGTTTCTGCACTCATATCTTAATCCTTTCACTACCACTTTCCTTTCTACATATGTATCCCACGATACATTCTCTGAGGACCTGTGGTAATTTAGAGCATGTTATTGCTATGAATCGATGTTCCACTAGTGAAGAGAAGCCTGCTAATGGTTCACAGAATTGTTATGAATATTATCAAATAGACAGTAGAGGATGTGAACGTGAACAATGAAATTGAGGAACAATGTGCTAGTGATAAAGCAGTGGTTGCATGTACTGTCATTTGGAAAAAGATGGCGAAATGTAAAATATTTGTAATCATAAATACGACCCATTTTTTTCTGACAATATACATGATCATTCATGTCACTACCATTGGGACATATAGGTCCCATGTAAAAATATCAGTGTAATACATAATGGCACACCCTTCCCACGTCGAAAAACGAAACGTCGGAAAGTGTTTATATATATATATATGTTTGAAAACAACTTAAAGTCCGGAACGACAATGAAGTCTACATTTTTCATGTGCTCTGAATTATTAATCCTACCTTATACATTTTTCCTCCTCACTATAAAACTTACTGCACTCTGCATATTGTTTGTAAGAACATTAATTTAACTTCACGGAAAATGTATTTGGGCCTTAAATGTCCTGTTACTCATTTAAACTGTTATATTTTTTTTTAAATTCTAAAATCTCGCTCGACGACTCGTTTCGTATTGCAGACTTACGATTACTTAAACAACATTTTTTTAAAGAATTTACAGTGTTTTGAGAATGTACACCAACGGAAATAAAGAGAATTTTCACTTATTTTTCCTAACTCTTTCTGTCTAACATATGGACAGAAAAAGCGCCCGGTCCCTTGTTTCAAAGAGAAAGATGAATCTAGAATAGATATTTTTTTTACATTACCATAAAAAGCAAAATTTAGTTTTTATAATGAGTGTTGTGCGATGTTTTTACAGTCTGAAAGTGAGGGGACAAAACGAGTATCTTGCCCTCTCTGAAAATTTAAGGAGGGGCAACTGCCCCTTGCCCCCCGGTTCAGGCGCCCCTGGTTGTTCATCCACCTCTCTCTTCGTATGGCCTAATTTGGAAGAAGAATTCGGCTCAGCTTAGCTCTCTTCCCCCTCCCCTACACAAACCGAATTGCGAAGCAAAGACACAACATCGGACTATATGCTATAATTTGCATATTTTGCGATAAATATTGATTATTCATATTGCCATGTGTTTAAATGTGGTTAATGTGCTTTTAATAATGCAAGAACTAATCAGTCAATTCCTATCAGTGAAGTAACTCTCTAAAAACTTAACGTTTTATGGGAAATATTTTTTATCCTAATATTGTATTCATATGCCTTCATTGTGAAAGAGAACTGTGACGCTCTAAAAATGCGCGAACAGTGGATGATGGGAGCCGATGACGGAAAGATGACTGTGCCAAGTGTCTAAGTTAATAGAAATCCCACTCAAAAGTCATTCCAATTCAACGAAAATACTCAAAATCAGTATTTTGTTAATTTTAGATACTGTGATCTATGTTATAATGCATTTCAGTTCAAAATTTACATGAAAGAAATGAAGTAAACGAGCCTGACGGATGAGTTAATTAGTCGTCAAACCTGTCTGTGGTAGAATGGCCATCTACAAGGAGAAACCAGAGATGTTCACCCTCGCGAGGGTGGCCCTCTCGAGGGCATCCTCACCCTCAAGTTCCCTCGCCCACAGTGACGCGAGGGCGAGGGAGCGCGAGGGCGAGGACAAGCTTCGATGGCGAGGGTGAGGGTGCGCGAGGGCGAGGACAAGTTTTGGCCGCGAGGGCGAGGACAAGCTTCGACGAAGAGGGTGAGGGTGCGCGAGGGCGAGTACAAGTTTCGGCAGCGAGGGCGAGGGTGCGCGAGGGCGAGGACAAACTTCGATGGCGAGGGTGAGGGTGCGCGAGGGCGAGGACAAGTTTCGACAGCGAGGGTGAGGGCGCGCGAGGGCGATGGACAATTCCATTCGCGAGGGCGAGGGTGAACGAGGGCGAGGACAAGCTTCGATGGCGAGGGTGAGGGTGCGCGAGGGCGAGGAAAAGCTTCGACGAAGAGGGTGAGGATGCGCGAGGGCGAGGACGAGCTTCGATGGCGGGAGTGAGGGTGCGCAAGGGCGAGGAAAAGCTTCGATGAAGAGGGCGAGGGTGAACGAGGGTGAGGGCCAAGTGTTACTGCGGGAGCGAGGATGCACGATGGCTAGAGACAACTTCCTTCAGGAGAACGAAGGCACGCGAGGGAGGAGGACAAGCTTCCTTAAAAGCAACTGTTTTGGAGTTTGCTGTTTGACCTCTTTTGGAGAGAGGCAAAATTTAAAATATCATCTGCCATGTCCCCTAGATGAAAAGTTAGTGTCATAGCAACGTTATACATTAATCGTATTTTTCCTTTCAATTAATTGCAGTAGACAATTTCTCGTGTGTACGTACATAATTATTAAAAATAATAATGCAAATAAGAATAATTTTTGATTTTTCCCATGAAAGTTTCCGGGTAGAAATAGCGCTACATTAAGAAGTAAGTGTGCCTCATTGTTGCCCTCCCTGTGCTGGAGACGTTTTAGATAAGAAGTGTCTACTACACTGTCATGTTTAAAGAGTGTTGGTAGACAGACAGACAGTCACTCACGTTATTCAGCAGTAAATGACAATAGCGCTGATATCTGAACAAACACAATCAATGAGAGAACCATCAGAATGCAGTAGATCAGATGGAAAAAGACTTGATGGAATGACTTTGGTTCATAGATGGCCATTTTGCCCTAGACTCTCTCGGACTCGGGCTCATTTTTTTCAACTGGGCTCTCGCTCATTTATCCCTTTGGGAATCGTGCTCAGGCTCACTTCCCTCAGTTGGACTCGCGCTGACTTATTTCATTGGCGCTCGGGGTAGCGCTTAATTATTGAACCCGAGAACGGTTGAGCGCGAATGCCGAGCTAGCGAGCGTTGGGCTCGTGAGTTTGATTGCCCATGAAATGGGCTGATTAATAGCATACATTCTTCTCCAATGTCCACCACTGATGAAGTTGTTACAATTAATCGGAATTTTTAACTTTTCATAGTTTTGTGACAGCCCAAACTATTATCTGAATCGATATTTGTTAAAATAATGTCAGTCACTATTGTATCGATTTTCATTGTTTCTGCTTTTATAATCTACGTGGGTAGAGCTATCATTTAGTTACAAAATAAATAATATATATATATATATATATATTTTTGTCCTTAAATAGAAATATCTGACACGTTAATACTGAAATTTTGTTAAAAGAGCTGCTTTAACAAAATAAATTTAATAAGTTCCACAAGACATAAGTTGTTTATGCAGCCGAAATTTGCAACTGTTGACTGATTGCCGTTTAGCGTCCTCTTTCGTCGGCGAGGCTATATGAGAAGTGGACCTATAGGTTTAACGCGGAATTCGATCCACTGTCGTTCAATGTTCTCCCACTCGGAATTGTCCCCAGGACCCCATGCACCAAAGGTTCGCGTGCAAGCCAGTGAGATAGGGTTTGTATGTTGTGTTGTTCAATGATTTTATTAGGAATAAAATACGTTACAGGATGATATACTGATTGTAAATATTATAGTGCAAGTATTGAACGATTGTGTGGTAAAAGGAGAAATATAAATTTGGACAAATTAAATAAAAGGCCTGAAAAAAACTATAGGATATATGAAACATATAAAACTTAGGAAAAGCCACTTCAGCAAAACGAGCAGGATTTTGTTGTGGGTAAACAGTTTAATCATATTATTATTAATTTCGCACAAATGTGCCACACATCATAGCATGAGCGGCGATTAGGGGGGCAAAGGGGGACAGTTACCCCCCACTCTTTTGAAATGACCCATTAATGTCGCTATATAGTTTCATTTGGAAATATAAAGTTTTTGTATGTATTAAGGTTCATAGAATGAAAATGGTGCCATAAAATATTTGCCGTTCCGTGAGTACGTATTAGTTGTCTTCCCGTGCAGTTAAGAAAGCTACAGGAGTTGCGTTTCAATTGCCACGAAAAATGGCTCAAAAATTAATCTGTCCGAGTGTACTTTCATATTCATTTCTTCTTACAAGGGCTCGATATGTTAGTCGGCCCCTTTGGAACTAATTGGGATAATATTTCGCAGAAAAAGAAGTCCTTCATAAGCAGTGTTTCTTTCAGAAATAATGTTCGGGGGGGGGGGCACACTTAGTATCCCGGGACGGCACTGCAGGTACTATTCTATTCATTATTATATTATAGACGTATTATTTTGGTCTCCTTCGGGGGGAGGCTCTCAGAGCTTCGGGGGGCAGTACCCCCAAAAAAACATGTCTGGAAGAAACACTCTTCACAACTTATTCTGTAATTGCACAAAAATCGACAGTTCCTGAAATGTCTTTTCTTCTTTCTAATAGTAAGGAATATTTGATTTGATTTTTTTTTAATATCCCTTCAGCAGTGAGACTATATGAGACGTGAACCTACCGATTAACGTAGAATACGAACCACATGAGCTCCCGCCAGGAATCGAACCCGGGTCTCCCACGTCAAAGTTGCGGCATTGTTTTGCAGTGTAATATACGAGTTCAGGGGTGTACATATACAATTTTGTATATACAATTAAATTTAGTGAATTCAACATAATTCTAGGTTTTAGGATTATTTGGGATAACGGAAGTGTGGAGTGATTCTAAGTATTGTTGAAATGAAATGAAATGAAATCTTTAAGTTTAACGTCCCATGGTTATGCCGGTTAGGCTAAAGGAGACGGTGATAATAAGAAATGAGTGAAATGGTGGAATGAATAAAGTGGGAGGAAACGGGAGAACCCGAGAAAACCCACGAGCACGGCGTTTGTCACTCTACCGCCACTCATCAAACCTTGATTTCACCCTCACCCTCATGAAAGCCGCCCTTGTGTGGCTGAATACTTATGCTTGCATCGTAGTTCAAGGAACATTTTGGAGTAAAGGCATTGGATACTGTTGATAAATGATGTAAACGTCACTATCGACCGAGATCTCCATTGTAACAGTTGTTCCATTTTAGGTGTTCCACAGTAAGTTATACGATGATATGTTTAGTTTCCTTTCTTTGGGACGTATGTTTAGCAAGGGCGGATCTAGGACGGACTTCTGGTGGGGGTGGTGGGTTGTAATACTGCTACTTAGAGCTACTTTTAAGAGCTCCAAACTCTGGGATGCGTTTTATTTGTATATATAAAATAAAGAAGTTTCCTGTTCTGGGGGGGGAGCGATCGCCCCGATCGCCCCCCTGGATCCGCCACTGACGATAAGGAAATAATTCAACAAATAGGTTGAATAATTGATGCTCTGATCCTCACGAAGGAGGCCCTCTCGAGGCCTCCTCACCCTCAATTACCCTCGCCCTCAATGATATGAGGGCAAGGGTGCGCGAGGGCGAGGAAAAGTTTTGAGCACGGAGGCGAGGGCGAGCGAGGATAATGGACAACTCCTATCGCGAGGGCGAGGGTGCGCGAGGGCGAGGGCGAGGAAAAGCTTCGACGAAAAGGGCGAGGGTGTGCGAGGGCGAGGAGAAGCTTCGATGACGAGGGTGAGGGTGCGAGAGGGCGAGGAAAAGCTTCGACGGCGAGGGCGAGGGTGCGCGAGGGCGAGGACAAGTTTAGGCCGCGAGGGCGAGGGTGCGCGAGGACGAGGACAAGCTTCGACGGCGAGGGCGAGGGTGCGCGAGGGCGAGGACAAGTTTCGACAGCGAGGGTGAGGGCGAGCGAGGGCGATGGACAATTCCATTCGCGAGGGCGAGGGCGAGGGTGAGTGAGGTCGAAGTAAAATGAACATCTATGGGAGAAACTAGTTGAAAGAAGAAAGGAATCTAAATTTCTCATCATGGAAGAATAAGTGAATTGTGTTTACATTTTCAATCATGTAATTACATTCTCAATACCGTAATTACATGCGCAACGCGGACAGTGAAAACGGTAATAGTGATCGCGCGCGAATATCGATTCCAATCATGGGCCAATAAATAGCAATACCCAAATAGTGCATATTTGTAGTGCAGAATTATATGTGTGCTTATAAATTAAAAGTGTTATAATAAATGGATAATACTTATATCAGTTAAATTTTCCTTTAGCCCTATTGAAGTCAACATTTACGACAAAAATCAACTAGGTTAGATTCATTAAATTGTGTGAATAGTGTTATTGATGTGCTTGATATGTGGTTTATCGTTTATTTATTATTGAAATATGTTCGTGATGTTTTATTAATCAAAATATCTCAGGTAAGATTTGAAAATAATTGTGCGAACTTCACATGGATTTTTGTGTCATGCAGATGATGTAGTACGGTACAACATTGCGCTTGCTTCCTGGACAACCATTGGGTGATCCAGTTATTTACGTTTTAATTCTGAGGATTTCTCCCCGAGGTTATAAGAGACATGATCATTACCCGGGCCAAGGCTATTTGAGACGATTGAACAATGAAATTTAATGTTCAGCCATAACTCTACCGTGTGGTCTCGTCAATGACGGTGAGTAAACGGAGAAGAACCTTATCTTCTTCATGACTCGATGTTCCCGCTCCGGAATATATTGGTTTAAATCCCAGTTTATTTAGAATAACTTGACACCCGAACCCGAATTACTTTCGTATCTCAGAGACAGCAGCAATACGAACCTAGGACTGTTATATCTTGGTGCCCTTACCGAGACATGAATATAATACGGTCATAACCTTAGGAACGAATTTTCCAAGATAGGTGGTTGTCAAACAGTATTTGAAAGACCTCCATCCAGCAATGGACCAACACTTGTTGATAATATCAATATATGTGTTAGAATTTTAAATAACCCTGATCACTTCTATCCTATGACCCTGTAGCTGCAAGAATTTGTGGAAACAAAGATACTTAAAATAAAACGTACCGTTTCCTCACTCCCCTCCATTAATCTTGTGGTATGTACAGAGCAAAGCAAGGTTCATTAAAGAGATTAATTGCTTCTTGGCTGTGAAAATTTTGTACTTAACAAGCTGTCCCTTCCAGCTGATATTTACAATACACAAGACATACGAAAATATATAAAGTACTGTACCATATTTTGTCAAAGTTCCAATTATTTGATGTCGTTCCTCACTCATAATGATAAGTTTATGACATATAATTTTAACGAAGCTTCATGTGTGCCTTGCTTCAACATGCAGAAATAACCCCATTGTTTAGTGTGGCGATCCATGAAGAATGACGGAGTGAAAGAGGCTCATGTTATAAGTTTAAACATTGTCATACGAAACAATTCTGAAGTGGAAACCATATTCAGAACAGAGTTAATGGATATTGGATATTATCATCATCCATATTGAAATAATTCACTTTAGGCATAACAATCTTTAATTTCAATAGTCAAAATAGTTTTAAATCGTAAATTGCCTGCACACTATTGGAATGTACTGCTACAAGTAGACGATGCAAGTGGCGAGACTTATTAGTTAACCATTAGTAATTAATAGACCACGATAGCTTAGTGAAAGAGCCCTAATCTTTGGTGCGTGGGTTCTTAGTTCGCTCCCAGCTCCCGCTAAGTATGTTTTGTGGTGGACAAACATCTTATTGGAAGGTTTTGTTAGGGTTCTCTCGTTTCATGGCATTTTTATCTTTCCACCATTTTCATCATGTCCGTCTTCCTTAACCTAAATGGATAATCGTGGAACGTTAAACTTCAAAATATTAGGAAATAGCATAGCACACACACTAACTCGTTTTTTATACACCGGTATATATATTTAAAGGTAACCAAGAACGATTTGTCCCTTGTTGTGGAGGTTTGTGTTAAATTGACCGTCACACCGTGAGTTGAATGCGAATAGAGATAAGGCGAAGATCAGTTGTTGGTGTGGGTTAGATATATCCAACATATTACCTGGTTGTGGCAGTTCAGACACCGTGAACTTGCGTAAGGATAGTGTGAACATGCGGCCTCCACAGAGCGTCATAAGGGCGTGTATGTTGTACGAGTTCAAACTGGGGTCAAACACCCCTGCAGCGTGGCGGAAGATATTGCCAGACCTTCGGTGAGGGTGTTGTGACTACGCGTTTAGTATAGCGGTTGTTTAATATGTTTAAGGACGGTGACGAAATACTCGAAGACGCACCACGTTCCGAAAGACCAACACATGTACAAAATGGAGATCTTCAGGCAGGAATTGAGGCTAACAGTGGCCAAACATGTGAGGAAATAGGATTACAATTCAGTGTGAGTGGAGAAACCATTCGACAGCAACTCCATCAACTTGAGAAGCACTACAAGTTATGTCGATGGGTCCCACATGATTTGACTTCTACCCAGAAGGCAATGCGAGCAGACATATGTGTATCATTCCTATTTCTTCTGAGGAAGGAACCATTTCTGGATAGGGTGTTGACATGTGATGAGAAGTGGGTCCTGTACAAAGCTCTAGGCGCCGTCATTATTGATTAGCATCCCATGAAGCGATTCCAAAGCAACCGAAACCAACACTGCACCTGAGTTGGGTGGACTGCTCGCGGCATAGTGCATCAGGAACTGCTACCAGTTGGTCAGAGCATCAATGCAGCAGTTTACTATCAGCAGTTGAGCCGTGTTCAAGAAAAACTCAAAACTGCAGGCAGCACTTCTGAATCGCTAAGGGGTCCTCCTGTTACATTAAAATGCTTAGCCCCACTTGGCTAGGATGACCCGTTACACCATTCTACTCCTTGGATGGGAAACAGTATTGCATCCGCCGTACTTTCCCCGGACACTGCACCATCCAATTATCACCTGTTCCATTCCTTCGAAAATCACCTTCGAGGACTCCAGTTCAAATCACTAGTAGAGGCGCAAAATGCACTTGATACCTTCTTCGCTTCACGGCATACATAGTTATACTGCGATGGAATCCATGGCCTTCCATAACATTGGCAGAAGGTGGTCGATGCTGACTGGGACAATTTTTGATTTTCCAGGTACCTCGTAGGTGGCATATCAATGTTGGAAAGTAATGCTTGAAATAGCGACAGTGTAAACGTAAGAAAAAGAATTTAGAAAAGTCTTTGGTTCGGATTGCCAAACTGTATTCTGATGTAATATTATGAATAAGCAATGTCACGTGTACGGGCGTCAAATTTCTAAAGAGGAAAATTTAAGAGTACTGATTTTGAATTCGAATCCTTAACTCAGATTTGGATATTCAACATTAAGTAGGAATAGAATAATTAATGCAATCACGGGTTAGCCTAATATTGCATAAAAACATGAATAACTGAGATTCTATTTATAGGGGAATGGTGTCGAAAGGTGGTGATTCATCTGCCTATCCCACAAATAACAAAACAAAAATGAATGAGAGTTTGGAGAAGTGAAATTGACTCCACGGGGCTCGAACTTAAGTTCTCCAAGTTTAAAGGACGGGTTTCAAATAATGTTAAGTTAAAGGAAAAATAAAGTTAATACCGAGATCTAAAAAGAATTATGAATTGAATTTAATCGATCCTGTTTTCCCCATAACGGTGTCTCCTAGGAAGCTTCAGTATACTGTTTATATCAGAAAATGTATGCTGAACATAAATTGTAACTTTATGGATAACAGAACTCTTCCGCCGTTAATTAGAAAACTTGTTTTCACCTTACATAAAAGGAAATAGTACATAATGGAAATGTCTGTTAGTGGAAGGAACTCCAATTTAACTTTGATAAGTGGGAAGAAAATGGAATTGTGAATTCCGGAAATTTTACGTTCTTTTACGGGCAAAGAAATAAAAATCACTAATTAGGAACAAAGTGTTTCGTTCACAAACGAATATTACCAGCAATTAAATAGGTTGAGTTTGTTACTGACAGACTTTCTTTTATTACTCTTGAGGGACGGTGTGATATTGTTTTAAATGTACATGTCCCAACTGAAGATACGGATGACAATATAAAAGACAGTTTTTACGAAGATGTAGAACGGATATTTGACCAACTCCCGCGATACTGTACGAAAATTCTATTAGGGGATCTCAATGCGAAGTTTGGACGAGAGGATATTTTCAAACCGATTATAGGGAACGAAAGTCAGCATAAGGAAAGTAAAGACAACGGTGTTAGACTCGTGAACTTTGCAACATCCAAAAATATAATCGTGAAGAGTAAAAATTCCTACATCGCGACGTTCATAAATACACTTCGACCTCATCAGACATAATCAAATTGATGACGTTTTAATAGGTAGAAGAAGACAATCTAGCATAATTAATGTCCAGTCGTTTAGAAGGGCTGATTGTGACACTGATCACTACCTGGTAGCAGCGATAATACGAGAGAGATTATCGTCGAACAATGGAAATATTCAATGTCTGAAAACGGAGAGATTTAATTTAAAGAAATTAGAAAAGAGCCAGCTAAGAGAGCAATACCAAATTGAAGTTTCGAATAGATTCTCGGTTTTAGAAGATTCGGAGTACACTAGTGTTGAGGATACTTGGATTGAAATTAGAGATAGCATTAAAATTTCAGCAAAAGAAACATTGTGACACGCGGAAATACGTAGGAACAGACCATGGTTCGACCAGGAACGCATTAAACTGGCAGAGAAGAGAAAAGAGGCAAAATTATGTTGACTACAAAATCCGAATGAAATAACTACACAAAATTTCGTAGACATCAGATGGAAAACTTCCAAAACTTTTAGAACAAAGAAACGCGATTTTTCGATAATAGTAAAAATATGAATTTCGATAATACTTGAAGATAATAGTAAAAATAAAAACATTCGGGACATGTATAAAGTGATCAACGAATTTCAGAAAGGCTATCAACCTCGTGCTTATATACTAAATAAAGCTGACGGAACACTTCTCACTGATAAAGATAGCATCTTAAATAGATGGAAAGATTTCTTTGACGATTTGATGAACACGGAAGCAAAAACTAGTGTGCGTGGAGTAAAGGAGGTACACACCGCAGAATCGTATATTCCAGAACTCAACCAAATAGAAGAAGAAACCGCTATAAAGAAATTAATGAAACACAAATCTCCGGGTGTAGATGAAATTCCGGCTGAGTTAATTTTAGCTGGAGGCGAAAAATTGTGGAACAAGATACACAAACTCATTCTCCTTATCTGGAACAATGAACAATTCCACAACAGTGGAAAGAATCAATCATTGTTCCAATTCACAAGAAAGGCGACAAAACTGACTGTAATAATTATTGAGGCATTTCTCTTCTTCCAACATCCTATTAAAATCATTTCAAATATTCTATTAGCAAGATTGACCCCAGCAGATGAAATTATTGGAGATTATCAGTGCGGATTTAGACCAAATCGATCAACTATCGACCAAATATTTACCATTCCCCAAATACTCGAAAATAAGTGGGAATACAATACCCCGGTACATCAACTATTTATTGATTTTAGAAAGGCGTACGACTCAGTTAGGAGAGAAACATTATACAACATTCTTACAGAACTTGGAATACCGAGAAAGCTAATTAGATTAATTAAGATATGTTTAAATGAATCCCAAAGTAAAGTCCGGGTAGGAAAATTTTTGTCCACGAGCTTTCACGTCGAAAATGGCCTGAAGCAAGGAGATGCGTTGTCGCCATTATTATTTAACTTCGTTCTGGAATACGCTATAAGGAAAATCAAAGATAGCAACCAGGGCCTAGAGTTGAACGGTATTCACCAGGTTATGGCATATGCTGATGATGTAAATTTAATAGGGGATGATAGGAGAACAATAGAAAGAAATGCAGAGATCTTAATAAACGCTTGCAGGGACATGGGTTTAGAAATAAATGCAGAGAAAACTAAATACATGGAATTTTGTTAAGATCGTAATACGGCATATTATGGATGCGTTAAAATATCAAATAATACTTTTGAATAAGTGGATACTTTCAAGTATCTAGGATCAATATTAACATATCAAAATCATATTCACGAAGAAATTAAATGTAGACTAAAAGCAGGGAATTCGTGTTATTATTCAGTTCAAAATCTCTTGTCGTCGTGATTTTTGTCTTGGAATTCGAAGCTTAAGATATATAAAACGATAAATATGTCTGTTGTTTTGTATGGTTGCGAAACATGGTAGGTTACTGTGAATGAAGAACGTAGGCTGAAAGTATTTGAGCAGAAGATACTTCATAACGAGGAACTACACAATTTATACGGTTTACCAAACATTGTTAGGGTCATCAAAACTAGGAAGCTCAGGTGGGCAGGTTATGTAGCCAGGATGGAAGAAGGCAGGAACTCTTTCGAAGTCTTGACTGGAAGACCAATTGGGAAACCATCATTAGAAAGACCATTGCGCAGATGGGAGGACAATATTAAGATGGATATCGCAGAAATAGGAATACAAAGTAGAAACTGGATCCAGTAGGCTAAGGATAGAAGTCAGTGGAGAGCTTTTCTGAACGTATCATTGGACCTCCGGCTTACATAGGCTATAGAGTTAATTAGTTTGTTAAGAGAGATTATAAGTAATTTTTATACTTACCGGACAAATCTGACAAACATCTCACTTTATTCGATGTACAACTCCACTTAGTACATCTGCAATCTACGAAACTTTTAAATGCATCCTACGCTACACCCAGTGTTGCCGCAGGCAGTAGCCTAATGACGAGCAGGTTCAATCTCTAAATGGTTAAACTTGCCTAAAACTATTCCAATATTTGTAATTAACAGAACTTAAGTATAAATTAAGGAATACATTTTTAACCTTAGTATAAAAACTTAAAATACACTGTAATATTTTCCTCGCATTCTTCAATCGAATATTTCGCTATTTATAGTTAAAAATATTTTAAGTGCATTTTGCCCACTCATTAACTAAAAGAACTCTTATTCTCTCGAATTGTTATCTTAGTTCCAGTTCTGGCAGTAATGCTGGCTATATTTTACTACCATGATCCATAAAGTACAACACTAAAATCAGGCAGCCCAAGCTGAATATACACTCGAAACAAACCATTCACATATTATAATGGTAACCATGAAAGTTGTTTCTCTTTTTCACCCACCACCTTCGAATGTCGATATGTCACCTAAGACGTACCTGAAAGATCACAAATAGTCCCCTCAGCATCTACGACTTTCTGCCAACGTTCTGGAAGGCCATGAATATCATCGCGATAGAAATTGGTAAGCCGTGAAGCGAAGAAGGTATCACTACATTTTGCGCTTATACTAGTGATTTGAACTGGCGTCCTCGAAGGGGATTGCACAAAGAATAGAACATGTGATAATCGGACTGTGTGATATATGGGGAGTATAGCGCAGACAATAGTGTTTCCCAACCAAAGCGTAGAATGATGTCTCGGGCCATCCCAGCCACATGAGGCTTAGTGTTGTCCTGTAACACGAGAACCCCTTTGAGATTCAGATGTGTTTAAAGTTTTTCTTGAACACGGCTCAACTGTTGACAGTACACGGTTCTTTTGTTCCTTTGACCAGCTGGTAGCAGCTCTCAATGCACTATGCCGCGAGCAGTCTACCAAACACAGAGGAGGACCTTCTGATTTAGTGCTGGTTTCGGCTGTTTACAACCGGTTCATAGGATGCTAACCAACGATGACGGCGAAGTGGAGCTTCGTACAGGATTCACTTTTCATCACATGTCAACAGCCTGTCCTTCCTCAGACGAGACAGTAAAGAAACACAGGTGTCTGTTCGTGTTGCCCTCTGGCCCAGAATCACATCATGTGGGACCCATCGACCCAACGTTTAGTGCTTCTCAAGTTGATGGAGGTGCTGTCGAATGGTTTCTCCACTCACAATGAATTGTATTCCCAGTTCCTCTATTCGCCTCAATTGCTGCCTGAAGATGTTCATTTTATAGATGTGTTGGTCTTCCGGTACGTGGTGCGTCTTCGAATGTTTCGTCACCGCCCTTAAGCTTGTTAAACCACCGCTGCACTGTCTGCGTAATCACGACACCCTCACCAAAGGCCTTTCATATCTTCTACACGGCTGCAGCAGTGTCTGACCCCAGTTTGAACTCGTACAACATACACGCCCTTATGACGCTCTGTAGAGATCCCATGTTCACTCTGTCCTTACTTGAATTCACGGTGTCACTGAACTGCCACAACCAGGTTTTATGTTGGATATACCCACACCAACAACTGACCTTCGCCTTATCTCCATTAGGATTCAACGCACGGTGTGAGGGCCAATTGAACACAGACTTCCACAAAAGGCGACAGAACTTTCTTAGTCACCTTTATAGTTTAAAATTAACTATGAATAAACAAGTTTCAGGAACCGTGGCTCATAGGCGAAAGATGCTTACTGTTGTATTATAACAAGCAAAATGATAAGAAAAACAACAAACTACATTTGATTTAACTTCATTTCTCTTGTTTAAATAGAAATTTTGATTGCAAAGGAGGTTCAAGTAATACTAAGAATAGATGACTGAAATTGGTAATTATCAACGAAGAATTCTAAAAATTTTAGCTAATTGCTAAACAACAATTTTTGTTGCTAATGCTCATGCGTAAATGATTAGATTTAGACATACTTTGGCTAAACTGGCAACACTCTTCTCATCATGACTTTTGTTTGTACTACTACTGTTCAAAACAATTATCTGACTCGGTAACAGAGTTAGCATTAACGGACATAATAAAATCTTGGACATAGTGTAGTAGGGCCTATTTGTCAGAAGAAAATCAAGTGAAATATTATATAGCTAACTCTACATCTTGCTAAAATTAACATGTTAAATCTTATCATATTTTGCCAAAAGTCATAGTATTATGTTTTTATTATTACTTTACACAAAACAGTTTGCAGTATAGTGTCCATTTTTTTTATGATATGCATTTATTCAGTAGCGCTAACATGGGAGTTTTCAAAATGGATTGTAAATGTGTGCTAATCTTGAAAATGACCCAATAAATGCTTATAAATTATTTCTATCACTGTTTGATGTTATCCGACGTTATATGCGATAAACATATCAGATATTCTTTTCATGACAAAACTTTTGGACACCATTTGTCGCTAATAAATTAATTTTAACAAAGGAATTATTGTGCATTATATGTTGTGCACTCAATTATGACTAATATACAGTTTAAAGAAATCTTGTTTGTGAATGGTACAGTACAGAAATCAGGTTATAGACTATTGGGTGGACGAAGTGAAATATATCCAAATAAAGCAAGCTTAATAGAAGGAATAGAGATATTTCAAACTTCATAAATACTATGAATCCCACAGATATAAAGTAGGCAGAGTATATTGAGATCGTATTAAGCATAAACTCTACGAATTAAAAAATTGAAAACTCTCACTCTCACATTAGCATTTTTAATTAATACAAAAAATTACATAGAAGACTGGTAATATACAAATAATAAAACAATACATTTAAAAATACATTATTGGTATATTTTATATTAACACGTTTAAAAGTAATTATTGTATATTATGTACACTTTTTATAAACACACACACATATATATATATATATACATGAACAACTTACTAACAGATTTTGTATTTCTTGTATATATAGGGCTAATACAAGAAAAAAATACAGGTTAACAAATCATTCACATGTTTTTTATATGAATCATAAAGAAATTTCAAAGTACGTTTTCTTCTTTAAGATACAATTTCCTAAATTGTTCAAAAATAAACTAAATCTTATCCACTTCTTTTAGGACAACTACCAACGTTTCAATGCATTTGTAGACATCTTTGTGTCAGACTTTCATACAAACCATACTGCAGAATATCAACCGCACACTGTGTATAATGTCTTTACGCTATTATTTATTAATTGTTTTTTTTTTTTGAAATGACGATATTTTCAGCTCAATAAATGAAGTTACATTTCGAAATGAAAACTAATAAACTTACACTAGGTATTTAAAAAAGTAAATCAAGCATCAGATTCTGAAATGACTACAACCTTTTAGAAAATATTTGTCTAGCTTCTCTCCTTTCCGCGGTTACTAACTTGTAAACGTAATAGTCTTAGAAAATTTAACGCAAATAAAAATAGGAACAGTCTTATATCTTAATATACATACATGAAATTCTAATACTTTCAATCGGGCAATCAAACATTTCTAATACAAACAATGCAATCTAATGCTTCTATTATACCATAAATGCATTTGTAAATTTGATAAGATGAGTATTTCAGCTTTGCTGAAAAATAAATATTTTCATACAATCACTTCATATGTTTTATCGTATAACCTATTTTACAAAAGGTACAGTCTTGTAATACAAATGTAGATCTGGTAAAATGGAACACATTTTTTTCAGTTTCTTGTATAATAACATTAAAAGTGTCAAAGACAAATAAAAAAGTAATGGTATTCGTATTATACAAATACTATTTTTCAAGCATTCTCTTATCCTAATATTCTAAGCTTTATAAGTAACACTTCGAAACCTGCCGTTTGTAACATCCCTCTAATTATTAAAATTCTTGCATGTCACGTGTTATACGGAATGCGTTTTGTTTGTCCAACATCACTTTCGTATACAAGTTTAGCTTAAAAATTCGTGTTCAATTGCTGTTTTCATACGTCTTACAAGACTAAAGTTAAAATTAACATTTACAATATTTTGTAAACAGAAACATTGTTTGTAAAATTGAACTTGTTAATTTAGAAAAAAAAATTTTTGAGAAAACAATAAACGCTAACCGCTTAGCTACAAAGAAGCTAATTCAAAGCTACATGTTAAACGAAAATTTTTGATATCTCATCTATTACAAAGTTTACAAACTAACAACCTACAGTGTTACAAATACGAAACTTTATATTCCTGTACAACAGTATGGAATGTGCGCTAAGTACCGACATCAAGAGTACAGAATTATTGTCTTGCATATTCTGAACGATGTACATGCAAAATACATTAGTATTACTTATTATAGTCGTGATATGATTGATTTTGAATAAATAGGAATAACATTACATGAGATTGAAAATTTGACTTTTATCACATCTAAAATTTATATGGTTTCAAAGAGATAAAAAAATAATACAGTTTACTGCAATGGACATATCCACTAATTTTTCTATTGCGCTAAAGATACTTTTGAGTTAGCTAATTACGGAAATCACTTCATTTCGCTCAGGCATTGATTCTAACTCCAGAAATTTGAATTTTGGTCTGTTACACGTGCGCTCAAAACAATGGAGGCCACGTTTGTACAACATTTATCCGTGCAAGGGAATCTGTCTGCGATGCTCATTAGGGAAACGACTTAGAAAAGATATGATGTATATTTTTCAAGTGTTTACGATATTGCTAATAAAAGGAAAAATAAGAAAGTAACAGAACTTAAGTTCTTTGGAAAGTAAAAACTATTTATCTATTTGCTTATAATCAATTATCTATTCGAGTATCTAAGAAGACGGCTATCATGTACTAATTGCCAAGATTATATAAACACATATACTGAAGCGTAACTTAGTAATAAAATCAATGCACTGAATTTACTAAACCACTTAAATATATAACTTTTGTAACCTTCCTTAGAAGCAGATCACAGTCAATGTTTTTGTATACACGTATTCATCCAAGTTTTGAAGTTCGTTTAAAAGTTGTAATGCAAGCTGCATGTATCAGTACATGAATTCTGATGTGATATAATTTTACTTAGTACTCTTAAATGGGCAGTGATTCCAGCCTCAGTTAATGCTTTAATGCACTCATGTTCTTATGCTCTTGTCAGGAACTGATCTTAATAACAGAATCTTAATTCATACTTAAGAAAAAATAACAACGTAAAGGAATAGTGATTTGATAGAATACTAACTTCGGTAAGCAAGATCCTCGTAGGTTCAACAAAGAATGCACTCAAGCGAAAGCCCGAGAAAATTCTCTCCCCCAAATATATGTCCAAGCAAGAATCTAAATTCTCAATGAATTCAATACTATGATACGCAAACATTTAAGATGATGATAATGTTCATAAGTTCTCTGCTAATTCTCCAGCACTATTATCGAATTGCTTTACATATTACCAATATTATTTCATCATCATTCTCTTTAACCAATGGGACTTACAAGTAATTGTTGATATTAGTTCATAAAATTATATAACTGATGCAATTGCTAGAGTTAATTAAGTAGTGATTCATGTAAAAATTTACAAATGAACTGAAGTGTTTTGAACAAATGAATTAACATTTAAATCAACAAATAAACAAATTTGATAGCGCAGTAATGATAATTTCAATTGGCTGATTCCTGAATGAAACAAAATGAAGTTTCTAGCTTCACTTCCCGCGTTTCTTGTCTGTAGGCTGAGAGAGAAGGATGATTAATGATAGTGAATGATTATAAATGAATTGGTGGAATAGTGATGTGGGAGGAAACGCTAGAACTGTGAGAAAACCCACGAACTCGATTATGTCTAAGAGCAACTCACATGACCTTGGATCGAACTAGAGACCCCTTACATCAGAGCTGAACGCTCCACCACTAAATTACCGTGTCCCATCAGTACTGAATGAGTACGAACGTTTGTGACATGTCGTGACGAGTAATATGCAGAATATTCCGTTCCAGTAAGTGAAACAATATAAGGGAAACCAACTTACACTGACAAAACTTAAACAAAGGTCTTCCTGGTCGCCATTTGATTTTATGAATTTTCTCCTTGTTGACCTCAGAATACTTTCACGATCTAATCTTTTGAAAGTGTATCACTACGTACAAACATCACTTACACTGAAAACTGACGAGAGAAAAATCCCGTACTCAGAACAATATTTCTTGTGAGCTTGTTGAAAGAAAAGCTTACGTTTCAAAATTACAACGCAGATAATAAATAATGATTTCTACTAATGTTGCTCTTGTTCCTGTTCAAATAACTCCGGCCGACGAGCAGCCATAGCGACTGAAAATACGAATCTGGACTCTAGATAATTTAAATCCAATCCCATATATCAAATTTTATTTGTTTTGTTATGGTACCTTATTTTGAGAACTCTCGCATAGGTCTGAAGAAAAATTTTCGAGCACTGCTCTTGTTTACTATGATCTTTCGACAGCCTAACCATCTGTCTGTTTCTGTTCACTACACCTTTCTTCAGCTCCAAATAGCCACGGTGACCAACGAAAGCATTTCTATTGTTTAGATTAGTTAAATAGTAAAAACGCTATATAATACAATTCTTGCAGCATTAAGATAAGAATAGTTGTAGGCAGTGGCGTATTTAAGGGGGTGCTTCCGGGCCTCAGCCCCCCGAAATCTTACTTACTATACTAAAGTAAATGAAATATCTTGCAGAATTTTGACATTTCCAGGCAAAGCCCCCCCCCCCGAAATTTAGCAATACCCTCCCCAAATGCCCAGCTTGTTATAGCCAAATATGCCTAAACGCAATTAATGAATTGAATTATCATATGTTGGGAAAAGGTTTAAAAATTCATAAAGTCCGGGTTTCTAAGTCAATGTGTCCGGGTCTTTATTCATTGCCTTCTGGCCACCCTATCCTGGAACACTTTATTAAAGTGAAGGAAGAGTAGATTCACACTTTCGTACTTTCAGATTTTATGCCCAATTAAAAAAATGTTCACAAAGCTATAAAGAAGATATATATTAAGTTTTGTCATAATCGAAGTATTTTTAAGTGGTTAATATTGGAAATTCTCTAGCAAGTATATGTGTAAACTTAGCCTATTTTAGCCTATTTTAACACCCTTATACCGGATGATTGCAAACCCTAAACAATAAGGTAATTTCTGCACGCGAAATCAAGCTTAATCAAAATTGGGTAAGTTTTACGATAGTTAACGTGGAACAGATAGACACACACATACCAATCGAATCGAATAACAGAAGCCTGGTTAAGACTTACTTGAATACATGCCCGATTGTAAGTTTTCCTTTAACATGTAGATTTGAAATATCCAACAATCTGGCATAGTGCTATACACATGTTGAGTTCGAAGCACTGATAGTGTGGTGCTATTATAAATTATGCCATGCAATTAACTTCTGTCGGTATATGCATCGTAGAAAATATTAGATTTTTTTATTTATTACTTTAAAGTTGCAAAATTCAAGGAGCCTCCCCGCTTACAGTAAAGTAGTGACCACATTCTCTTCTTTGGGAAATGAAGTTTCGGTGCAGATTTCACAGATAATCCATATAATAATTGATAGATATTCATCTTGTTTCATTTCACATTATCTTTCGGTCACTGCTCAAACCTTAATCCCTCATCGAAGCTTCTACCCTTTTCCATCACCTTCTCACTCGGATGATATTCCCATTCTCCTCTCCCTTGCTTCAATCTGATCTTATCTCACCTTTACATTTCCCATGAAGAGGGAATATGATCGAGAGGCATGTTGAAAAGAGGGTGAGATGACTGCCAATAACAAGATGGAGAAGCAGACACTCTGAATTCCTGACGAAAAAATTCCTCTAGGTCATCTATGTATTCAGAAATTGTTGAATAACAACTCCTTGGTTCCATTATCTCTTCCATACGCTTCATTCTTTGCAACTCGCTCAGTATTTCTTTATCACTTTCTGGAACTATTTCGATAATAGATTTTCCTTTTTTCTTCAAACAATCCTCAAAAAAGTCTATAAGCTCTCTATCTTGACTTGCAAGAGCCCAATGCACTGCTGTAATCTTTAACACCCCAGCTTTCTTTGTAATAGCAGAATATACATCATATCCTGCATTTTCCATGTAACTAGTTAGAAATTTAACCAATGCAGTTTGGCCTCTCATGATTGCTAATATCAATGGTGTTTGGCTACGACTTAAGAAATATAGTTTGGAACCGAAAGGTTCATAGTCGCTGAGAGAAAAAGCCGGATAAAGAATGTTATTACAATCATCCAACTCACGCGAATTAATATCTTGCAAAAGTTCTACAGAAATATCATCATCCGAGATGTGTTCGAACAGAATTTGAAAGATATCTCTGTTGCTTTTTCTAGCAATCGCAGCACAGTGAAATAAACGATTTCGTTTGACGTATGTGGGAAAATCAAATAATGATTTTACACAATATATCAGTGTTTCCACAACATCAAATTGACCTTCTATAATTGCACGTGCTACAGGGGTATATTTCCGTTTATCATGTAGAGTCAGAGCACTTTGAATGTTTTTTATCCGTGGCAGTGATAGTTTCAATGATTCTACTTGGCCTGTTCGGGAGAGTAAATGTAACAAAGACTCACCACTTTCTTGATGAATTATGTCAAAGAGATACGGGAAATATTCTTCATCTTTTATAACACGGAAAAAAGGAAGAATTTTCGTAAATTTTGAATTTCTAGAGGTACTTAGGAAAAAGGATGTAAAGATTGTTTGTGCAATTGACTGATTATTGTTCTTCAATTGATTTTCAACTATTTTAAATATTTCTGTTGCGAAGTGGTATTCAATGTTATCACCTAGAAGACACATGGAAAACATACTCATTAAAATAACAGGATATCGTGGCAAAAATTCAATGAAAATAGTACTTCTGAATAGGGTTTCCAAGTACTTATTAAAATCTTTGGAATATAGTTGATTTTGTAAAGCATCTACTATACTAAAAAAGATAAAATCAATGCAAAAACCATAAGCGGAATCAAGAAATAAACTTCTTTGTTCTAACAGCTTCATTAAGTACTTGTAAACGGCGAATTTATCAGTTTTAATTGCATCACCAATGGCAGAAGGATAGAGAATAAACAGAATGCATGGATCCCTTTCACTATCTTCGATAAATTTAATCATACTTTTGACTACACTTATATGGCCATTCTGTATTGCAAGAGAGATTGGAGTTTGGCTGTAACTTTCACCTCTGAAAATTAAGCCGGAATTATTGCAATTAGCTTTATAGCCTTCAATTTCGATGCCAATCATTGAAATTTTCCAAAGTTGTTTTTGGTTTTCATTGTAATCCTTCGCAAAACAGAAAAAGTCACCGTTTAACTGTATTTGTAATTGAGAAATGCTTTTAGCATAGTTTAGAAGTTTTTCGACTAAGCTTAAATGCCCTCTCTTAGCAGCATTTGCCAGAGCATTTGAATAAACAAGCTCTTGCTTTTCTGTTCGACTTGCGGTACCAAAAATATTATTGACAATTTCGATAAAATCATACTCACATGCAGCTTCGAATAAACACACTTTGTGTTCCGTTTTTAAATTAGGATATTCAAAAGAACCTTCTTTTTTGACCAACAAAGCAACAATTTTCCAGTTGCCATTTTCAATAGCGTATGCAAGTGGAGTTTTATTCTGACAGTCTTTTACATTTACTTCAAACTCACATTTCTTTAAAAATACCTCTAAAAATTTGCAGCTGTTATAAATAGCAGACAGATGTAATGGTGTTCTTCCTAAAACATCACAGCAGTTCATAATGTCTCTGGAATCAGTGGAAGGATCATAGCGAGAATTGCGAATTGCAGATTTAAGAATGGTGTTATCACAACATAACATTGAATCTACAAACTTTACGATATTCATAGAACTTTCGTTATTCTTTGATTCTTTCAAAAAAGTTTGAACCTTGTTCTTATCTTCTTCATGTCCAATTTTTAAGATTCTCTCTAACACAAGAGCAACAAAATACTCACAAAAGGAATGGTGCACAAAATCAACAGAAGATTTACATTTTTGAAGGATTCCCATTTCAAATGTATCTTCTTCATCTTCTTTATTGAGAGGTTTGTGCCAAAAGTATCTTTGGCACAAACCTAATAGACATTCTTCTTCTGAAAACATTATTTCAACGCTTTTACAGGCATGAACAGTGTTTGCCCAGAATGTTATCCAAGATAGATTCGTTCTTGTTTTCTCATCTTTCATTCTTTTATTCAGGAAAGTTAAATAAATAGTATCTATAAACTGACTAAATATTTCCCCTATATCTAGTGATTTATAAATACAGACGTCTTCTGAAGCTTCTTCGAGATAATCTTTACAATCTTTTTTGTAAATTTCAGCTAACATTTGGAGAACTAAGGGAGATGTAACTAAAGATTCATCATTTCTTTTTGTTTCGTTAAGCAAAGTCCTTGCAAAATGTCTCATACGTTTCTTATCTTTTTTGTGTAAATAGTTAGGAAGCCTAAAAAGCTCGTTAGACCAAAGATTTTCCAAAAATTCTACTTGTTCAGAGTCAACCAAAGAACATAGTTCGTATGATAAAACTCCCAAACAAGATTCAAGTTCTTCTATGCAGTTAGGTTTTGTGCCTATCCACATAATGACTGATGGCTGGTAGGACACTTTCTTCAGAATAGTGAGTAACTTTTCTCTATATTTTTCTGGAATTGCATCAAAATTATCTAAAGCTAAAAGTACTTCCTTCTCCTTATAGAAATGTTCAAAAACAGTTTCCTGAAATCTGTCATCTAAACGTTGACAAACAGTCAAAAATCTAATTTCATTCACATCTTCATTGTCAGCGATCTCATCTAAATATTGTATCAAATCTTTTGCATTTAGGTACATAACCCAAGATTCAGGATTAAGTGATTTTCTTTTTCTACAAACAAGTCTGAGAAGAGTTGTTTTACCCATTCCTGCTTCTGCCGTTATGATTCTTGGCAAGCAATACATTCTACTTTCTTTGTCAGTGAGCTCATTTTGCTTGAAAATGTCCAGATTATTACTTTCTCGAAACTTATTATCGTCTAGTGACTCATCATCTTGTGTTTCGAATGGAGTTTTGGGAGAACTCTTAATTTGATACGTGATTGTTGATATACGACCTTCTTCTGGAATGGATGTTCCTGTCGGTAAGTAGTTCTCAACTTCAATTCTGGTAATAATTTTTGTTTCATTTATATAGTTTTTTACTGCCGGTATTGAATTTAATGTTCTAACTAGAATTGCAGAATCATCGTCAACGTGCAACCAACATATATTATTGTCTGGAAATCTTTTGCACAATTCTAGAAAATCTTTATTTGGATTCTCACCTAAAAGAATCACTTCACTACCAGTCATTTCGAAGTTAGTTTTTAATTTGCTTATATTAACTAATTTCCTTTTGATCCACTGAGGAACACTGGGAACATGACCAGTTAATGCAAAAACGTCCGCAACATTTGATGTTAAGCATTCCCATCGAATCCCACTAAATGTTTCAAGTCTCCGGAAGAAAAGCAAAGAGTTCAAACCTCCAACAAGTGGTACAGCCTTTCCAATATTAACTGTTGGACTTTTGTTCGTAAGTAGGGATAATATTTTCTCATCAACAAGATCCGATTGTTCTTTTGAAATAAGTTTACCCAATGGTAAATATTTTTCTTGAAATACTACACGTTTCTTGAGAAACCTTCCTTGACAATCTTTCGTTAATGAGTGCATTTTTATTTGCTCTGCTCTCAGTTCAAAGTAGTTTTCTTGTAGAACATACATGAAAAATTCTCTGTGAATTTCTAGAGATACTGTTATAAGTTTCTTAACCCTTGTTTCGCTCTTCAGTTCTCTAATTGTTTCATCCAGAAACACCATATCTTCTTGGCCTAAATCATTGTCTTTTAACAGAAAAACTAAGACACAAGGTTGATCTGAAGACAGAACATAAAATAAATCACTTTTTCCCTTACTATTATTTCGTATGGATGACCAATCACATGTAAATATGAACCACGAGTCATACGGAGAGCTTTTCTTCAGATCATGAAGGGTCTGGTGGACATTTACGAAAGTGAATTTCGAATCATATGAGCAAATAATGTTCAAGACACTTTTTTTAGGGTCTCGTAGAAACTGTATGGGATTTCTTAGGGACCTGTCAAATGCAATTAACCCGTTGTCATTTATTCCATTGTAAATAGTCTGAGATATGGAATTAAGATCCTTTTGTACTTGTTTCACGAAGATATTTCTTGCAATT
The DNA here is from genome assembly GCF_964235325.1 of Thermobia domestica. Taxonomy (NCBI): domain Eukaryota; kingdom Metazoa; phylum Arthropoda; class Insecta; order Zygentoma; family Lepismatidae; genus Thermobia; species Thermobia domestica. The sequence continues at coordinate 2,327,687 of NC_137468.1, forward strand.
TCAAATGTAATTTTATACGTTTCAGCTGTTTTTAATTCTTTTCTGAAATGTTCCATTAGCTGATAATATATGTTTTCACATCTGTTGAGATTGTTGTTCTGAAATATAACTCCAATTTCTTTTTGAAGTAAATTGGGAAAACAGGCTTCTGTCGGTTGGTTCACGCAGAAATAGAAATTACTCAGGAATTCTTCGAAATCTTGAGGATCAGTTCCATCAACCGTTATGTCTTCATTGTAAAGTAATTTATAACACTGGGCTTCATCACCTTGTTGGCATGAAAATGTTAGCATAGGTATCTCGTCGTTGCACTTTTCGAACCACAATGTTATACTCTTTCCCTCAATTTCAAAATCCATTTTTCTTCTTTCATCGGTCGCACTATCTTCACTGAAGTTCATTCCAACTGAGGTGAAGAGGATAAATTTTTGTTCCTCTGCATCGAACTGCTGCTTTCTTTTAATTTGTTTAAAAGAATCAATGAAATTCTTTAGGTACATCTTACCTCGCAATTGACTACGATATCTTTTCGACGGAGGTTTCAACAGCATCCACCCTTCAATCATTCCTTTAGTCTTGTTCTTAGTTTTTTCCCCGCCCCTTGTCACTTGAACAAAATATTTCACTCTGCGTCCATTGTTTGTATAACTGAACACAGTATCGTCAAATTTACCTACGTCAGATTTCTCTCCTTCTAATTCAAAATCAAAATTGTGTTGTAGTCCTTTTAACGACAATAAACATCCGACTCCCAACTGAAAATCAATTCCAGTTGCTACTTGTCCTAAGCCGCTGGTAGATTGTTCTTCCACAATAGAAGAAGACGTCATTGTTAAACTTTGTATATGTGTGTGCGGAATACTGTTATTTGGATATCACAACACTAAAAGTCATATCGGGTTATACGGTAGTTACATTCATACCCTGCTTTCAACACTTCACAACTATAAACTGAATATCTGGAAAGAAAAAGAAACAATAATTAACACAACTTATAAACAAAACTGATTTTTAGTACAAAAATATCAAAAGTATGTTCCAAAATCTACTTCTAACCTCTATTAAATTAATAATTTGTTTCCTTTTTTTTATAATTAAGTCATTGCTTTCTTCCTATGGATTAAAATAGGTAAACATTTCGGAATTTCTAGTGTCCATAATAGTTGTCTGCCATTATTAGGAGGAATGGTTATTACTTGTCCTTTTATTTGTGAAGAAAGCTCGCTAATTTTTTTCAGAAACAAAGATAATCTCGTAGTCATAGAGTTGGCACATGGGATATTACGTCATAAGGGACATCGTCAGCATTACATTTGACGCGGATTCTTAGCTCATTTCAGAATTTCTTCATTTCCATGTGACCGGGTCTTTGGAGCAGGACAGGACTAAGTTTTTCGAAATTTTGTAAAAGGGTAAAAAGATGCATGAATGAACTAAATAGAATTTAGTGTGTAAGCAGTGTTCGAATTAAATTTAAGACAAAGGAGGGGGGATATGAATGTTCTTGTGTATACGCGCACACAAACACACACACACACACACACACACACACACACACACACACATATATATATATATATCGGGTGATTCCGTTAGTCCGTACCAGGCCTTTAAATCGAAAACGGTCCGAATGTACAAACTGAAAAACACGTATCCCATTAGTTGCAAAGGACAACAGAGCGAAGTAAAAAGTTTCGTCCCAGGCGGGGTCCAACTCAAAATTGTCGAATGGAAAAAGGAGTCAAGTGGTAGATCGCTTGAAAGCTCTTGTGAAAAGAAAGTAGCTACAACAAGTCCCGATTCTCTACGATCACCCTATGCAACATGGCGGCGGGTCAAAATGTCATCAAAATTTGCATTGAAAACAATATGCCTACCCCTATAATTCTGAAACGGGCAGCCAGACGTAAAAACTGAAAAACAAGTGTCTCGTTGTTTCAAAAGTACAACGTATCACGGTAACCAGTTCTAGATATCCAGGCAGGGTCCACCTCCAAATTAGCAGTTGTTTGATTGTGCTGGAGGGAAGATCCTGAACATCTTGAACAGCTATATTTTCTTGAACAGCTACATACGTTTTCCGGGTTCAATACTACAGAGACTGTTCAGTCCTCTTTCGTGATACTACTGAAAAGTGTTGTCTTGTATGGTCTCGTAGTCAACACTGGTAACATACACAGTATGAAAATGGAAGCGTTATGGTGGACAGGTAAGCATATTATATTGAAACGTCTAACGTTGTTCTAAGAATCAATTTACCATCGCATAATGTACAAAGGATATATCATATTTATCTTGGAGACGGCTGCTGTCCGTTATGTAACAGATGTGCACTTCACACAGCACGTTTTACATCACGTTTTACCGAAATTGTCGTCTATGTACAACAAGACAACGGTCCAAACGGCGATAATAATTATAGCCCACAACTTCAAGCTCTGCCTCTCCTATGCTTCGAAATGCGGTAATTATACGTTGCCTCATATCTTCTGATGTAGTTAGTCTATTAGTGTAAACAAGCTCCTTGAGTCGACCCCAGAAATAATAGTTCATGCACGTAAGGTCTGGAGAACGAGGAGGGAAAGGAGTATTGGACCCTCTTCGGAACCAACGGTGCGGAAATAAAGTATCTAATGCATCTCTGCATATACGAGCAGCATGTGCTGGACCATCATCCAATTGCATCCACATATTACGCCAGACATGAAGTGGGATGTTTTCCAGCAGTTGCGGTAGATGTTCTGTCAAGAATTGATGGAACAGAGCCGACGTTAAATTTCCATCAATAAACCAGGGCCCAATTACATGTGTTCCAATGATACCACCCCACACATTGATGCTCCAACGTCTTTGTCGGTTGATCTGTAGTGTCCAGTGCGGATTCTCCGCAGCCCAATAATGCGCATTGTGTAGGTTGACATGACCATAACTAATTCAGCGATCCCGGGCAATATCTCTTGAGGATGCATTAGGACGTACTTCGACAGCAGCCAAAATATCAACAACGACATCGTTGTCATCTACAATTGGAGCATGTTTGTGACCCCCATATCGAGGAGGTATGCGCCCTGTTTGTTTCAGACGATTTGCTAACCGTCGTAGTACATTATGGGAAATTGATTGTCGCTGTGGGAACCTTGCGTTATAAATTCCGGCTGCAGCTCTATAGTTTTGCCTACATTCCCCTAGCACCATTAACATGTCAAATGCATCCCCATTCGTATATAGCATTGTTCCAATACAATGCTATCTTTAGCCGACACTGCACTAACACACGATATTAGCCCTTAACAGGAAACGTTATTTTTTCTCGCTTTCAGGAAATGTGTGTCTGTGAGACACGGACATATATAAAGCAATATCTTTAAAAAAAACATTTGTGTAATGTAGATTAATGAAACATTATATTTTGTACTTCGAGCAAAATATGATAAACAAGAATTACATACATTAATTCGGTTCTATTTGCATATAAATTCGGAAAATATTTAAATATTTAAATAAAAATAGTACATAAATTTAAAAACTGACAAATTTTAAGTTAGTACATTACTACCCTGCAAATATGCTATTTGTCCACATGTAGCTACCTTGCTCAAATGTACTATTTGTCCAAAAGGGCTTGAAAACATTTGATAGCTCTAAATAGAAGTCGTCCCAAAGTGTCTTGAAAATGGTGAATACATGTCTTCGTATCCTGATTTACAAATAGAACACAGCATTAGGAGAGCAATAAGGGCTTTATTTTCAGATAGATCAATAGATCTGTAGTTTGACTTTATTCTACTTCAAATTTGTTTCCACCTTCTTCCAACGTCATGTTGAAATCTCTTAAATTATATTATCATCACATAAGACAGACCAAATATAAACTTTGCTCGGATATTTTCTCTAGATTTCTTACATGGGTGGCTATACCAGGCATCCCTCTTACTATGTTTTGATGAAGAACCCTTCGGTTTCTTAGAGGTTCATTTGAATTCCAAACAAACTTGTTTTTACCTCTGTACCTAAGGCTTTCGTTATCACATGAAACTCGAGTAGGGCTGCTCACATTGACATTTCTGTTACTATTTGACCTCACACTTTGCACTGTATCACAAGTATTAGTATCGCCCTCACTGTCAGTAGGTAATTCTTGACTTTCAGGAAAAAATGAGGGATCTTAATCAGAATCTACTGAAGACAACAACATAAATTCCTCCTCCACTTTCAGCATTTTTGGAATTTTTTTGCCCTCAAATAAAGATCTGCTGTATTTACCGTTTCTTTCTTACATTTGTTTCTCGAAGCACTAGGTCTATATTTTGCAAATACATAAAATCTCAAACAAATAAAATAGTATGTTTCAAGAGTTCTATAGTTTCTATTTCATGGTAAATAAAAGTCAACCACAAAACCTTTTGAAAGAAAAACTGTCTCTTCATGAAATGTGTGTCTAATAAACACGCAAAAATATAGACGATAACGGAAATGTGTGTCTCTCAGACACCGTAGGTTTTCTAAAATCATCTATAAATGTTCACTCAGACATCAACGCCAACAATGAACTACTGCAACACACGTACAACTAAATAATAGGAAGGTACTGAGAAAACTGATACATTGAGTGAATCAGTGTTGCCAATGTAATACAAAGAAAAACCGTACGTGTCTGACAGACACATATTTCCTGTTAAGGGTTATGGTAGTACGTGCCACCTTCTACAATGAAATGGAAGTCTTCTGACACACACACACACACACACACACACACACACACACACACACACACAGCTCAATTCGTAGCCTGTATTACTTTTGCGCAGCACAAGTACTTCACTACAATTCGTACTGACGACCCTTCAGCAAAGCCTGCTCAACTTACTGTGGAACAAACTGTTCCAGCGTACCTCACGTTCGTACCTTTCAATTCAAGGTTGTCTGCGACTGTTTCTATCGAAAGGCGTATGTTTTGTACAACAAACATAAACCAGCAAACAGCACAATCCAGTCGCAGTAATCGTTATCAAAGATGTATTTGTTGATTCATTTTGGTACATTCATGTCTCATAAATTTCACTTTTACACGACGCATAGGGAAGAAAAGGGCAGGTAAGGACATGGCTGGAACCTTGCGTCAATCCCATTATTCGCCTGTTGTTACTAAGGAACACTGAGCTTAATATAGGTATACAAACGAACCAGGCTGTGACATTATTCAAACCTAGGTCGGGAATTGGGGGGGAAATGCATTTTCGAACGGAAATAACACAATAACGCGGAACGTGTCGCAACGTGACACTCGGAGATTGGCAAGATTTATACGTCATTGGATAGCACACCGCAAGTCCAGAATATAGATCTATTTATACCGCCGTTTTGGGTTCTGGACTGAATGCGGGCAAATGGTGCAAAACAACATGTCCCAGGGGAATGTTCCATATAATTGCTGTACCCGGGAGTTATGGTGTGCATCATGGAAACAAATCATAGCGTAGTGCACACAGCCGAAATATTTCGTCCGTTGCACTAGCCAGTCGGGAGGATACAGTGTTCAATTTCCTTGATCCCATAGTGTCGGAGGTCTGGGAGGGGAGAGGCCACCCTAAGAAGCAACATCACAACTACTGACAAAGGGCTTTCAAACACACATCCTGTCCGGACACCAAGGTCAGAGCCCCAGACCTCTTACAAAACAGATGCAGGACACATTGGCAGAGCATGCTTGCCTCGTTCCACATCTCGAAGAATTGTGTGCAAGCAAAGTGAAAACAGTTGTTTTCTCCCGACCGACTAGTGTCATTGACTCAATATTTCGGCTGTGTGCACCAGAGGTGGGCATTTTTGCTAACCCTCACTCACCCTCACCCTCAATTGACTCCCTCACCCTCACCCTCAGCCACCCTCACCCTCAGTTGGCTCCCTCACAATCACCCTCAGCCACCCTCACCCTCAGTCGACTCCCTTCCCCTCACCCTCAGCCACCCTCACCCTCAATCGACTCCCTCACCCTCAATCGACTCCCTCACCCTCAGCCACCCTCACCCTCAATCGGTTTCCTCACCCTCATCCACCCTCACCCTCAATCGACTTCCTCACCCTCAGCCACCCTCTATCAACTCCCTCACACTCACAGTTTCTTTCATGTACTAAATAAACAATAAGTAAGGGTTAATATGACTCTCATTCAAGTGATTGAAATTTATATTACGTAGATATAAGTTATATCTACGGTATAATATTATTTATATTTCATATACTTGTATATATATAATAAATCGCCATTTTGCACTGGGATCGCTCGCGCTCGAGTTCACCAACACAAGAAAGAATATCAAATGGTCGCAGACATATTCTCACAGGTCATAAGCTCACCTTTGTTAAAGCAAAAGCGGACAAAAGCTCTCCGGACATAAGCTCACCACTAATAATATAATTATATTATAATAAGATAATTAATGCAATAAAGAATACAATAATGATAATTAAATACATTTATAGATTAACTAATTTAATTGCAAAGGAAAATAAACCTGAATAAAATTTTAAAAAGCTGAAGAAAGTAATCCAACCCCCCTCCCCTATGCTGAAACTTTCGGTGCAGGAAATTTTGTAGCACAGAAATATTGGTAAACGAAATTTTGGTAAAAGTCTCTCTCTTTGTTATGTTTTTTTTTTTTTATTACTATGGCTGAAATCAACTCAGAAATATTTCATTTTCCTTTAGAAAGAAATGAAATGAAATCTTTTAAGTTTTACGTCTCACGATTATGCCAGTTAGGCTAAAGAAGACGGATGAATAACGAATGAAATGGTGGAATGAAGAAAGTGGGAGAACCCCGAGGATACCCACGCACAAGGTAATTGTCCACCACAAGGTTTACTTGGCGGGGACTGAGATGTAACTCGGGATCCAAGCACCAGAGGTGAAATTTCTACCACTGATCTACCGCTCTCCCCCTTTAGAAAAACGTATGATGGTTATGAAGATGTATTAAAATCTAGACTTTGACTAGTAGTAGACCTAATTCAGTAGAAAATAGAGCTATTAATGCTATATATCAATCGTCAGACATCAGAATAAAATAATAAGGATGTTGCAGGGTTTAATGTGTTAAACGTGGGTTGACTTTGAGGAACTTGTAATAAAATGCTTCAGATATTTAAATCTGAGCTTTGACTACTAGTAGGCCTACCTTCTCAATAGAAAGTAGGCTATATTACTAACGTCATATAGGAGTTATTAGACTTCAGAATAAAATATTAAGAATGTTGCAGAGTTCAAGTCTTAAGTCTATTATTATACTTGAAGACCGAGGCTCATCAAATGAATCTCTTTCTTATTTTATTTATTAAGAACAAAACAAGAACTTATTAACCAAAAGAAAAACCTTTGTGTTAGTAAATTAGAAAGAGATTTCTTTGAGTGTTAGGCTGCAAACACGACGACAGCACTAAGAAGCAAGCCCTAATTACATCTGAGTATGATGAATTCGTAAAAAAAAAAAAAAAAAAAAAAATCACGAATCCCGTTAGGTAACCAAATTCTATTATGTAAGTATGCATGCCTAATCATCAAAATATTTTAATGCAGTGATGAATTGTCCGACCTATAACAGGCACGTAGCCAGGATTTCGTGAAGGGGGGGTCCGTGACATGAAATGCTGTGGTCATCACACCAGGGGCTCGATCATTCTGAACAATTTTACTGGAACATATATTGGTTTGTTTAGCCAGGATTTCATAACGGGGGTGGGGGGGTGGGAGGGGACATGAAATGCTGAAGACCCAGGAGCTCGATCAATCTAAACTACTTTACTATCAACATATATTGATTTGTGAGGATATATTGGTAAGTATTTTAATGAACTATGAAGAAATCTCGAGTAAAAAAAAAAAAAACGTATTGAAAAAGATTATACAATATGTACATCCTTCGTCTGTTTATTCAAATATAACAATTTTCCATTCATTATGACCTCAACTATTATAAAAAGTACATATTCACTATTATAAAAAGTACATACTCAATAATGTCTTGTAAAATATTTTGCAATATCTGCGTTCCTTTTTCTGTGGAATCAAATGTTAACCGAACTTTTTTCCACATATATTTATGTTTTTATTATTCAACTACTGTCTGTTTCAAATGACAGGTTAAAGGAGCAGTAGAAAATTGTTTTTGAAATAACATATTCGATATTGCAAGGGTGCGACGAAAAATTATGATAAAAAATGTCCACGCTGTTACACAACAGCACTATGCTTTCGGAAGCTTGAAATCTCCCTGACTAGTAGCAGAAGTTCTGAGAATTCCGCAACTTTTCTAGAAATTTCGAATTCCTTGACTCATACAGGATATATCGCTCACCTCGCAACCATGTATTGCAAGTAATACAAATTTCCTCATAAGAAAGAGTAACCAAAAGCTTCCTGTAGTTTATTTTTAACGCTGATCATTCTTTGCCTCATTTCATTTTCTTTCATCCTTCCCTATTTTTTTTCCATTTCTGGTCTCGAAGGGGGGGTTTCGGATCCCCCGGACCGCCCCCCTGGCTACGGGCCTGCCTATAAGAAAAATTTGGTCCCAAAATTTCCAGGGCAAAAATTACGCCTTCTGTCGCCGATGCTTAACACATTAAACTTGCAACATTCCTATTTTATTCGGATATCTGATAACTGCTATACAACATTTGTGGCTCTGCTTTCTACTGAATTATTAGGCCTATTTGTAATTGTAGTCAATGTCTAGATTTTAATATCCAGGGTATTTTGTTACAAGTTCCTCAAGGTCTGTCCACGTTTAATACAACGCAACTCCCAAACGTTTTTTTTTTTTTTACACCTGATAAATGATATAAGATAGTAGCTCAATTTTCCGCTTAGGAAGTAGCTAACGCCTAAATTTCAATATTCGGTGAATTTTATTAAATGTCCCTGAAGGGAGCTAATGTTTGCTATCGGTGAGGTTTTTTTTCCGCCCCTGTAATATAAGACTACCGGTGAGCTTATGTCCGACGGGCGGCGGTAATTTTGTTACTGGAAACTTCGTCACCGGAAAGTTCGTCACGGTAATTTCGTCACCGGTAATTTTGTCACCAAAATATTATCTCTTATCTCAAATATGATATCTAAAATACGTAACTATTTAATAATAATAATAATAACACAGGCCTAAAGAAAAAAATTTTTTCTTGGTGCCTAAAATTTTAGAGCTGATTTTAACTATGTGTGGGGCGCTGAATCCAATAATGTAAGCAGTTTTTTTCTATCAGCTCTACTTTGGTAGATACAGGCTACTGTACCAGTAGTGTTATTTACGTTACAATGTATGTGGAAGAAATATTACAATCCAAAATAAATATGTAAATTATAAATGATGTAACCACTATTTTTGCATGCTTCTTGCAATAGTATACAAAATAAGCAAAAGAAATACAAATATTCTCGTAATAACAAGTTTGAATATGATCTTATAAACTCTGCAACTCAAATAAATCCTACTGTGCTCTATAGAGATTTCTATTTGGAAGAACGGCGCTCTTTTCTCATTAGTGCTGCTACCTGTCGGTACTAAACGGAAACTAGTCATATAGTAGTTCCAGGAACGTCCACTAGATTGCATTGGTATTCTACTTGGCTAGTGGATCGTAGTTGTTGTCTTGCAGGTGGAGTGACATGTTGGAACATGTGAGTTTTGTTCTGAAATCATAAATTGTATCGCGTATACTAAGGCTTTATATTTAACATCCGTGTTAGTGGCCTGAACATAAAATGAGTTCAAGTCGAAGAAGTTGTGTTAACCATCCTGATGTGTTTTGCTACATATGTGGTGAGTACACATTTAAAGACAATAGAAAACATATCAGTGACTTTGTAAAAAAAGCATATCATGCATATTTTGGTGTACGCCTAGGGGACCAAGATAAAACGTGGGCTCCACATATTGTGTGTAAAATGTGTACTGAACACTTGCGACAGTGGACAACTGGAAAAAGAAAAAGTCTTAAGTTTGGTGTTCCAATGGTTTGGAGGGAACCCACAAACCATGTTGATGACTGTTATTTCTGCCTGGTAAATGTTACGGGTATGAATAGAAATAACCGGAACAAGTGGACATATCCTGATCTGCCTTCAGCAAGACGTTCAGTTGTTCATTCCGATGAAATAAAAATCCCAACGTTTCACCACTTGCCAGAGCTTTGTGAGACTGAAAACGAACGTAGTGAACATTCTTGTGACATGGATGATGGAAGTGACAGTGATTATGAGGGAATGTCAACAATTCCTCAACAGTTTAATCAAGATGAGCTAAATGATCTAGTTAGGGACCTTAATCTTTCAAAAGAATCGTCTGAATTACTTGCTTCCAGATTGAAGGAGAAAAACGTACTAGAACAAGGAACTAAAATCACATTCTACCGAACAAGGGAAAAGGAGTTTTTACCATTTTTCACTGAAGACACAAATCTCGTATTCTGTCACGATGTTAGAGGTCTCCTAGAACACATGGGTCTTCCAGAATACAATCCAGATGATTGGCGCCTGTTTATTGATAGCTCCAAGCGAAGTTTAAAATGCGTCCTTCTACACAATGGCAATAAATATGGCTCAATTCCAATCGCTCATTCAACACGACTGAAAGAAGAATATGAAGCAATTGCTTTGGTTATGGAAAAAATTAAATATCAGGACCATCAGTGGGTGATTTGTGTGGATTTAAAGATGGTGAACTTTCTTCTTGGACAGCAAAGTGGCTACACAAAATATCCTTGTTTTCTATGTCTGTGGGATAGCAGAGACAAAGCAAACCATTGGTCAAAAAAAGAGTGGCCGCAGAGAGACGACATGGTTGTTGGTAAGAAAAATATTATTAACATGCCTATTGTTGAGTGTGACAAAATCATTTTGCCACCTCTACATCTCAAGCTCGGTTTGATGAAGCAGTTTGTAAAGGCGCTAAATAAGGACGGGCCGTGCTTTGCTTACATGGGAAACAAGCTACCTCAGATCAGCACAGAAAAATTAAAAGCTGGAATATTTGATGGTCCCCAAATAAGACAACTCGAAAGATCCGGCTTTCGTGGAGTCCATGAATGAGACTGAACGTAGAGCTTGGACCTCATTTGTAGAAGTTATCAAGAATTTCCTTGGCAATAATAAAGCTGATAACTATGTTGAGCTAGTGAACCAGATGCTTAATGCATTCCAAAAACTTGGATGTAATATGAGTATCAAAATTCATTACCTGCACAGCCATTTGGACCGTTTCCCAGACAACGTAGGCAGTCTGAGTGAAGAACAAGGTGAAAGATTTCACCAAGATATTAAAACAATGGAGGACCGCTACCAAGGAAGATGGGATGCCCATATGATGGCAGATTACTGCTGGAACCTAAAAAGAGACTGTGCAAAGAAACATTCAAGGATGTCACGAAAACGAAGCTTCCGAAGTGTTGAATAGATCGTTTTGAACAAATTATTTGATTTTTTATTCATAAAAACTATTATAAAATGTAGTTACAGAGTTATTATGTACTTGATGTTTGTGTTTATATGGTTTTCATTATTTTCAAAGTGTTCCAAATAACAGATTTAAATGTCATAGTTTTCTTTTCACTTACAGTAAAACAGCACCTATGCAATTTTCAACGTTGTAGCAGGTCAGTCTTGCAATTCCTACATCTCAAAAACTAAAGCTGTTAGGGGAAAACTAACGCCATATTTGGATTCAGCGTCCCAATTCTACTTCAAATCAGCTAAGAAACACCCGGCACCAAAACCACTGTAAGCCAGTGTAATAATAATAATAATAATAATAATAATAATAATAATAATAATAATAATAATAATAATAATAATATCAGCTCTTTGCAGAGGTAGGTTCAATAAAATAAGTTCACACATTTGAGCATTTATTATTATTATTAAAGTAAGTAATACAGTGAAATGCTTCAAAACGGACATCGGTGGAAACGATTATTTGTCCGTAAATGAGAGGTGTTCCTAAAACGAAGGGTTCTATTTCATAACACAACACCACACATATTTATGGCATGGAAGAATAAGAAAGTTTGTCCTCTTATGAAGATGTCCACTATTGAGAGATGCCCGTTAAGAGAGGTTTCACTGTATTGGGAATTAACCTCCACTATTATACCCAGTAATTACATGTGAATTAATTACATACATACGTATTATTGTAATTATTTTGCAAAATTCTGCTATTATTTCAATTTATTCACCCCCAGCAAGTTTTAGTGGGTGATTTTTTTTCAAAATATTAATTGGGAAAAAAAATCCTCGTCCGATGCTGAAATCACATTCGTTTAGTAATTAATACTGTGCATAGTTCCAATTTCATTATTTTAATATTCTAACCCTGTTGTTAACGTTAATTGTTGTATATTATTTGATCTCTTAATCTCCGTTCCTGCCCCTTCCTGGCTACGTTATTCGCTCTGAACATCTTTCATAAGAAAATTATTCATTGATTTAGTTGTTTTCCAGAAATCCAGTTTTTCAATTTACAAATATTTTGTATCTTTCTGTTTTGTCTTCTTTAATATATCCTAATTTTAATAATCCCAGGGCTCATAGTGGTCTGGTCTCTTGTAAATAGTTGAAAAGTGACAAAAAATGTCCAAAAGCACACGAAAAAGTTAACAAAATGCCATCATGCCCCTTTTTTTTCCTTTGTCAATTTCTCCATCACCTCTCTCTTTGTTTGTTGTTCTGTTTCTTCTTTACTTTTTCTTTTTAAGCTTCCTCCTTTCTTAGGTTTTCAAAGTATGCTTTGTAGTTAGGGTAAGCAGATTTAGCAGATGTAAAAAGCTTCTGAGTAAGTGAAACCAGTTCTGGCCTATTTCCGAATTTCTTCATCGCAGACATTATATTTAACTTCGCATTAAGAGTTCTCAAAAACGTGAAATAATCAAATTCATCACCTACTCTTAAGAAGAACATACAAGAAGCATAACACAAGACGAACATGATGAACCACATAAACACACAACACAAGTTGAACGGAGCGTTAACTATTACGAGAGAAAACTAAGAGATTATTACGATAGAAGAAAGAATAGACACTGAAGGGTTCTCTACCCCACCTTAAGAGCTTATGCATCCACCAACCGTCCACTGTGCTTTAGAAAGAATAAAAGCTGAAGTGAGAATAAAGCTGGCTGTTTCACATGTGGCAGCAAGTACTGAAACTTTCAGAAGAGTAATGAGTAACAAGTTTCTGCCTTTTTCCATTTGTTTATATATTTTTCTTAGAAAACTGACAATGCAAAACACAAATCACACGAAAAAGTCACTTTACCTCTCAAAAAAGTAACTTTTAGTGACAAATTTGAAAAAAAGTAACCTTTAGTGATCAACTTGAAGAAAAGTAAATTTTAGTTTAAAAAAGTGACTCGATATGAACCCTGTTCTGCTCAATGAATTTACGTGAATAAAAATATACTTTACAAAAAATTAAGCTAGCGTCAAATGCGTTCCTGCATAAGATTAGACTCAGTTTAAATATATATAATTCTTTCTTCGATCGATCTCTTCGTTTCTAAAAACGTTTTGACTACACCCTTCTAACGTCCGTCCGTTGATACACAACTTGCAGAAGAGGCTCGAAACCAGCCACAGAGCTTTGGGCTGCCATGAATATGTTAGAAGGGACCAAGTCATTAAAAATTCTCTTACAAATATTTAAATTGTGCATTTTGTATTGAGGTCTGGAGAAGACATGAAAAATTTAGGGAAGGCCAGGCCCTCTCTAGCCCCCCTCTGATTGCGAGCCTGTTGCAGAGTAGCACTTACAAACTTATTCTGAAATAGACTTATTACTATATTGCAGGGGCGGATCCAGGACGGACTTCTGGGGGGGCGCGGTGGGTTGTAATACTGCTATTTAGAGCTACTTTTAAGAGCGTCAAAAAATAAACTATATATTTTATTTATATATAAATTTAAAAAGTTTCCTTCCCTGGATTCGCCCCTGCTATATTGTCACATTTTTCCTTATTGAGGAGGAGGTAGGTGAATGACCGCTCAAGACGTTGCCAATTTCAGTCATCTGCATCTGTCCATCAATCTCTTTTCTAGGAAACGACTGCGGAGTCGAGGAGGGTAGGTATGAGTAGGTCTGTTTTGTCAATTCTTTTGATCGAAACACCGCCCGAAATAATGAGGGCATGTGGTTCTCGAAGCCGTACATGAGAACGAGGTCGCTTCGTATTTTGAAGTGAAATAAATAAATAAGAATGTTGCCTTCTTTCCTAAACGCTAAACCTTTTTTAACTTGATGCAATAAAGAACCTATATGATACTGATTGATACAATTGGATTTGGAGGAGTATTCCTTTTCCATCCAGGGGTGTGTGTAAAGAAATTTGGAGGGGTGTTAGGGGGTATTGGCGGGGTGTAGATTACTCCCTGGTATCGTGTGCAAATGCACTTTTGTGAATGCCCAGTTGTTTTGAATAAATCACTTGGATCAGTTGAAGACAACCTACCAGTTTTTCCGCTTCCAATCTTTGTATTGTCGTCAATACCGAGACCACCGTATTTATTTGTTTCCGCTGGGATGTTTCCTTTTGGCAAGTACGGTACATCACTTTTTCTTGGAAATTTGTTACGAAAGATTTCTTGCAGACTGACACATGGTTGAGTGCAGGGGGAGGGATCAATTCTAGCCTTTCGCTGTTGTTCTATCAACACCACGAGGAAGATTAGGAGACTTCGGGAGGGCAGCTATGAGGCTGTGTTTTTGTCACCAGCTGCGCATTCAGAAAAGTTCGCTTTTTCCTAAAGAGACTCCTGCTTCTTGGAATTCGCCCCAGGCGAATTATTTAAACTTGTTCCTTGCATACCAACATTTGGAAGGGAGAGTTGATAGGGATCCGTTCTTTTCCAGTTTTTCCAAAGTGAATCTTTTACCATTAACATATTCATTTTTGAAATTAAGTTAGCAAGTTTTCCATCCTGACGTGGTTCTTGCGTGTAGTGGCGGATAAGCTCACCTATATTGATGCAGAAGCGGACAAAAGCTAACCGGACATAAACTCACAGTAAATAACACAATTATGTTACAACAAACTATGTTATAACAATGATAAAAATTATGTTTGTAATAACCTAATAATAATCAGCGCCGTTGCTACAGAGGGTCTGAACCTCTAAACCCTCTGAAAAATCTATCGTGGTGGCAAATCTCAGCATGTCATAGAAAACAGCATGCCAAACAAAGGCACTAGTGTTTTTTTAAATATTATTAATTTACAATGAAATGATAGAGAGTACACACTCCACAATATGGGTATACATTATTTTGTATTGCACGCAGTTCAAAATACATTATTGCCATTAAATATATTAAAATACTCAATTGCAGCAGCTTTGTCGAAGTACTGCATAATACATATTTTCTATTAAACCGTTTGAGACTTACGCTTTTTTAGGTAAATTTTAGACTTTCAGTCAAGCAGTTATTTCGTCGAGACTTTATCGCAGGATCATGGTCCATACCAGAGATGGGCATTTTTGCTAACCCTCACTCACCCTTACCCTCAATCAACTCCCTCACACTCACCCTCAACCACCATCAGTCACTCTGGTCACCCTCAGCCACCTTCACCATCAATCGACTCCCTTACACCCACAGTTATCTACATGTACTTACTAAACAATAAGTAAGGGTAAATATCATTCTCATTCAAGTAAAGTAAAAAAAAGAAAAACAGATTTTACTATTTTTAGGATTTTTGGATATCATATGACCCGTTGCTGTTGACAAGTTTTAAAAAAAAGAGACAAGATGCCAATAAATACCATAAGTGCTGTTCTTGCCTTCATTAATTAGTATGGTAGTGCAGTTGAAATTTTTCCTTTTTTTCTGGGAACAATACGTGGCTTCGCATTATATTGCACCAAGCCTTCGGGAGCAGGAAACTTCGGTGTACGGAAAACTCGGTGTGGGGAATGTTAGGTGTCAAGAAAGATTCGTTGTAGTAGACCGTAGGATTTATTAAAAACTCAACTTTGAGGATAAATGAGCGTATTAGTTTCAAGGATGTAATGGAGGGTATACGCGGTATACGGCGTATACCCACCTCTAATTTTTGGAAACTATCGCATAGCCACCTAAAATTTAGGAAGTGCGCCGGTATACGCTACATTCGATCAATAGTATACTCACTTCATTGGAACAAACAACAACTGCTTTTCACGAAATTTTCAAAACAAAAATATCTCACTAAACAGCTGGTCGTCAGGCTGTTACCGCGAATGATGTCTAAATTCTTTTAAAATATTTGCGTTTTCGGGGTGTGGGAATCAAATTTTCTCAGAATCTCTTCTATAATGGAAAGCAGCGCTCTGAACATGCAGTGATTTTTCCTCAAGATGTCACATGCGTTGTTCCTACCTTCCAAATTCCAAATTCAATTCAAAGTCTGTCGATTGGATACAATTTAAGCAAGGCAATATGGAATAGAAAAAGTTCCTTTCTTAACGCGGAAGGAGGTTCCGAAAAAAATGTGGCCTTTCCTTTGAGAGTTAAAAGGAAATTAAATGAATGTATTTGCGCCAAGAAATCGTTGGCCTCCACAAAAATAACAAAAGATCTGACCTATCGTTAGTCTAGTTTGAAGCATTCACCGTCGTTCCGAATACCACCGAATACAACAGCGAACCTCGGATTAGCACTGTTCATTTGTAGCCGCAGTTGACATGAAAGAAAGGAGCGATTGATTTCGATAAATACTCAGCAGCTAGTACTAGTAGTAGTTTTTCCTCAACCTACTGAAGAAATAAAAGGGACGGGGTAAAAGTAAACATATTTCTTCGTTATTTCATTTTCTTTCAGATAAAAAAGAAAATTGAAGAAAATTTGTTAACAGGAAGAGGTAGAAAACAAAAGCCAGGAAAGACTTGTAGCGTATGAGCATGTCACACCAATCTTTAATCATTTCGATACAGCCGTCACTTCGAAAATACAGGTATTTGCTTAGTAGTGTTTAACCCTTTGGGAATTTATGGTACGAATCAGTACCATGGAATAGTGCTGTGTTTAAACGCTTATTAAGCTCATATAACACGTATTGAACCCGTTTTTTTAATTAGTCAAGTCAAGCATGGACCAAAGAGCACCCCAGATGCGTTTCGGAACCGGATGGTAAACTTGCCGGTGCCAAGTGGGGGCGGAGAGGTGAGGTAAATAAAAAAAAACCTTAGTTTTCAAGATAGCAAGATTAAAATTTTGCATCAAGTGTGTGTGCACCTTTGAATATTTCTCTCTCTCTCTCTCTCTCTCTCTCTTTTTTTTTTTTTGATGCCAATAAATATCATAACTGCTTTTCTCCCCTTTAAAAAAATGTTATGGTAGTGGAGTTGATTTTTTTTTTCTGGGAACAATAAGTGGCTTCGCACTATATTGTACCGGGAATCTAAGACTCCGCAATAGTGTTACCAATCGTGCCCCACACTTTCTAACTGGATCAGATTACCTTCTTTTCCTTACTTTGAAGCAAGAAAACTAATATTTTTAACAGTGACTTCCCTCAAGAGCAGCCTCTACTTTTAATTTTGTGCTTGGGAACATATTGTCCTGCTAGAACACATTCAATA
This sequence comes from Thermobia domestica, assembly GCF_964235325.1. Lineage (NCBI taxonomy): Eukaryota > Metazoa > Arthropoda > Insecta > Zygentoma > Lepismatidae > Thermobia > Thermobia domestica. The sequence goes on from NC_137468.1 coordinate 2,345,295, forward strand.
TAAACATTTCTTTATTAAATCCAAATTTAATAATAGAAAATTTAAAAGGGCGAGTTGATTATAGCCTGTATTTTGCTAAAACAACACCAATTAAAGTGAATGAAAGCTCAAGTAAGATGTTTGTGACTATGAAATTTACGTCATAACACCACATTGAGTCTAGAAGTTATGTGTAATACATTTGAGAATGATAACTATAGTGTGGTTCTAGTTTTCGATTCATCTGTACATTTCTTTAAGTATATAAAAACCGGTTCTTAAGTAGCATAATATAACGGAAAAATAGTACACTATATAAAATGAGTTAATATAAAGGACTCCGTTAAAAGAGAAATGCAATTTTCAATTTACGAAGCTATCGTGTAACTTAGGATGTTTTGTGTTCATTTTGAGCTAAACATTTTTTTCAGCAGCGAGATTGTATGGGACTTCTCTCGTCCTGAACGCGAGAACACTCACCACTCATTCACAAGGAATCAATACGAATATATGTGCCTGGGAACACTTAGCTGTTTCTTCAGGTATGTGATAGTCTTTACTGGAAAAGGAACTGATATATCCTCAATAAAAGTATTGTGGTAAACAACACCAAACTCGAGTTGTGGCAAACGACACAGCGTTGGTTCAGAGTAGCTTTCGAAAAAAGACTTTAATAAAAGAAAGTGTGTGTGTGTGTGTGTTTTCTAGGATGTCGACTTGCCACTTTCTTTTTTATTCTAGCCCATTGTTTTATTAGGGAAAGTATTCTTTTTTAATGTTCGTGATTTAAATTTTTTGATTTTTAATTTCTCCTTCTGGCCTATTTTGGTGTCCCTTGCTTTAAAAGTATTCTTAATGTTATGTTGCTTTAATTTTTATTTATAAACAGGGACTTACGCAGGGGGTGGGTCCTGGGGGTCCGGAGCCCCCGAAATCTGACTTTTTTGTAAATTTAGTCTTATTTTAGGGGCAATTTTACAATTTTTAATATAATTTAGCCTGAAATTATGTTTGGACCCTCCCCGTGAAGCTCTGGAACCATCCCGAAATAAATTCCTGCGTACGTTCCTGTTCATAAATATTAAAATTACATCATACAATAGTAACATTCCTGCGTATACATTTAAAGATGTCAAGAAGAAATCAGTAAAATTAACTTGCTAAAATTTTCGTTTATTTCAAAGAATAAATAGAATGTTTAATCATACAAGTTAATGGGCTGAGAAACCATGATGCTGTTGACATTCAACACACTTAAGTGCTACTCTTGTTTGTTGGGATTTATAAAACCTACAATTAAAATAATACCTATTTCGCTAGATATTTCTATGAACGCACGGGTTCATTAGTTGTTAGTATATAAATTTCCTACCTTGGAAACTCAACCGGTTTCCGTACTGTATGATGTTTATGTAAAAAAAAAAAAAAAAAAGGAATGGAATTTGTTACTAAAACAACAAATACAAATGCCAGCCTCAAACACTACTCATGAAAATCTATGAAAAAGACATTTCTATTTCCAAAACCAGCCTCAAATGTCACACACTCTTCAAGTGAATAAATATCACACATTACAAATAGTACATCGACTCTCCCGCCCGACTCCCGACTCAATCGACTCCGTCACCCACCCTCACCCTGACTTTCAAACAAACACCCTCACCCTCAGCCACTCTCACCGTCAATCGTCTCCCTCATACAGTTACCTTCATGTATTTAATAAACAATAAGTAAGGTTAAATATGATTCTCATTCAAGTGATTGAAATTTATATATTATAATATAGGTAAGAATACATTATATCTTCGGTATATTATTATTTATATTACATATATATATATATATATATATATATATATATATATATATATATATATATATATATATATATATATATATATATATTAAATAGATAGTCATTTTATATTACGCTCGCTCGGACTCACTTCGGTCAGTTGTGCTCGCACTCATTTCGGCTTGCTCTGACTTATTTTATTAGGATTCGGGCTCGCTCTTAATTATTGAACCCGAGCTCAGTTGAGCGCGAGTGGCTTGCTTGGAAGTTTGGTCACCTATGTGCTAAGCCAAATTTGTAAAAAAAAAAAAAAAAAAAAAAAAAAAAAAGCATTCTTGGATATCATATGACCCGTTGCTGTTGACAAGTTTTTAAAAAAGGAGACTAGATGCCAATAAATATCATAAGTGCTGTTATTGCCTTCATTAATTAGTATGGTAGTACAGTTGGAATTTTTATTTTTTTCTGAGAACAATAAAGGTTTTCGCACTATATTGCACCAAGCCTTCCTTATATATAGTTGGGAACCTGAGACACCGCAATATTGTTCCGAATTGTGCCCTGCACTTTCTAACTGGATCAGATTATCTTCTTTCTCGTACTTTGAGGCAAGAAAACTATTTTTTTTTACCAGTGTGACTTCCCTCAAGAGCAGCCTCTATTTTTAATTATGTGCTTGAGAACACATTGTCCTGCTAGAATACGTTAAATATAAACAATTCTTTATTAAATCCGAATATAAGAATAGAAAATTTGAAAGGGCGAGTTGATTATATTTTTATATAAATTTCCTACCTTGTAAATTCAAAAGGTTTCCTTACTCTATGATGTTTATGTTAAAAAAAAAGAAAAAAGGAAAAAAGAGATGCAATGGAATTTGTTACTTAGACAACAAATACAAATGCCAGCCTCAAACATCACTCATGAAAATCTATGGAAAAAACATTTCCATTTCCAAAACCAGCCTCAAATGTCTCACACTCTTCAAGTGGATAATTATAACACATTACAAATAGTACATCTACTCTCTCGGCCGACTCCCGACTCAATCGACTCCCTCACCCTCAGCCACGCTCATGCACCATCCTTTACCCTCAAGAAGTGTTGGTAAGCCAAGCTCCTTAAATACGAAATTAGAATGAGTAGTTTAAGGTTCCACGGCTATGCCCTTTATTCTAAAGGAGACGGGTGACTAATGCAAATGAATAAAGGTAAAATTAAGTCCTTGTGTTCGCTCACCGTGAATTGAACCCGTGACCCTGTGCATCACTGGCGCACACGCTAACCACTAGACTTGTGATGAGGAAAGTTAGAAAATAAGTAACAGTAGTTTAAATTTGTATTATTTAAAGTTGAACTAACCACTAATTATGTTTCTGTATGGGAGTGGCAAAACATGATGTGTACTGTACATTTAAGCAGGCAACCAAATCTCAAACTTATCAATTAATTTTAAAATACTTTAAGTTCAGTGGTGAAAACGATATATATATATATATATATATATATATATATATATATATATATATATATATATATATATACTGCTAAGCAGGCATGTAGAAGCTAATACGTCATTCTATTAAATTATAGATCATCCGTTACAACGAATGTTATGAGAACCTGTGACTATGACACGTCTTACAAGGAATGCTTTTCCAAGAATTACAGAATTTTTGTGACCTTTCCACCCCTCTCGAGCCTTTATAGTTTGCTTCTGACAAAAAGAATGTGTTTTCCGGATGAGTAAGTAACTATTCCAAGAAACAAAGTATGTGATTCTAACGACTGCGAAAATGTTAATAACCTCTTTTAAGTCAGACATAAATGCTATGTTTTTGTTTGGTTACATAAAATATGTTTTCTTTTCTAGCTATATGACCACTCGAAAAAAATACTAGAGAGGGGAAAAAATTAAAATGTTCTTCTGGGAGGGAATTAAATTTTTGTCACACGGAATATCCCTTTCACCATCCCCATTAATTCGTACACTGCACCAACTGATGTTTTGTGGCCTAATTACGTAACTCTGTGCCAAACAGGTTGCTACTCTATTTGAAAAATGAAATGAAATCTTTGAGTTTTACGTCCCACGATTATGCCGGTTAGCCTAAAGGAGACGTTGATGATGAGAAATAAATGAAATAGTGGAATGAAGAAAGTGGGAGGAAGCGAGAGAACCCCGAGGAAACCCACGCACACGGTGATTGTCCACCACAAAGTTAACTTGGCGGGGGCTGGGATCGAACCCGGGACCCCAAGCACCAGAAGTGAACGCTCTACCACTGAGCCAGCGCGGCCCTACTCTATTTGAACTTCGCAGGAAACTGATATTTCTTCAATCGTTTCCCAAATAAATAACTTTCAAGCAAACATCCTTCAGGAATTCATTCTAGTGATTGGCATTTTCGCTTAACCTCACTCACCCTCACCCTCATTACCCTCATTCACCTTCACCCTCAATCGACTTCCTCACCCTCACCCTCAGCCACCCTCAGTTGACTCCCTCACCCTCAGCCACCCTCACCCTCAGTTGATTTCCTCATACTCGCCCTCAGCCACCCTCACCCTCAGTTGAATCCTTCACCCTCACCCTCAGCCACCCTCACCCTCAGTCGACTCCTACACCCTCACCCTCAATCGACTTCCTCACCGTCACCCTCAGCCACCCTCACCCTCAATCGACGCCTTCACCCTCACCCTCAACCACCCTCACCCTCAATCGACTCCCTCACCCTCAGCCACCCTCACCCTCAGTTGACTCCCTCACCCTCACCCTCAGACACCCTTACCCTCAACCGACTCTCCCACCCTCACCCTCAGACACCCTCACCTTCAGTTGACTCTCCCACCCTCACCCTCAATGGAATCTGTCACACTCACCCTCAGACACCCTCACCCTCAGACACCCTCATCTACCGAAATGAGGGTGAGTGAGGGTGAGGGCGGCCCTCTTGAGGGCAAAAATGAGTGAGAGTGCCCATCTCTGGTGTGCACCACTCGCTGATGTGTTTTTATGATGAACACCACAACTCTCCAGAGCTACCGGGCACTGTCCAGCAATTTTACCGCCAATTCCACTGGAATATGTGTTTTTCACATTCATTTCAATGCAACTTTTGATGATATTTTGACCCGCCGCCATGTTGCATAGGCTGATCGTAGCGAATCGGGACTTGTTGTAGCTTCCTTCTTTTTACAAGAGCTTTCAAGCGATATACCACTTGACTCCTCTTTCCATTTGAGAATTTTGAGTTGGACCCCGTCTGGGACCCTGCGGGAGACCCAGGGGCGAAACTTTTTACTTCGATCTGTTGTCCTTTGAACATCATGTGATACTTGTTTTTCAGTTTTTCCGTCTGGCTGCCCGTTTCAGATTTCGGCTCATATGATGGAGGATGACAACCTTAAACAAGTCATAATGTTTCGCCCCTTCCACCAGCATTGATCGCAATTGACTTCGGATCGACTGCATTGACAGTTTCTCAAATATTTAGCCCAGTCCAGATTCTGTATTTCACTTAACAAAATATTATCTTTCAATTACTTCGGACATTTGGACATTTTCCAACATGGCGAACGAAGAAGTTGTGGGGTTTTAGTATATCATTTAAATAATCGTTACCAACATCTGTGCCAAATTTTAACTTGTTAATAATTACTTCCTAAGTTCCATAAAATTGTAAATCAGTTTGACGGTAAATTTCGGAATTTTAGAATTTAGAGCTAAATATTTCTAAAAGTATGCGTTTTATGAAAAATTGTTTCTCTATAAAAAATATTCTGTTATCTATGTTCTATGAAACAACACTAAGTACATCTCTTTGTGCTCAACTGTAGTGAAGATATTGCTATTTTTATCTGCGTATTGTTCATTTGGCACTTCCGGCGGCCATTTTCCAATATGGCGGCGAAGATTACTTGGGATTTCAGGGGACTTTTAGTGTGTTGTTTAGAACATCATTCCCAACATTTGTACCAATTTTCAGCTTGTTAATAATTTGTTCCTAATTTTTTGGTAATTTGACTTCACTACTTAGAGAACTGCGCGCTTTGAAAGCGTAGTTCCAGTCGTAAACTAAAGATTTCATTTTGTGAAAGCTCATATGAATGGAAGGGAATCTATGGGCTTGATCAGATAATGTAGAGAAAAGTAAAAGCCCAGAAATTGTTCAATGTTACTATACACGTTTTCATAAATGACAAACTTTATGTTGAACGAAAGCGAATTTTTGAATTCTATTTTTCACAATAAAAAACTAAAGCCAAATTTGTTAATGACGTAAATTATTTAAAATATTCATCGGCAACGATGATTTACATTTTTTTTCCAGTGATTAACGATAACATCCATACGATATTCCACTCGTTAATTCTTGAATTATTGATTTTTAAAATTCTTTTTTGCAGTAAATACACAGAATGATTATCTCTGTCGAATTCGTTAATGGAGACAATTCGTTAACATCTTAAAGGGTAACGGCAACATTAACGATGGGAATTTATATCCCATATTTCATTGATATAGCTACATAAGTTTCGCGTGATCTGTTTTAGGGTGAAACAACCACACTGTAAAAAATTCCATAGGTAAATTTACAAAAAGTGGTGGCAATCTGTTTGCCAAATCTCTATGTCAATCACTTTACACCTATAAAATAAAATATGAAATGGTGTAAAATTACATTGTTATCAATAAAATTGTAATATTTTCATATAAATTTACTGTAAATTTGTGAAAAAAGACAGCAATTTTTTAAAAAAGTTTAATCTAAGGAAATGTATACCAACTTGCAAAATGAAGAGTAAATGATTTTATATTGATATTTGGCAATATAATTACAAATTTTTTTTTCAATGCAGTGCCTATTACTTTAAGGTTGAACCGTTACTTTTTTTGTTACTTCTGTGAGCATGATGAATCTTCCCGAGCTGTACCATAGTTGAAAAGACATTGATTCTTCCTATACATGACCATGTAGTTACAATTCAAAGTCGAATAAACGTTCAATTGAAAACAATATATTTTTAAATCCCTTGTTTTGCACCAGTATCCATCACGTCAAAATCGAAATGTTCTTGTGGTCGTCAGGGTTTTGTACCAGTGTTCGTCACTCACATAATTTATTCAAAAACTAACTGGTGTTCAGTTTAAGGTTAAGAATAGAAAAAATGAAATATTTAAGTTTTACGTCCCACGGGTATTCCGGTTAAGCTAAAGAAGAGGTGATTATGAGAAATGAATGAAATGGTGGAATGAAGCAAGTGGGAGAGAACGGGAGAGCAACGAGAAAACCCACGAGCACGGTGTTTGTCCAACAGAAAGTCCACAAGGCACGAGCTGGGATCGAACCAGGTACCCCAACCAACGTAGATGAACGCTCTACCACTGAGCCATCACGTCTCAAGGTCAAGAATAGAGTATCAACTACTAAGCTCAAGATCCGTAAGTCATTTTTAGCAGTCAAGACAGAAAATGAAAATGTTTTTACAGAGTTTAAAAGCAACTGTAGAAAGAGAAATGTTAGCTGAATTCAAAAGTTAACTATATATCACTTTAATCTTAAGAGTACAGTATAAATAAACTATGTTTAATAACTATACTTCACTTAAAGCACTCAAGAATGAAAATAAAAATGTTTGTACATAGTTTTCTAAAGCAGTTTGAGAAACAAAATATGTTAACTGACCTCACAATTTAACCATACATTAACTTAACCTTAAGAATACACTATAAAATATGAAATACTTTACTTTAAACCTAGTGATGCGCATGAGACAAGACTTGAAACTGTCTCCTCTCGAAAACGTGCAGCGAAAGTTATCTCTCGTTTCGAAAACTGTATTTGTTTCTATTGGAAGGGCTCTGTCTCGTCTCGAATTTCGTAACGAAAATTCTGTCTTTTCTCGTCTCTTGCGCATCACTAATTCAGGCGTGTAGCCAAAATCTTCATTTCGGAAGGGTTCGATACGACTTTATGATATGCGGATTTAGATATCGATATCGACAAAATATTGAAACTTTTTCGATATATCAAAATCGAAAGTATCGATATAAAGATCAAAAATTTCTATATCGATATTTTCATATTTGAAAGTATCAATCGTTCGATCGAAATATCGCACAGCCCTAGGCTCCAACTGTTGCCACCTTTAAAATCAATGTGAAAATTGCTAACTAAGCTTCTATAAGTAATATTTTCTCAGGAAGTAAGAAGGCCGGGCCCCCATGGACCAATTCCCTGGCTACGTCCCTGCACATGATTCACCCCATAGGGATGTAACCAGGGTGTAAAATCATGACAATAGAAGTGGGGAAAGACTGACTGAAGAGTAAAAAAAAAAAAAGAAAATTATACCACTGACCACTAGATCATCCATTAATCAGACATGAAATACACTTTAATTACATATGAATTACTTTAATTATTTGAGAAACTTCTTGCAATATTTCACTTTATTCTACCCTGCCCCAGCAGGTTTCTAGTGGGTGGAATTTTCTTCCAAGAATATTTAGTAGGGGGAATTTCTCTAGTCTCCGCAGGATTTCGCACTCCGGATGTAGCTAGCGAGAGAGCAAAATTCACAGTTTTAATAAAGCGACCGGACATTGTGTTGACAGTGTTTATTTCCGTGACGACTATTGGTTCTTTTAATATACAAAGTATGCTCCAGTAGGCGTCAGGTGTGGTGAAGTCAAGTTCACGTACGTAAAATATGATCCTGCCGTCGCCATTTCCATTAACTAATAAAATTGTTCGTAGATATGAAATTTGGCACGATAAACGTATTCTAGGAATATTCAATCGAAGGTTCAATGAATCAGATTAACAAAAACTATAGTCTTGCAATTGAAATATGACCAAAAACACATCTGATTCGATTACGTTTTTATACGAGCCAACACTCTCCTGTACGCTTTTCCGTTACACACTTCGCTACTTTTTCCCCCCAAAACATTCCCCCAAGGTTTCTGTTGTTACACGCCACGTGTCATTCTGAGGAAAGTGTAACGAAGCTAGCTGTGTATATCTTACCTTTTAATCTTATGTGCTTTTCTTATTTTCAGGATTTTAGTGCGTAAACGGCGGGCACTGGTGCAGTGACGGCCACTGGTTCTTTAATCCTACTTTGTTTAGAACTTTTTTTTTTTTTCAATTATTTTACCATCAGGAACAAAGTCATAAAAGGAACTTAATATGTAATGCTTGTAGCAAAATCTTAAACTAGAATAGCATAATTTTTAGTTTTGAATTTTTACATTTATATTACTAGGTTAAATACAATAGCACACCATCTAAATAGCGAAACAAACTTTAGAATTTAACTATATATAAATCAATCTGAACACTTATATTGAATTGAGAATACCATAGTTTTGTCTTTATATTTTGAATTATTACCTGAACACTCAAAGTGAAAATTTAAAAAAAATATATATATATTACATTGCAATAGCCATGTACAAGTGACGACGAAGAAGAGAAGATCGCTATTTTTACGATAACTTGGGAACACTCCTCCCAAATGGAGGTTTTGTCTCTAATGTACACACGTAACATAATACCAATTAACATAATTGTGAGTAAAAGCATGAAATGTGAAACAAAGCATTATATTTTGGGTTATGAAAAACAATTTTAATCACCCAACTGAGAGAAGCCCGAATTAACTACATTTGCACTATTTCAACATTCAGAAGGATCAGTAACGGCAAAAAAACTAATAATAATAATAAAAATAAATAATAATAATAATAATAATAATAATAATAATAATAAAATAAAAAATAAAGAAATTGGAATGCAGTTAATATGACAATACCAATTTAACACTTATTTTAGTTATGTTTTGGCATTTAAGCCACTTCCATATAAAATTTGATTTTATCCTCAGCAGTACTTATCTTCCAGCCCAAAACCACCAATTTTGTCCTCCGAGGAAATTCAACTGAATCCAGTAGAGACAAACAAAATTTCTAGTTGTCTTCACTCTTCCCACAATGCTTCTTACGGTATTATTAGTGAGGAGTATACACTTTGATAACACCTATATCTGATCGTGTTCTTCAAAGACAGTTGTAGGAAGTCTATTTCCTCCATTGAAAGGGGGCGAAGTTGTTATTAATGTACTAGGTATATTCTAAATTAGAAATTTTGTTTAATATAACCTCTGGGCCACAGTTCCCATAACCAATTTGGACGCAAAGAACTAAATCATTTACATTATCCACAAGAAAAAGTACTCATTGTAGCTTTTTTCACTGACAAACCTCCGTATTATTACAATCACCCGCCAATTCGACAATACCTGCTTACATGGCTTCCGAGCCTAAACCTGATTGGCTGACAGCCAAGAGACGTAATTTCTTACAATTATAACAATAAAAAATGAATAATTTATGTACATCACAAGCGTTAATGTTAATATAAGGATAATAAAACAATTCAATAATTTATGTTAGTCATATAAATTACAAGAGATGAGGCATTTAACAATAAATAAACAAGTAAATAAAATTAAAACTCTTGCCAATTACCTTTCAGTTTTTGTCTGTGCTCCTTTCATTTCATTTCTAGCAGCGATCACCAGCCTAGCGTTCAGAATAACTATAAACAGACCTTGAAGAGGTCACGACTTCAACGCCATTTTGTGTCCCTCTTATTTTATGTAGTACTATCACAATACTTATATATGACTATCAGTTTCACTGTAAGTAAACACCCATAATTAGCTTGGAAAATAGATCTACTTCGTGATTCATATGCTAATGTGTAATACAATAGCTAAAAGTATTTGTACAACTACGGTATCATACTTTACTTTTGACAATTCTAAGAAAAAATCAAATAGAGAAAGATGGGATGAAAACTATCAATTGAAATGAAGATGTCTTTAAGAGAATAGCGCAGTATTATGTTATATTTCTGTTGTATGTGAATACAGGTTATTCGATAATGTAGTTAAACAGGTACCTAACTAACCAACTAAGTAACACCATGACATATAAAACCCTGTGGCTCAATGCAACATTCACAAAAGTTGTTCATTGAATTCTATCCTTAGCCAGCTGGATCTAATTTCCACTTTGTGCATCTACATCTAAGAGATGCATCATTATATTGTCTTCTCTACTGCATCAAGATCTTCCTATATGCACGTAATGGCATTTTACGATTAGATTTGCAGTTAAAATTTTTAAAGCGTTTGTACTTCCTTCGAATTTTGCTACATGATTTGATTCCTCAGTCTTCTAGGCGTAATGACCCTAACAATGTTAGCCAAACCGTATAAATTATGCAATTCGTTGTTATGAAGTTTCCACCAGTCCTCATTCACGCCCATCTTTTGTTCGAATATTAGCTTCAGAATTTCATTATGAATTTCAGAATTTCAATCTGCGATCTTACCTCAAAGTAAGAGACCATGTTTCGCAACGATACAGTACAACATACATAATTAAACGATCGACGAATCTTAAACTTCAAATTCTTCGACAGAATTCTCGTAGACTAAAGATTTTGGACTGAATAATAGCACGAATTACCTGCTTTTAGTTTCATATTTAATGCTTCGTGGATGTAATACTGGTATGTTAATCTTGATCGTAGATATCAGAAAATATGCACTTGGTACAAAGTATTGTTTGACTTTTTATGTATCTATAATTTACAGTATTACGATCATGTGAAATTACCATTTATTCAGTTTGTTCTGCATTTACTCATTAAAGGAATGCTATTATAAAATTTTGATATTATAAATGTATATTTGAAACATATTTCAATAGAGTACAGATTTCATTACTCTCAGGTTCCAATTTATGTTTATGTGAAAGATCAAGAAAAGAGGATTTAGGCGAATGGAGGTAACTACAAGGAGCAGGCCTCCCTAGAATACAGTTCAACAACAGGCTCAAAATGTGGTCGTTGGAACATTGTTTCAATTGTCAGAACCAATAGGTCACATCATGGCCGCCCACAGGAGTGGGTAAAGCAGCATTTGCTCCCTCCCTCTGGATTTTCGAAGGGTGTACAGTGTTTGGAAATACACGTCAAAGAAGTACATGATTTATTGATTTGCTTGCTCAGACACTATAATACTTAATATACTTTTTATGTTAAATACTATATTACTGTAGTTAATAAGGATAAATAATTGTTTTTGTATGGTGTATCATGTACACGCTTCTTTCAAAGTGTGTATTTGCGTTTTAAAGTGTAACTTGAAATATACAGTAAAGAAATGTTTTAAGCAATCATATTTTATTTAACAGAAAATGATTTGTTCCCCTCTTTTTTAGTATTTTTTTAAAAGATAATCATAAATTCCTTTCTAAATAAGTTATCCTTGCTTAAACAGTTAAATTTCGTTAACTATTGGATTCATTTCCGTCATATACCACGAAATTTATATTTGTTAAAGGGGATTTATATGGATTGTAAAGCAAGGAAAAGTTAATTTCTATTACCAATTAAACAAAAATTAAACAATGTAAAATTTATCAGTTTATTAAACCATTAGTTTTATATACATTAACAAACTAATAAAATGATTATTCATCGATTTCCCTTTTAGATCTGAAAACGATAATTTGTTTAAATTCCAAGGATTATAACTATCTATTTTATAAAACATTTTCATAATTGTTTTCCTCAGATTGACCACACCAACATTTTTAATAATGCTTACACTGAAAAATAATAAATTAATTAATTAAATAAAAATAAAAAAGAAACCTCTTTTAGACACAGTAGGACACTGTACACATTACCGACACTCTTTGAACACCTTCAGATTACACATATTGACACCTTTTAGGTACTGTTTTGTCCAAGTATGTCCTAGATGTCCATACTTGTCCAAGTATGCCCAAGTATGTACAAAATCTCAAAATGAAATCTTTGAGTTTTACGTCCCAGGATTATGCCGGTTAGGCTAAAGGAGACGATAATGATGAGTAACGAATGAAATGGCGGAATGAAGAAAGTGGGAGGAAACGCGAGAACCCCTAGGAAACCCACGCACACAGTGTTTGTCCACCACAAAGTTCACTTTATGTACAAAATGTGCAAAATGTATGTCATCAATAAGGCTCGAATGTTGAAGACTTAAAAATTGCCTAAAAAGGACCTAGAAAAAGACTTAAACATATTTTAATAGAAAAGAACCTTAAAACTGGAAAAAAGGGCGTAAAAATAAGACCCAATTTAATTAAAATTAAATATTTAATGGATATAATGCTCAAGAACTACATGCTTCTGGTAGGTTAACGGTCTGTCCTTCTTCCAGAAACTGAAATAGAAACTAAAATAAGAAAACTTCCCCACCGTCACTCCCCCTTGCTGGAGAACATTTTTACGCCCTCTTATCTGACTTGTGATTGTTGCAGATCTGGTCTAATCAGTCCAGTCGTTGAAGGATGTCTTATCTTTTGAATTTTCTTTACTATAGAAAAGATCTTTAAGAGGTAGCGGTTAATGACGAGTAAATTTACTCTTGAAATATGAAGCACAAAAAAGAAGTTAAGACCTATTAAAAGCTTAAAAAAACCAACAAAAAAAACACGGCGAAAAAGGTAAAAAGGACAAATAAAATCCACCATTTTCTGGCCTACAATGACCCAAAATAAACATATATTATGTTAAGTATCGTCTTCGGGCACTCGTAAACAAGAGGATTTTCCTCAACTTTCGAGCCCTAGTCATCACTTTGTTTTCGAACTGTTAGCCAAGAAGAAGTCTTTTAAATATTTTATACTGTTAAATATAGATACTGTTTTTTGAGATTTAATGCTTTTGGATACACGAAGCAAAGTTTATAATCACTATTTCATCAATTTTCCCCTCAACAACTGTAAGAAAGTGTTTCAATGTTATTTTATTTTTTACAGTGTGTCAAAGCCTTTTGTCTATTCAATATCGCCTATTAACAACAAAATGAATTGATTATTACCAAGGAAACAGTCCTTCACCTTGAACTGACTTCGAGAAAAGATACTTTATTTACCTGAATAATTTTTCCAAGACATTGTGGCACACTGTACCCCTTTCCAGACAACTATCCAGAAATGTGTAAGGTAGTAGTCAAAATTATATCCTTAGTTATATGCTGAACGTAAACCAACGTAGAGTCACCGATAAAACAGCCATGAAGCAGAAGTGAATAACAGCCCAGGTATATAAGAACATTTAAATCCAGTGGCGGATTTAGAAGGTAAAAACTGGGGTACCAGTCAGAACCCAGACTACGATAAGTATATCATAAGCTTACTATAAACTGTCAAAAATATACAAAAAATAATCTTCAATTATCCTTCTCACCCTAAAAATTGGGGAGCTTGATCCGCCAATGCTTAGCTCATGCATAAAGTGGAAAACTTGTATTAAAGTTCAAAGCCACTTACACAGATATTTCTGTAAAAGAACAACCCATTAATTAAAATGTACAATAATGATTTTACTACAATATAATAGAATAATAATAATGAATTATCACACCAGTAAATAAAGAAAAATAACACACAACTATCAATGTATAAATAGACTTCGTTAACCCATTACACAATTGCTGAGGGGGAATTTTCTATCAACGTGTTTCAACATAAATCCACCATGAAACAAGAAATGTCTCATTTTTAAAGAAAACATCATATACAGAACTTGAATATATTCCTCTAAGAGAATATTACATTCATTTTCTTTTTGTCAAAACTATTATATTCTTCTTAGCACATCAGCACACACATACACATGGTTCATGCAAATACCAATTTCACAAAATAATTAATACACAAACTAGTTTGTGAAAGCATAGAAATAAAGATATCTACATCAGGACTGGCTCTAAAATATGTGCAACATGTACATTTGCACGGTGGGGGCAAAATCTGTCATAACTATATTATTTAAAATAAATATTTGTTGTTGGAAACAGACTTCATGATGATGAGACTTATATTTATTAATCTGATCTTCTATTTGAATACTACAGCCATAAGTCATGTTTAGGCCACATTAATTAAAGATCACATGGACAGTGCTAAAGCTGTAATATTATTACTTAGTAACCGTAATCCGGCCCAGACCAACAAGGTAAAGAAAAAAGGGGAAGGGCAAGGTGTCATTGCAATGAATTTTGACATTTCTAGAACAATTAAGAAAATCCGACCCCTCAGAAAAATATGAAGGGTCTCGAGAAAAGTATGGAAACTAGACTAAAGTCAATAACTAGAAAAATCTAACAGGAACCTGCCAAAAAATAAAAAGAAAAATTAAATAAAAATTTATTTTGTACTAATAAGTTGTCTACCAAATCTTACTAGTAGCAACCACTCCGTATACTAAATATAAAAGAAGTGAAAATTCTTGAAAATGGGGGTTTATACGCCCTGGCATGGTATTACTAAAGTCTAATGTAATAGATTTACTAGATTATTTGATCCTATCCACTTCGCCACTTCTTCAAACAATAATAAACTTGGCTTGGTCGGGTGACGTGGAAAAAAATTAAAATTGCCGGTCTATTATCATAAATACAATTCAAACACATATATCTAAACTGTATTAATTCAACAAATGGTTATTCAGTTATGTAATTAACTGTAAGTTATTCGGGATCATTTTCCATATGGCTATTACTTGTATTGTCAGGCTAGTTGATCAAGTAACTGGTGTATTTACTGTGGAAAAGTTGAGAGCCACTAAGTGAAAAATACCATTCATCGTTTTCTACATATCACACTACCCTCATATACAAATCTTAACGTGATAATTAATGCACTAAAGAATTCTATATATATATATATATATATATATATATATATATATATATAATCAATACTTCGTAGCAAACTCTATCACTGGGCACATATACACATGGGCGTCTTGCTATTTAATCACACTCTTTACTGTACACATTTATATACTAATAATATTATCATTAACCACTTATTCATTTATTTATTTACTTTTTTCTACGACGTCGATCTAATTTTAGACACCCTATACTTTCTCGATAAACCCAAGACTGTTCAAAGCAGTCTAAATAATTATATTAAAATCAGCAATTACCATAATTCATTAATTAACACGTGTGATCCTATACGAACTGAACATGAATTTCTTTCGTAACAAACTACGGTATAATTCACTTCACGGCCTCGAAATTTATTTTGTATGCAATGAAAGTTCAATGTTATAATTAGCATGCAACTACATATCAGAAAATGTCAATAATGGAATTGCTCACAGCAAGCAACGGATAAAGAGGATTCGTAAATGCAGCCTGGGAACAAAAAACAATATCATATAATCAAAACTTCGTGTCAAGTGGAAATGCGAAGATTATTATTATTATTATTATTATTATTATTATTATTATTATTATTATTATTATTATTATTATTATTATTATTTTGACTACTAAGTTATATAAATGATCGTGCTTTTCCAGAAAGGTAGCTTGCGATGTGAGTTATCTAGAAATCAATTCTTATGGGCCTAAACTAATATTTATTTATTATTTAAAGTAAAAAGGGGTCATTTTCGTATTGACCAGATCATTAAGTATTTGAGTAACAGGACATTAGCAACGGACAATACTAAATTCAGGCCAGGGGCGCTAGTAATATGAAAACAACCCCTGCACAACTGATTAATCTTTGCACTGTTAATCATGTTTTGCACTATTATTGTTCATTATAAATCATGTATTAGGTAATTGTGGTACAAGCTATTACGAAATTCTTTACTATGGAGTAACGTACCTCTTATGACAGACCAAAAAGGTAAATAAACAAACAACACTACACTGTCCATCAATAAATATATCATACTTTCACTCACCATACTCGCAAAGTCTACACTTCTAACTTAAACACATGCACATTACATTCCACATACCCAAGAAAGTAAATACTGATACATATAACTATGGTACATGCTAATACATATATTATCACACCACTCAACTATATATGAACCAAATAAGATTATCTAATTTCATCAATCGGCTCTATGAACTAGAAGAGGGAAGACGAAATGATCAGAGACAAGTAGCACTTTTGCAAACTAAATCATGTTTTCCAAGGTACTATTAATGTCACTTAAAAGACATCAACACTGCTAATTGTGAGGGCCCCTTTCCTGAAGGGAAAAGAACCCTAAAAAAATGTTTAACCCACTTCGGTTGGAAGTTTGATCAACTTAGGAGTAAATGAGAGTCCCTTTTTTGTTTACACTACCATAATGATAATTACCCTACCTATCACGAAATCATATACAGCCCTGTTAATGGTAATTTAAAAAATCACAGTTACTACGTACACAAAACTATATGTAAACAGGCCGCTGCAACCATAAGAACTTTGGGAGGGGTGAAAAGGAGTTTTAAAAGTTTAGATCACTAAGTCTTCATTTGAAACCGAGAATTAACACACAGCACTGCAAATCTTGTCCATCACCATTTATATGCAGCAACATGGTGTCCCTGAGTCGATTCTATATCTTACTGTTTTAAGTCTGTTTTGGGTACGATTTCAAATTTCTAGGACTCCCATCAGCTTCCATTTTACCTTAATAATGAAGTTTTTCGGTCCAAAATTCCACTATTTGCAAGAGCCGAAGTAGTCTGCTGTGGCGTGGTTCTTTTCCGGTTCTAGAATGAGCATTCTCTCGCCTTGGTACGGAAGCGTCAGAAAATAGTTCAATCAGAATAGAGTGTTTTGGCGGCTGAAAATTATAAAGCGAATGAAAAATAGCAAACTCTAGTAACAGTACAGAGAGAATGTTGAAAAAGGGATTTCTGGTGGAAATTATTGTAGAGTAATCCTGAGCATGTACTTAGTATTGAATATAGTAAATACTCACTATTAAGAGCTTCTGAGTTCATGCAACTGTTCTTTGATATAAAAATTAAGTATGCTGTACTCGATACCTACACCATGATAAGAAAGTATTCACGTAATGTATATTGGAGGGTCTAGGTCATAACCTTCACTTTCGAAAAATGTGAAATTGCACATAGAAACAGTCATACCCGCACACAAGTGGAAAAATCCCCCAAACCTAAGAATGGCCATACTCTTTACACTCAGAAAATGTCAAAACGCTCACAGAATTAATCACAACTCACACACAAATTAACAGAACTCACACACTTTGCAATGGCTTCCCATAAATGAATAAGAGAACCATAAATATCTCAAAACAGCCACATGTAGAAATGGTCACTATCCCCATATAAATGAACAAAATCACTACATAATTAGATAGATCCCTTACACTTGGTTTCACGTGCCAGAAGATTGACTGTGGGCCGCGGTGGCTCAGTGGTAGAGCGTTCAACTCTGGTGCTTGGGGTCGCGGGTTCAAACCCTGCTCCCGCCAAGTGAATTTTGTGGTGGACAAACATCGTGTGCGTGGGTTTTCTCGGGGTTCTCCCGTTTCCTCCCACTTTCTTCATTCCACCATTTATTCATCTCTCACCATCACCGTCTCCTTTAGCCTAACCGGCAGAACCGTGGGACGTAAAACTCAAAAACTTCATTTCATTTTTCAGAAGATTCACTCATTGAAAAGATTAAAAATCCCAAAGAACGCTCATGACTTCGACAAAAGTACGCAAATTCGTATATGAGCAAAATTTCTCAAAACCCAATATCATAATACTCAATATCCGAATGTTGCCGAAACTACCACAAATTGAAAGGAAATAAAAATTCTAGTTTAACGTCCCGCGATTATGCTCCGAGACTGAGGGTAACAGTGACGAAGATAATGAATGAATGAAATGGGAGAATGAAGAAAGTGTGAGGAAACGAAAGAAATTAACGCATATGAGCACTCTATCACTGAGCCAACGGGGCCGCACAACACAAATAGAAAAACTCTTTACTTCACAAAACTGTCATAATTCAATATAAACAGACAAGACGCCAATACTTCAAAACTGTCATAGTCCCAACATTAATTGTCAAAAGCGCCATGCGTGAAAACGGTCGTAGCACCACACAAATGAGCAAACCTCGCACATTGGCGTGAGGCTAGTCCTATTCTCTTCAGTACATTTTCTTAAACACAGTTCGAGAAAAAACGTGCTCTGTGAAACTACGGTAAACTTAGAGATTATGGTAATACAATACTCAAGCTTCAAGTCTATATTTCTAACCGCTGATTGCAACAGATAGATGACTGAACACAAAACTCAACAATCTGTTTCTCATTTTAAATCGATATATTTTACCGTCTTTGCTCTATCGAAATAAGTATTGATACCGAAAATATTAGTGAATTCCAACCACTTCTGGTTTCTTCAAAATGTAGCAGGTGGTGATGATATATTCTTTTGAGCCACTGAATGGATTTCTAGAAACTACTTGGTGTTATCTTTCATTATTTTTGTTCTATGGCGATCAAAGTTGAAATGTTAAACGATTGCTTTTTTTCATTACTTTTTGAATAGGTTGTTAAACGAGAAGATGGAAGTTGTTCTGCTGAATGGTCTGAATAAAACTGCTTCTTGATATCTTTTACTGTTTTGCATTATATAAACCACTACTAAAACCTCAAGTTCTAGTAAATTTCAACCACTTCTAGTAAATTTCAACCACTCCTGGAATCTGTTGCAGGTTTCCCTCAGACACTAAATCGATTGCAGTGATATGCTTTTCGCTATCTTTCTTTTTCAGTTCTATGGCGATAAATGTTGAAACCGAATGGGGTTGATTTGAACTACTTCCGGTTTGAATATAATATTAACGGAAGAGATGGAACTTGTTCTTTGGAAGCTCAATCGACTGCAAGAAACATCTCGATATATGTTATTGTTTCTTCTGTGATATCTGTTGACGGACGGACGGACAAAGCCATTCTTCAAGACTTCCGACACTTATGCATAGCATATCGTATACAAGTCAAATAATTCTCAAGAACTAATTTTGAGAACCTAAAATATTTGTATTCCATTTCACACCTTAGAGGGAACAAAGATATGGCCCAGTTGAGACATGACATTTGAATTCTCTAGAGTATTTTGTCAATGTAAACGTAATTCTACAGACCCTGTTCATTTCTCTAACATGAGTTTTCTGTCATTTATGCAAACCACTATTAAATGGGAACTTCTGAGTGTCAGGTTAAGAAGAAAGTCTTTCCCAATCTAAATTTGAAGTAGCATTCTAGTATATCTTTTATTTCAACTCCTATCTTAATACTCGATGAATGTTGCCAACAAAGTTCTGAATATAATATTTACATTCATATTGCATGACTTAATTCTGGTCGTTGTTAGTAGTATTACCTGCTTCAAGACTAAATTTAGTCGGATGACAATGAAAGAAATGATGAAATAAAGAAAGTGTGACGAAACCTGAGAACTCAGAGAACACCCACGTACACGGTGTTTGTCCAACACAAGGGGCATTTGGAGGGAAACCGAGATTGAATTAGAAATTCCCACACACCAGAGGTGAGAGCTCTTCACTTGTGCCATTGCGATTTCATTGCTGGAATAAGTAATAATATAAAAATGCATAATTGAAAAAGTCCAATAATAATAATAATAATAATAATAATAATAATAATAATAATAATAATAATAATAATAATAATAATAATAATAATAATAATGATAAAAAGTAAAAATCTATGGCTTGAATCATTGGTCGAAGTTAAGTGAAATTTTAACCTTATACTTGCAGTAGACATTTGCATAGAGGCCGGTCCGTATGATGCGCTTCGCCCCCTTCCCTAAGATCTCTTTCGCATGTGACCCTTGACACCTGCCACCTTACCCATCTCTATCTAAATAAATTCCAACAGTACGAGCAGTTATTCTGGTCATTTTAGAGACACTCTCGGTAGTTTCAATATTAAAACTATTACGTACAGTTCAAAAATTCGAAACGAATTTCTTGTATTATTGAACAAGCTCGTATTGTAAAACTCAAATTAATCATTCTCTGTAAATTCACTTAAAAAAATGAATTTGTAACAATTCAAATCTTTCTTTACAGGACACAAAGTGAAAATGCATTAAAATTTGTACAAAAACGTAGATATCTATAAAATAACTTTTTCTATATGATTATTTTCTATTCTTAAAATTTTGTTCATCGACGGGTAAGGGGGAAGCGCCAAACGCTTTTGGGCCTAGGGGCGGCAAAACATTAAATCCGGCCCTGGTCGAACACTAAAAATAAATAAATCGTCGGTGTTTGTTCGACTAAGATTACATAAATGGTATAAGTTATCTCCGTTTTGGATAAAATATAGATGAAATATAGCTTTAGGAACACACGTGAGCTAGTTGCATTCTCCTAAGTTGTTCCGCTCTCTGAACAACGATTAAAGGATTATACGAAAATGAGTTAAGTTGTCGAGGACTGGCACATTTACCCTAGTAATACAAAACATTTATTTATGGTTGTTCTGCGTAGTTATATTCATACAAAAACAATTACTTGCTAACTATATGAATTTTATTTCCAAGTAGATAGTCGGTGTATATGAAATTTTATATACTTATCCAGATGTAATAATGTCTCTCAAATACTCGCCAAAAAATATGTAAATTCTATTTTCTATTTGGAGTAGGCAGGATTGCCCACAGACTAGCCTTAGGGCGTTGGTTGCACCCGTTAGACTTTTTTATAGGGGATGAGAGCATATTTTCTTTCAAAATGACAGAATTGCACTTTTAATTATACTATAATTTTCCTTTTAAGAACGACAACTGTGAATGTGAATTAATGTATTCTCCGTGGCTTGAAAGGATAAAATTATGACGAAAGGTGGAAGAAAATACTGTTTAGACTGATCCTGTTTAGAAAGAATGGACAAGGGCTACTAACTGATGTATCCTGCAATGTATTAGACATGCAAACCAGTGTGGAAACTCATTGGGGAGGGGGAATTTCGCTAAGAATTTAAGCAATCTGTTTTGGGAGCGAATAGTATATTCGGGGGGAAATTTCGCCCAAGTACTTGGAGAGATGGGCTCCCCTCGGCCGAGGGCGGGGGAGGGCTGCAATTCTTATGTGATTAACTGCTAGCCCAAGATTCAAGATTCCCCTCCCCTCTAGAAAATTCGTAAATAAAACACTGACTTAGCCTACAAAATCCCTATTAAACAATGGCAAGCGAAATCACAAGAGAAAACTATAGTTAAAGGGATAAAGGAAAATATTCAAATAAGTTTTGGCGGTAATGTATCTTTAAAAATGTAGGTAAATACAAAATAATATAATTTAAACGGTTATTTTATGACACTAAATTATGAATATTCTTAACCGTATTTCGAGGTCAAACACTCCAGTGCGCCTGACAAAACATCAAGACATTCCATGATTATTTTCTACTTGCTTTTAAGAAATACCTGATGACAAAGAAATTAAAACTTCTATCCCAAGTTGGCCAACGAAAAACTACAACAACAACAACAATAAAAAAAGTAGCGGACCAAAGATACTCCTGCTTACCTATAGTTATTTCACAGCAGGTGTTATCTTCAGATAGAGAAAAAAAAGCTTTTGTGTAGAGAACAGTAAATCTACAGTGTTTTCTAATTACAATATACTTCTCCCTGCTATTGGAAGAACAACGGGTCTACTTTGATCAAACCTCACGCTCACAAACTCATTTCGATCTCACACTCGTGCTCATATCAGTCTGACCCAACAACACTCAACCTCACGCTCACAAACTCGTTTCGATCTACGCTCACAAACTCATTTCGAACTCATGCTCACTCGACCTCACGCTCACTGAACCTCATGCTCACATCACCAGTCTGACCTCATGCTCACTGAACCTCACGCTCACATCATTCTAACATCACGCTCACATAACCAATCTGAAATCACGCTCACATCACCAGTCAAACCTGACACTCACTCAACCTCACACTCACATCACCAGTCTGACCTCACGCTCACTCAACCTCACGCACACAACATCATTCTAACCTCACGCTCACATAACCAATCTGACCTCACGCTCATTTCGTGAGGTTGAGGTCAAGTGAGCGTGAATCCCGAACTCGTGAACGCCGACCTCATGAGTTTTGACACTTTTTTTCATTATACTGAGTTTCCAATGTATATTGATAAGAAAGATCAGGAAAACCAGAGTTAGAGCGAATAGGCGTAACTAGAGGGAGCATACCTTCTTAAAGTACAATTGGACAACGGGCTGAAAATGTTGTAATTGAAAGATTCTTTCAATTGTCAGAAACAATGGGTCACAACATGGCGGCTCACAGGAGAGGGCAAAAGGGCATTTGCCCCCTCCTGCTGGATTTTCGAAGTGTGTACAGTATCTGGAAGTACATGACATTGATTTGTTTGCTCACATACTATAGTACTTAAAATATTTTTTATATATTAAATACAGTTTATTTAGTATACTTAATAAGGATGTATGCATAAACAATTGCTTTTATATGATATATTATCTACACACTTGTATTAAAGTGTGTATGTATGTGTATTCGTGTTTTAAAATGTAATCTAAAATATACTCTAAATAGGTTTAATTTAAGCAATCACGTATTATTTAACAGGGAATGAATTGTTCTCCGTTTTCTTTAGTAACTTTTATAATTAATCAGGAATTCCTTTCTAAATAAGTTAATCTTGGTTAAACAGTTAAATTTCCATTAACCATTGGACTCATTTTCCTCATATATTTGTAAATTTGTATTTATTGTTAGATTTATATAGATCTACAAAACTAATACAGTAATTATTTATGGATTCCCTTTTTTAGATATGAAAACGATAATTTGTTTACATCTCAAATATTATAACTATGTATTTTACAAAAAATAATTGTATAATTCTCTTTCTTAGATTGACCATATAAAAGTTTTTAAAGGCATTTGTCCATTCAATATCATCTAATAATAACATGGATTAACAATTACCAAGGGAACAGTCTTCTTTCACCTCGATCTGACTGTGGGGAAAGCCATTTTATTTAGTGTGATGAATTATCGCAAGACATTGTGTCACACTGTACCTCTTTGTGAATAACTACCCAGAAACATGCAAAGTATTAGGCAAAATTAAATCCTTAGTTATATTTTGAAAGTAAACGAACACAGAGTCTCCAGAAAATAGCCGCGAAGCATAAGTGTATAGCAGCCCCGTTATCACAGACAGAAGACTATAGCTCTTTTATAAACTGGAAAATATGTATTGAAGTTCATGTCTATTTATGGAGATATTTCTGTAAATGGAGAAATCATTAATTAAAATGTACCATTACAATACAACAACAATAATAATAATAATAATAATAATAATAATAATAATAATAATAATAATAATAATAATAATAATAATAATAATAATAATAATAATAATAATAATAATAATAATGAATTACGAAATCAGCAGAAAAACATAATATTGAACCATTAAATGTAAGAATAGTAATAGGGTATGTTAACACGTCCACAATTGCTGAGGTGATTTTTTTATCAACATATTTGAGCATAAATCATCCATGAAATATGGAATGTTCCATTAAAAAAAAAGAAAAAACATCGAATGCTAAACATGAATATGTTCCTTTAAGAGAATACTACACTCATTCCCCTTATGTGGAAACCATTATATTATTCTTAGCACATCTGCAGTCACATACACACGGTTCATGGGAATACTAATTTCACAAGATAATTAATTAAGTTTGTGTAAGCACAGAAATGAAGAAATCTACTGATGTATCAGCCAAATGACTGGTTAGGTCACCTAATCATTCGGTACGATCATCATTTGAAACGGAACCAATCACAGCCGTCTAAGAAACCACATTATTTTCATCATTTACCCAAATGCAAGAATCTAACTGGTATCAAACAATTTAAGCATAAAGAAACAAAGCACTACGTTGAAAATGATACAAAGAAATAAGCATGATAATCTATAATATTAAATTACTATCATACACGTTTAGATGTAGGGTAGTAGGAGTAGGAATCAGGAGGTGGAGTAGTATGGTAGAATTTTGGAGGTAGCGTCATCTATTTACAAAACATCTCGAATATTTAATACTCTATAATCTCTGATTATCAAATTCAGATATTAATATTTCTAGACGGACTACTCATAACATCACAACATATTTGCGAGCACATGTCATTCCTTCCTGCTTCTCTCTGTATAGAGACGTACAAACATTTAAAGAATACTCTTTGAGGCCAAATGACACGCATCCTTAAGTTGCTGCTGATTGCATGTGTATTGAACAAGTTACACAACTCTAGATGCAGTAGAAGCTTGTCTTTATTCACAAACACGCGAAATACTTAGTCACAAGTTGCTTGAAACACCTTTCGAACAGATTTATTCTAAACCCTTTTATTTATTTATTTATTTTAAAAAGTGAAATGAAAACTCTCCGCTTCCTCTTTCCTAATCACTTTATTCTAGTGTAAACAAATAATTTCATAGACTAAAAGAAATGTTTAATTGGTATTCATGTTTGTTTAATATGATATGTATACTTCTAAGTCGGTTTGTAATTTTTGTCATACCCTTCTCTTAATTTTACATTACTGACTATAACTGATTAATGCTCTCAATAAGTTCGTAATAACAAAATGAGATTTACTCAACCTTGAATATGAATAATTGTAGGAATAATTAGTTTACATGAAGAGAAGACCTTCTCTATCTTTCCAACCATATCACTTATATGAGTAATGATTTAGATATTTACATCTTTAGCGCATTATTTGGGAGGGAGAGGAGTAGGTTTTGTTGTAACTTTACATTTTAGCACATTTTCATATACAAATATTGAATTTAGAGACGTGAGTTTTTAGCCAATTTCTTACGCGGAGGATAGAAATAATTTATTTGTGCTCGCATGCTGCTTTGTTAGGCCTTAATTTCGTAGCCTCACGTGACAACACATTTTTTGTAACTACACATCTTTGGTGCGAGAGACTTCGGTTCGAATTTCGGTGGAAGTTCATAATGTTTAGTTCCAATTTTAATTTGTAGAGTCACATCTTATATAGCCTTGGTGCTTAAAGAGATGCTAAAATCTAAACCAATCAACACTACTTTTAAATATAAAATTTGAAGAGCAAAAATTTCCAAAAACTTTTAGTTAGTTTCCAAAAACTGTTAGTTTCCAAAAACTTTTTAAAATTACGTCAAAGTGATTGAAGTCAAACATGGGCTGACGAAAGAAAAGGTCTTTATTTTAAGATAGGGGATGGCACATCTTCTATGAATATTGCTTTCCAAAGGATGTTACAAATTAATTATTTGGAGCTGGCGGACTGAAAGTAATTTGCACGTTCATAGGCAAAAGATCTTAATCTCGGGGCTTCCTCTGGGAGCACCTTTCTTTTGTAATTATTACATTTCAAGGACATATTATTTTTCAAACTGCGCTTTAGAAAATGTACTTAAGAGAATGGGACTAGCCTTACGCCAATGTGCGAGGTTTGCTCATTTGTGTGGCGCTATGACCGTTTTCGCGTATGGCGCTTTTGACAATTAATATTGGGACTATTACAGTTTTGGTGTATTGGCGTCTTGTATGTATATATTGAGCTATGACAGTTTTGTGAAGTAAACATTTTTTCTATTTGTGTTGTGGGGCCCCGTTGGCTCAGTGAGAGAGTGCTTGTATGAGTTAATTTCTTTCGTTTCCTCACACTTTCTTCATTCTCCCATTTCATTCATTTATTATCTTAGTCACCGTTTCCCTTAGTCTCGGAGCGTAACCGTGCGACGTTAAACTAGAGTTTTCTTTCCGTTTAATTTGTGTGGTATTTTCTACATCATATGAGTGTTGAGTATTTTGGCATTTGGCTTTGGGAAGTTTTGCCCATGTCGAAGTCATGAGCGTTCTTTGGACGCCTTAATCTTTTCAATGAGTGAATCTGGCGTGTGGATCCATGACCGTATTCAAGTGTAAGGGATCTATCCATTTGTGTAGTGATTTTGTTCATTTGAGTTGAGTTGATTTTGGGTTTTTACGTCCCGTTCAGCAGCGAGGCTATATGAGACGTGGACCTACTGATTAACGTGGAATCCGAACCACATGAGCACCCGCCGGGAATTTTTTTTTGTTCATTTATTCATTTGTTCATTTGTTCATTTTGTTCAATGGGGATTGTGACCATTTCTGCATGCGGCTCTTTTGAAATATTTGTTTTCCTTTTGACATATTTGTTTTGTTCGTTTATGGGAGACCGTTGCAAAGTGTGTGTTATGATTGATTCTGTGAGCGTTTTGACGTTTTCTGAGTATAAGAAGTATAACCATTCTTAGGTTTGGGGAATTTGTCCACTTGCGTAGGGTTATACCCGTTTCTATGTGCAATTTCACAATTTCTGAGAGTCAAGATCATGGCCTAGGCCCTTCGATATACAGTACGTGAAGCGTAATGTAGTACACCGTGCTTCCCTTTAATATCAAAGAACAGTGCTATAAATTTAGAATCTCCTAAAAGTTAGTATTTACTCAATTCAATACTCAGCTCATGCTTAGGATTACTTTAGTATAATTTTCATCAGGAGCCTTCATTGGTCCTTCTTCCTGTGCTGTTACTAGAATTTTAGAACATTTCATTGAAATCGCTTTCTTCTTTATCTCTATCTGCTGATTTCCAACAAGAAAAGAGAAGAGGAAATTCCACCTTTAGGAATAACGAAACACAACGTTAAAATGAAATTAATTTTAAACATAGGTCATATATTTCCCTCCCTTAGCTTCTTAATGGCAAATTGTTTAGATTCAAGAAATCACTCCTATAGGATTGTACCCAGTACCATATCCATTAAAGACAGTGGTGTCATAAAGCCAGTCCCCTGAAACTGTTTGTTAAAATTTCTCAGGTTCATGGAAGCAGTTGTTAAAGTTGTCTTTCCACTTCCAGATTCAGGGCTTTACAGAAATAACAAATGAGTTCATTTTCATAGTGTGGAACTAAGGCAGATTTGCACAATCCTTTAGTTTAATGTCCCACGATTATGTCCTATAGGCTAAGAAAGACAGATGACCGACAAAACCTACGGACACCATGTTGTTCATTACAAACTTGCTTTGTCGAGGATCGAATTAAGGACCCCACATTATTAAAACTAAGCTATTTACTACGAAGCTACCGTATCCGCACGGTGGATTTCCAACTATGCAGATTCAATACTGCAATTTCTAGTATTATATTGAGAAAAAAATGTATGTGGCGTACGTAAAATCGTATGTTACATTTGTAAATCCTGTAGTTTTTGGACTTAACGTAGAGCAAACGTATAACTAAAAACGCATGTTTTATAATACTTTCTGTATTAAAAAATACAGGTGGTTAGGATTCCACATACAAAGGGACGTATATAACAAATAGCTGAAGAAGGTAACATACATATATAAGTGTATGTATGTAATATAGGGAAGACTGTTAGATATCAGACATCCTGCAACGGCACTATGTAACATGTAAGGGCAGTGAATATGTAGCGTACGGATAACGTATGCTCCGTACTGATTTCCCTAGTAAACAAGAGGATTCCGTATATTTGTACAATATACCGCTGTCCGGAGAACGGATTTATCTCAGTGTAGGCCTACATCTACATCCATAACCACTGGTTTCAACAGAAGGAATAGATTGAAAGATAGAACCTGTATCTTGGAAGCTGGATGCATTTTAAAAAGCTATTACTAGCTATCTCTTACTGCTTTCGTTCTATAGAGATTAATATGAACCAACTGGTATCTAACACTTCCGGTTGCAATAAAAACTAACTAACTCTATGGCCTATGGAATCCGGAAGTTCAATGCCGCGTTCACAAAAGCTCTCCACTGACTTCTATCCTTAGCTAACTGCATCCAGTTTCTACTTTGCATTCCTATCTCTGCGAGATCTATCTTAATATTGTCCTCCCATCTGCACCTAGGTCTTCCTAATGGTCGTTTTCCGATGGGTCTTCCAGTCAAGATTTTGAAAGCGTTTCTACTTTCTTCCATTCTAGCTACATGACCTGCCCACCTAAGACTCCTAGATTTGACGACCCTAACAATGTTCCGATTGCAATAGTAAAATAAAATCAAACTAGAAACATATTAATGAGAACTAAATCAGTATCAGAAATTGCTCATCGCTATCTATTTCCGTTTTATCCATTATGCGATCAGTGTTGTAACCAAAAAGTCGTAGATTTCTACCATCTTACGGTTGAAACGTATATAAAAATCGAGACACAAAACTTATTTTGGAACATAGAATCTATTTTAGAAAACCTTTTCATATCTTTTGCCTTTTCTGCTCTATCGAAATAAGTATTCAAACCGAAAATACTAGTAAATTTCAACCACTTCCGGTTTTGTAAAAATGTTGCAAGTGGTGATGATATGTTCTTTTGAGCCACTGAATCGATTGCTAAGAACTACTTGTTGGCATCTTTCACTATTTTTGTTCTATGGCGATCAAAGTTGAAATGTTAAATGATTGATTTTTGTCATTACTTTTTGAATAGATTGTTAAAAGAGACGATGGAACTTGTTCTGCTGAATGGACTGAATAAAACTGCTTCTCGATATCTCTTACTGTTTTTGCTGTTATACCTGTTGACAGACGGACTGACAAAACTGTTCTTCAAGACTTCCGACACTTATGCATAGTATAGTATAGAACTCAAAGAATTCTTAAGAACTAATTTTGAGTACCTAAAATATTTATATTCCATTCCACACTTTAGAGAGAACAAAGATATGGCCCAGTTCGGACATGACACTTGAATTCTCTAGGGTACTTTGTCAATGTAAACGTAATTCTACAGACCCTGTTTGTTTCTCTAACATGAGTTTTCTGTCAGTTATGCAAATCGACATTAAATGAAAGCTCCTGATTATCGGGTTAAGAAGAAATTAATTCCCAACTATTCTGAATTTGAAGTATCATTCTAGTATCTCCTTTATTTCTAGGCCTATCTCAATACTCAACATGAATGTTGCCAACAAAATTCTGAATACAATATAATGTATACATACATACTATATGACTTAATTCTGGTCGTTGTTAGCAGTATTACCTGCTGCAAGACTAAGTTAGATTATGATGATAATGAAAGAAGTGATGAAATTTAAAAAGTGGGACGAAACGTGAGAACTCACAGAAAACCCACGTACACGGTATTTGTCCAACCCAAGGTTCACTTAGCGGGAGTCGAGATTGAATTACAAACTCCCACACACCAGAGATTAGCGCTCAACCTTTGTACTATTGCGACTTCATTATTAGAATAAAAATGTATAACTGAAAATATTTAATAATAAGTCACCGTACCTTCTTAACCATAGAACTGGTTATTAATTGATTTGAATAATATCACTAATTAAGGTTAACTTAAAAGCGATTTTAGTTATTACCCAATTAATTATTGCATTACTAGAGGTGCACTTTTGCATTTTTGTCGTACTTTTTCTTGTTTCCATTATCTTTGTAAAGTGTCTGCAATATTCATAGTTCGCTATTACTGTCTTTGAATTCCTTGTATACACTTGCATATGTGAATAATTGTTTGTATCATATCACCGCTTCTATGTCATATGTATGTAGTATGTATGATGTAAGTATAATACCTGTATATAAACCAAACTGTATAGCATTGTTTTTTTTTTAAAAAGAAAAGAGTGTTTAACTGAAAAAAATATTAGTGACTTACTTGTAACTATTGTTTCCAATGTATATCTTTCTAATACAGCCAATCATAATCTAACACCCAACCACAAACTATACCCTTTAAAACTAAGGTATAGTATATAACATACTCAATGAACACCTTCTTTACTGCAAATGGATTTCTCATTGATTTCTCGCTAGTTGCGAGATCACAAAAAACAAAAAATACTATAGTTTCACGAAGAGTATTGATCTTGAACCTTTTGTTATGTTTAGGAAACTATGGTGACGTGTAAACACATTGACTGATCGTTCTGGTTGTGTATTCCAAGGAGTCCTTCGAGAATTGTGGCTGCAGTAATGATCAGCAGCCTACTCAACTTAAAAAAAAAGTAAATGCAGTATGAATTAGATTTTGTTAAAAAGACATCAGTCCAATTTCATGGCACATTCACTTCTCTGTATTCGCGTATCCGCGGGCAGGCATGGGGGCCAGCTCCACTAAAAACTTACCGGCCCCTTGAATTTTCACGGTAGGCTTGCAAATGAACTATAATATGGCGATGAACCACAATATGGTTGGATCGGGCTTCCCGTAACTTCTACCGACTTCCCCTACATTTTGGGCTGGCTACGGGCGTACTTCGCTACATTTTCGAAATTACTGTTTTAGGGTCACAGAAATAATATGTTAAAAACGCATCAGTCCACCAAGTTGTGTGGGTTTAGTAGCGACCCAGATATTACGATTGGAGTCATCAGTCTGGAGCAATTCTACTTTAATAAATTACAGTTGGCAACAGTGCAGAAGGCATTAAACATATCCTTACCCAAAGCTACTCTTTCTCCTCCAGCTTACAGTTAGTATTAGTTTGTTTCTTTGACTGTAAAAGTAACTTGAAGCTACCATATTTTATGTAAATCGTAAAGATCTGAACAAAAACATCAGAGGTGCAAAAAGTGAGGCCAAGTTCGTCAGCCTCAAAAAGTGTTGAGATGAGGATGGATGAGCCAAGTTCCTTGGCCACTGCATCTGAAACGATCACTGGAATTTGGCGCGAGGTGTCTAACATATTAGAATACACCAAGATGTATGTTCCTAGTTTCACAGCTGGGACATTTCAGCCTCAATGCTGGTGGTGGCCCCCAAATTCACCACGCTCACAAGCACCATCCCTAAGGCTCGTCAACATCACTTTCATTGACACCTCGTGGATAATTATAAGTATTCCTTGTCTGGGTTTCAAACCAGCAATTTTACTGCAGTATACTGTATATGTGCGTTACCGCCTTAGCGAAATTGATATTCCTAAAGTTGGTGGTGGCCCCAAACCCACCAAGCCCACCACCACTATCTCTAAGGCTCCTTAACATAATTTTCCTTGATACCTCGCGCCAAGTTCCAGTGTTTGTTTCAGATGTAGTGGCCAAGGAACTTGGCCCATCCATCCTCATTTCAACACTTTTTGAGGCTGACGAACTTGGCTGGAGTTATTTGCACCTCTGGTGTTTTTGTTCAGATTTCTCTTGTTTTTGTAGTTGCCATGTCAATATCATATGCAGTTGGGGTTGTCGATGGTAGCATATTGTTGGATATAAATTTAGAATTGTACATTTTTAAAGGAGCCATAATGTGTCACATGAAGCATTGGTTCCCAAGGGCTCTCCCACCGGGAATGGAGCCCAGGATCCCGTATAATAAAGGCGCATATGTGGTGTCAACTCTCTCCAGCGACCTACCAAGGATCATTGCGTGCATGCCAAGACGTATCGCCGTTGTTATTCGTGCCAAATGTCGACATACTGACAAGTAGGTAGTCATAATGGTCAGGCAGATGTGTGCGTATATTTTAACTTGTATATTTTATCTCGACTCGAATTTCGAGACGTTTCGACTCGAAGTCGAGTCGAATCGAGACACGAGTAGAGACAGAAACATATTTTCGAGTGGAGACACGAGTCGAGACAACATTTTCTCGAGGTGAGTCGAGACAAGCTTAAATCTCGTCTCGACTCGAGTCGTGCGCATCACTACTAAAGATTCGTGTTTGGTTTCCTAGTGACCTTTCAAGACTGATTTTTTAAAACTGAAATCCACTTTATGAACAACTTTCTCAAACGTAGGATCGCTAATGTGAGAAATGAAATTCTGTGTTTTTCCATAATTGCATTGAAATCTTTAATATTTTTGTCACCATCAATCTTAGGTCCAAACCAATTTAAGTCAAGTGTTACTCGCAGGGGTGAAGAAACATATTTGGGAGGGGTTTCTCTTTATCAGGGTTTGCCCTTTTTCGGGTTGGCCCCACCTGGGTTTTTGAGCTTATTATTAGTATATTATTGGTACAACTAAGGTGATCACGTTGAAAGTGATTTTTATCAGATTTTGGACTTTTCTTGGGCAAATTAGATGCTTTCATGTTAAAGTATACAATAACATTCAACGTTAGACCTATATAAAGTTCTGAGTGCATTCAGTGAATAGAAAAACTTACCTTAGCTTGAGATAATTTTAGAACAAATAAATGTATGAATTGTGTTTATAGCGTATTTGAAGAAAAATAAGCAATTTTTTTATTTTAGAAAATACTTTTCATGAATAGTCTGCTCTCCGAGTTGCTACGCCTCAAATAAGCATTCTGTAGAATCAACATCAGAAATAGCGTAAAAATTCTTGTCAAATTTAAGTAGCTTAATGCTCGGAGTTCGGAAGACTATGTAACGCTACTATTTCAAGTGCTGAATTTAAACTTCCGTACAAGTGGAAGTGCCGATGTACAGTAAAGAAAGTTGCATTTTCGGGAATGAAGTGTTCAGGATATTCCCGCAATTGAACGAACAAAGCATCGGAACTGACTACTTCAACAATAAAACTACGTATTTATTTTAAGCTGGAAGTTATTTAATTTAATTTAAGACATTTTCAAACATTTATTTTATAATACATGGATTATATCTTAGTTTTAAATTAATATATTTCATATTCATATTTGGCGAATGTTACTAAGGCTTCTGGGATGACTCGATCTACATTTGTTCGTTTGTCTGCCTGTACCACACCCAAATTACAGGGTACAACTTTTGGTTTTTTAAGTTTAAATTTACAGGGTACAAGCACGAGACACACTAAATTTCCAGTATAGAGTTTGGTTGCATACCATCGCAAAATTTCAAAATGGTAGCTTTTTTAAAAAAAAATAGCGTGTAACTACCCTAGAAAGAGCAATTATCGGGCTTTTAAGTATAAATTTTCAGAGTAGAAGCACGAGACACTCTAAATTTTGGCGGCGATCAAACATAACATTTCAAAATGCCGGCAATTTGTTAACTAGCGGGTATCCACTCTACAGGGTGGAATTTTTGGACTTTTAGGTTTAAATTTTGAGGGTAGAAGCAAGTGACATTCTTAATTTGCTGTATAGATTTTCTCAGCGATTCAATGTAAAATTAAAAAATGGTGGCCATATTTTCTAAACAGTAGTGAACACAAAATTATTGTAAGTTCCCACAATGACAATATTGAAATGTAAATCACATTTTAACTCCTTTACCCCAAAGACATTGAAATATTTTGAAAAGAAAAAAACAATTAAATAATGTGTCACATGAAGCATTGGTTCCCAAGGGCTCTCCCACCGGGAATGGAGCCCAGGATCCCGTATATTAAAGGCGCATATGTGGTGTCAACTCTCTCCAGCAACCTACCAAGGATCATTGCGTGCATGCCAAGACGTATCGCCGTTGTTATTCGTGCCAAATGTCGACATACTGACAAGTAGGTAGTCATAATGGTCAGGCAGATGTGTGCGTATATTTTAACTTGTATATTTTATCTCGACTCGAATTTCGAGACGTTTCCCCAAAGACATTGAAATATTTTGAAAAGAAAAAACAATTAAACCCGAAAATACCCGAAAAACGCATATGGGCTCAGGTGGATTGGGTTTTTAAAAATACCCGGGTTTTCTCAAACCCTGCTCATTATTTTTTAGAAATCCCATAATTGGCGGGAAGGCTTGATGTTTATAAGCATTAGAATCACTAACATTTACTTCTTTTTTTTTTTTTAAAAAAAATATGGAATTAGTGATAGTGGTGGGAGCTTTTCAGCACTTGAAGAGGAAATTCATATAACCCCTAGACGTCGTGCAGTTAATGTACAACTGCTTTTAAAAAACTGCCTAACAAAGAAATAATTTCGCTCACTTGAATTAATCCTATAAACGATTGACCAGTTTTAGGGTAGAAATTTAGTAAAGTAGGAAAACATTTAAAGTTACAAACGTAGGTATAATTTCTAATTGCTTTCATTTTAGTAACTAAAAAAATACTTCTTGCATAAAGCTGTGAGCTCCATTTTATTACAACACGTTTCAATTTTTTGGCGTCGCGGACCCCCCGGCTATGTTCCACGGACCCCACTTTGAGAAATACTGTTCTGTTGTCCTAATCTAAATTTGAAGTAGCATTTTAACATCTCATTTATTTCTAGGCCTATCACAATACTCGATGAATGTTGCCAATAAAGTTCTGAATACAATATGTACATACATACTGCATTACTTAACCAAAGGGTTGTGGTCGTTGTTAGTAGTATCACCTGCTGCAAGACTTAGTTAGATGGTGATGATAATGAAAGAAGTGATGCAGTTTAAAAAGTGGAACGAAACGTGAGAACCCATAGAAAACCCACGTTCACGGTATTTGTCCAACATAAGATTCACTTGGCGGGAGTCGAGATTGAATTACAAACTCCCACATATGAGAGGTTAGCGCTCTACCTTTGTGCTATTGCAATTTCATTATTAAAATAACTAGCAAAATAGAATTATATAATTGAAAATATTCAATAATAAGTCACCGTACCTTCCTAATCATAGAACTGGTTGTTAATTGATTTGAATAATATCACTAATTAAGGTTAACTTAAAACAGGTTTTAGTTATTATCGAATTAATTATTGCATTACTAGAGGTGCACTTTTGCATTTTTGTCTTACCTTTTCCTGTTTGCATTATCTTTGTAAAGTGTCTGCAATATTCATAGTTCGCTATTACTGTTTTTGAATTCCTTGTATACACTTGCATATGTGAATAATTGTTTGTATCATATCACCGCTTCTATGTCATATGTATGTCATATATATGACATAAGTATAAAACTACTATATAACATAGTTTTTTCTTAAAAAAAATTCTTAACTAGACAAAATGTTAGTGACTTACTTGTAACTATTGTTTCCAATGTATATCCTTCTAATACAGTCAGTCATAATGTAACACCCAGCCATAAACTATAACCTTTAAAAACTCAGCTATAGTATATAGCATACACCATTAACACCTTCTTTACTGCAAATGGATTTCTCATTGATTTCTCGCTAGTTGCGAGATCACACGGAAAGCAAAAAATACTATAGTTTCAGGAAGAGTATTGATCATGAAATTTTTGTTATGTTTACGAAACTATGGTGACATGTAAACACATTGACTGATCGTTCTGCTTCTATATTCCAGGAAGTCCTTTGAGAATTGTGACTGCAGGAATGATCACAAGTCTACTCACCTTTGTTAAAAAAAAAAAGAAAACTATTCAATGCAATATGAACTAGAGTTTGTAAAAAATACATCAGTTCAATTTCATCGCACATTAACTTCTCTGCATTCCCGGATCTGCGGGCAGGCATGAGGGCCAGCTCCCCTAAATACTTACCGGCCTCCTGAATTTTCACGGTAGGCTTGCAAATGAACTATAACTTTGCGATGAACCATAATATGGTTGGATCGGGTCTCCCGTAACTTCTACAGACCTCCCTCTACAATGTTTGGGCTGGTTACGGGCGTACTTCGCTACATTTTCGAAATTACTCTTCTAGGGTCACAGAAATATGTTAGAAACGCACCAGTCCACCAAGTTGTGTGGGTTTAGTAGCGACCCAGATATTACGACTGGAGTCATCAGTCTGGACCAATTCCCCTTTAATAAATTACTGTTGGCAACAGTGCAGAAAGCATAAAACAACCTTACCAAAAGCTACTCTTTCTCCGCCAGCTTACAGTTAGTATTAGTTTGTTTCTTTGACTGTAAAAGTAACTTGAAGTACTTCCATACTTTATGTGTACCATAAAGATCTGAACAAAAACACTTCAGGTGCAAAGAGGGCAGCCAAGTTCGTCAGCCTCAAAAAGTGTTGAAATGAAGATGGATGAGCCAAGTTCCTTGGCCACTGCATTTGAAACGATCACTGGAACTTGGCGCGAGGTGTCTAACATATTAGAATACACCAAGATGTATGTTCCTAGTTTCACAGCTGGGACATTTCAGCCTCAATGCTGGTGGTGGCCACCAAACTCACCACGCTCACAAGCACCATCCCTAAGGCTCGTCAACATCACTTTTATTGACACCTCGTGGAGAATTATAAGTATTCCTTGTCTGGGTTTCGAACCAGCAATTTTACTGCAGTATACTGTATATGTGCGTTACCGCCTTAGCGAAATTGATATTCCTAAAGTTGGTGGTGGCCCCAAACCCACCACTATCTCTAAGGCTCCTTAACATAATATACCTTGACACCTCGCGCCAATTCCAGTGTTTGTTTCAGATGCAGTGGCGAAGGAACTTGACTCATCCATCCGCATCTCAACACTCTTTGAGGCTGACGAACTTGGCTGCAATTGTTTGCACGTCTGGTGTTTTTGTTCAGATTTCAGTTGTGTTTGTAGTTCGCCATTTCAATATCGTATATTGGGATTCTCAATTGTGGCATATTGTTGGATTTAAATTTAGAATTGTACATTTTTAAAGGAGTCATAATGTGTCACATGAAACATTAGTTTCCAAGGGCTCACCCACCTGGAATCGAACCCAGGACCCGTACAATAAAGGCGCACGTGCTAGCCACTAGACTAGCGGGTAGGGTTTCTTATATTAAATATCTGTACTAAAACACGACAACACGCTGCGCAAGGCTATGTAACAAAACATAAAATCACGTAACAGTTATTGTGTCGAAACTGTTAAGTGATTGTGTGTTTTGTTACATATTATCACATAGTCTTGCTCAGTGTGTTGTGTTTTAGTAGGATAACCGGCTATAATAACGCCAGGGATACAATAACGCCGTTTGTTTTTCAACTATTTACAGCACAGAAACTAAACACGTGGCAGCAGTCTGCAATGTGCCAATGACTAGGAGGTACATCTGTTGTTTTCGCGCGTGAGTTCATTTCTTGTGATGTAACGTGTGTGATGTGCAGCTTTATTATTATTATTTTTTGTTATCAATTGAGAGCAGAAAATTGAGAACAGAAAACTTAATTAAAGTTTATGAAGTCCTTTATATTAATATTACTACAGGCGCGTAATGTGTAGGAATTTAATCGGTACTTTTTATATATATAAATAAAACACAATGGTCAGTAACGAGTGTATCGACTGTGTTAACATGAGTCAATGTGTTAGTAGAGAGCAATGGAACGATGATATGTTCATTGTGTTGTATGGCTGCAATAACGCCGAACGCGATGGATAAAATGGCGTTACTATCTGGGTTAAAGCTGCCACACCTCATAATTCAATATCTGCTTTTCAAGTTACTGGCATATACCCATTCAATCATTTAGTACTCTCAGAAACAACCTTTGCACCAAGTACCATCTCTTCTGTGTTTCCGAACAAGCTCCTACGGAACAACAATAACCAGCCACAACCACTGTAGATATCAACAGTCCCTAGCCGTCAACATCATCTGCATGTATCCATGATCCTGTAGCTAATGCTGCGTCTCAGTCTTCTCACTCTACATTCTCCAGTAACAGCTATTTCACCGAACTTATTCCAACTCCAAACATTAACAGTTCTCTTCCTGGAAGGAATAGACCAAAACGCGTCCAAGCAATGGTAGTGAGTAGAAGTCTGTTTAACGAACGTCCTAACTTGAAGGATAATTGGTCAACTTTGCAACCGGATGGACGAAAGAAAGAGAGCACTTATAAAAAGAATTGTGAAGGTAAAAGTTCGATAACATATCATCGCAAATATAGCTGCTTGGTATTATTGCATTACTTGCAAAAGGTACTATTACGATGATACTGATAAAACTATTGATTGGTTGCAATGTGGAGCCTGTAAGAGGCGATATCATGGAACTTGTGATCACTACTGCTATTCTTGTTTCATCTAACTGTACTTGTTCCAACGTATCTTACTTCATTGGTTTCATGATAATATGAATAATGACAACCTGGCGCTATTGTATCCTTAGTGTGTGCAATAACGCCATTTCACTTTACGCGACATTTTTGTGTATTACTTGTACTACATATATTTTTTCCTGGTTCTTTGCACTATGTTGTAATCAGTAAACACCAAGCTACTAAACAACGCAATATTTATTTTTTTCCGTCAAATATTAAAAGTGAAATCTTCGAACAACTAAGAATGTTGGCGTTATTGTAGCCAGTTACCCTACAAAATGGAAACAAGGCCTGATAGAATACGTAGTTAGATATGTGTCAGATAGTTTTGTTCAAACGAGATTCTAATTCATTTACCCGAGCTACAAAATCGCAATCGCTAACAACTCATTTTTCATTACCTAAATACGAAGAGTATCAACAGGGCTCCAAAACCCTTGATGCTGAATCCTCAATGCTACATCACTAAACATGGCTGGCGTTTCAATATACCTAGTTGTTCTCCAATCTTCCACATTGCAAAATTGTGGGGTTAATTACGTGACGCGCATGTTGCATAAGTTGCGCATGTTGCCTCGGGTTTTCCTTACAATGATATACACCTTTCAAATAGCTTGTAAACTTAATTATATTTGCCACCAATATATTTTTCATTTTTTTATCTTAACTATATATAAAACTACACGAACTGACAATAAATTAAAGGAGTACTTCTGGTTGAAATTTGACATGTTTGTCGTTTTTACACCCCAAAATTATTGGGCACTTCCTGTGGGGTTACAATGATTAAATTTGACATGATTGTAGCTTTTCGGAACTAATCTACAGAAAAATTGCCAAAAGTGAATATTTTTAATTTTTAGGAGGTCTAAAGGGGGATGAAGAAATTCTCATGTTATTTAAATAGGCGTTTTCTTGGTATACAAAATCTTATCTTTTAGATACTTGAAATAGGAAATGAAATTCGGTAGAATTGTGGGTTTAAAAGAAGGTGTATGGCTGTAGGACGAGCAAACGCGGGGTCTGGGGGCGGAGCCCTCAGCTAGCCAAAGACTAGTCTCATATAAAAGACGTTCAATTGGATTTCTCATTACTTGGAAAACTTCGTTAATTCTAAATATCCCCACCTCTGCATTCTCTTACATATGAAATTAATTTCAATATCTATTTAATACCAATGATCGCAACAAAGGAAAAACATTCACCGAAAAAAAAGAAAAATATTAGCTTTTCTTGTCTGGGTTTCCAGCCTAAGTCCACTTTTTTTTTTTTTTTTTTTTTTTTTTAAGTTAAGTGATTCACGGAACGTGCCTCATTAACTTGCTTGGCTACTTATTGCTAGGTTTCACTTGTTTTACTCGCACACTGAGAAAAGAAATATGTAGCGTATGTAGAAAGTTGGTTACATGTGTAAATCCCGTAGTTTTTGGACTTAAAGCAC
This sequence comes from Thermobia domestica, assembly GCF_964235325.1. Lineage (NCBI taxonomy): Eukaryota > Metazoa > Arthropoda > Insecta > Zygentoma > Lepismatidae > Thermobia > Thermobia domestica. Next base: position 2,385,358 of record NC_137468.1, read on the forward strand.
ACTAAACGTATAACTGAAAAAGTAAATTTCATACATACTTTCCGTATAAGTGTCCCGAATAAACGTACTTTCCGTACGAAAGAAAGAACTGCATATAGGTGGTCAGGATTTCACATACAGATGGACGTATGTAACTTATAGCTGACGTTCGCAACATCCGAGGTACTGTACGTATACGTATGTAATGTACTGACGACTGTTAGATGTTAGACATCCTGCAACTACATAGGCAATATCTAAGAGGGAAAGAGGGCAGTACGTATATAGCATATGGATAACGTATGCTAAGTACTGATTAGTGTAGTAAACATAAGGAACCCGTATATTTTTACAATATACCGCTGTCTCAATAACGGGTTTTTCTCATTGAGCTTAGCTCGTTTATCAATTAACCTGCAACGACAGGGACACACACACAGAAACGTCGAGCGCAGTTAAAATTCCAAAGGCTTCTCCGCCGGGAATCGAACTCGGGACCCTGTACATCAAAGGCACACGAGATAGCCAATATAACAGCGTGGAGAGCATTCACGCGACCACTCGGACGATTGACAACATTATCACTATGCACATGACGTGTTGAATAATGGAATCGTTCCCGATTTCTGATTGTAAGGACTTTTTTTTTTCAAATGAAAAAATTCCCATAGTACATTTATGCAGAGTTTCACATCTTTTTCTCATTAAGAAGTAACTAATGGCTACAGTTTTTCGCACATAAAAAATTCCCATTGTATACTCGTGTCCAAAATTATTGTCGCAAATCTATAATTGTCTACTTGTAAGAATATAATTTAATAATGATTTTGCAGGGTACTTTTAATAGTGATACTATGTGTATAATCCGGAAATGTATATTTGTTGTAAATATCATACGAAAAGAATTATAAATACGAAAATTAGGATGAGTAAAACAAAATGTTGCTAAATTGGCAAGAAAGTTTTATTTTCGTTTTATACTTCTTATTTACTCCTCTTTTGACACGAAGCTTGCCACATACATGTATTTGCCGATTATACATATACTAACATTATAACAAATACCTGGCGAATTCGTTATCAAATTATATTCCTACAACAATATATTTATAGACATGAGACAATAATTTTGGACATGAGTGTACCACCTCCAAAAATTTAGGAACAAAATAAAATAGTGATTTTATAAGCATGCATGGAACTTGAAAATGATACAGCAGCTTAAAATGTGCTTCTACTCTGATATCTATAGCAATATCAGCTATTTATTGAAATTATAGTTTTGAAATCTAATGGTAAATACTGTATTAATAGTCAATTCACATTCACAATTTTACACTTTGAACCCTAGAATTTAGTCGCAATTCATAGGCTAAGATCATTACTGTAGTTGAATGATTGGAAACCGTTTATTTTGTTAATTCAATAGTTAAAAATCGATTTTACGATTAATCACGAAAAGTTTTACGATTAATCACGAAATGTTTCTCATAGATCACATTCAAAATAAAAATTTTAAAACAACAATTTTGAAAGAATGATCGAAAATTATTTCTGAACTAAAAATGTAACATTTATATGTAACTAAAACTGTAACTTATGTAATTTTATTAAAAAACATTTCAAATAAAACTTTCTTAACAACACAATTTCAAATAAAAATATTTTTCAAAAATTTTCAATGATCGAAAAGCTCTTGAAACGAAAATTGCAAACATTTAAAAAAGAAAAAAACTTTTAGGATACATTTCGGAATAAAAATTTCAAAGTGATTATCCAATCAGGTTCCTCCAAAAATAATTTTCAACCAATTACTATAGGCTATGAGTCATGACTACAAATTCTAAGATTCATATTGTAACAATGATTCACTAAACATGTCTTACCAAAGATAATTTTCCAGCAAATGACAGACTATGAGTCAGTCTACAAACTTTAAGGTAAAAAGTATGACGTACTTGTTGTTGCATATCAATTGGTTTTAATTGTTATTTATGATGTTTCAAGCCCTAAATTTATAAGTTTTATTTGAAAATATAGAAATAAATTAATTTTACGTCAGAACACATCTATCAGATTACAAAAATGTAGCAAAGCTCTATTTCATGTTTCAAACTATCAGATGAACAGTTTTAGTTTATTGCAATTTCTGTTTCTATTTGAAGACGAAATACGCGAATGTGACATTGGAATATTTCCGTGTTATACAATAAAAGAGTGTAATGTAAACGTTTTATTATTATCATTATTACTCCATATTAACCAATTATTGTATAAATATTAAAATCATTAGCAAATTCGGTCCAAAATTAGTGACTAGCACCTTGAACCAGGCATATGTGAAACACTTAACTTTCTTGCATAATTTCCAACAAACAACAATTTAATCCTCATACGCAGTTAGCAAAAATAATAAATTTTGCAAATCAAAAAAAAAAAAATGATAATGGACAAGATACATGCTACTGAAACTGTTAACGAATTCTCAGATGAGAAAAAATTTAATCATCATTAGATTTACAAATATAAATAAATAAATGTACATCTAAATTGATGTATACGTAAGAACGAACCACAACAGTGGAACGGACTACGTATCAGGCGAAGTTTTAAAAGACAAAGCAATTTAATTCTCTTAAACAAAATAAAGTAATGGAAAAATAATAGTGTAATTCTAATACTTATATTGAATCAGAATCACGTTAGTGAAACTGATACTAATTCGAACTTGTAAACATTTCTCAGGAATAGTTTTCGAGAAAAGAACAATAACGTGCTAATCCAATTCAATCTATGTCATTCGATATTTGTTCAATTTTTATTTTAAGAAATAACACGCATACTCTTATAATACTACTTTTTAAAATGAAATATTTTTGAAAGAATTGTACTTACTTCGAAATCGTTAAGTTGAATCTCAAAAAAAAAAAATAACTGAGTTGAGTATTTAAATACAAATTATTAAAAGAAGAATTGCTAATAAAACACACAGTATAAGGGCAACGTCTGTCACTGATGTAGATTTTACAAATGAAATTGAAAATGATTCTATCAGATTTGACTAATCAGACATCAAATAAGGTATCAAATAACGTCACCATTAGCCAATGAGAACAAAGCTTACAAACATTGCACAATATTGCACCATATTGTGCAATGTTCAACACGAAAAATATAATGTCAGCAATTTCTTCATTCGTCACAAACATAAATTGAAAATATCGACGCCTAGGATTGGTTAAGAGCCATTCTGACGTCACTCATCAATACTTCATAACATTGAATCACAATTACGGAAAATATAGTTCTCTGTAATGGATGTTATTTAGGCATTGACATCAATATTTTGTATTTTGGAATTGTTTCATTAGTATAATATTTTTCTTCATGGCATCGTGGAGTTAATTCGATACTTTTCCAAAATAAAAATGTTTAATTGATTTATTACGACATTCAATAATCAAGACATCGAAAGTGATTTATAATAAATTCATGAATATTTTTCATTTTTCCAAATGTTTTTACAAACAAACTTTATAGCATCATGCCATTCAGATATAAAGCAGTCATCTATATATATTGTGAAATGTATTTTCATTCTATTTCCTACCGATCACATCGACTCATTTCAGTCAAAATTTGTTTTAATGCTGATCACTACTTTAAAGGAATCACTGCATTTTAACTGAATCAGTGTTAAAAATAAATAAATTAAATATGACTTAGTATTAAAGATAATGCCTCAATGAATTAACTTGTATTTCTTAAGGACTATTTACTTTTATTGTGTGGAACACATATGAAGAGTCCACGATTAATTAAATCAGGATTTAAGGTTACTTTCTTTTTTGAATGAACAAGACTGTTTTTAAATCACAAACAAAGAGGTCCTATTGGATAACAAAAACGATTTACGCTTTGACCAATTATTGCTTTACTGGAAACTGTTGGTTTCCTTTTATAGTTTTTTGTATGATGTCTCATATTTTTAAAGTTTTATTTTTCCTTCATATGCCTTGTCTTATGGATTACCTGCATGTGTAATTCACTGTTACTCTTTGTTGCACGTATTCTATACATTTGCACGAAGGTAAGCATTTGAATGTATTGTAGGTATTATATGCTACCCGTCTGTTATATACAGGGTGTTCATTTATTATCTAGCCAAACTCCACTCGTGAAATCCTCATACCTAAAGAATAAAAAAGTCCATATGAATATAAGGCGAAAAACAAATTGTTTGAAAGTTACGGGATGCCGAAATCGAGAAAATTGTAACTTTGAGTCTGCCTAGCTGGAAAACTATGAGAGATATCAAAGGCAGTTAAAGAAATATTAAAGGAACTAGTAAGTTGTCTATCTAAATAACCATGTTTCAGAGTTGGGTTGTACCGGCGCACATGATTTTAGAGAGAAGGGAGAAAGAGTGAAACCTATACTGCAGCTCCCTCTTTCAAATCATATGTACCGGTACAACCCAACTCTGAAACATGGTTATTTAGATAGACAGCGTACTACTTCCTCTAATATTTCTTTAACCGCCGTTGATATCTCATAGTTTTCAAACTAAGCAGCCTCAAAGTTACAATTTTCTCGATTTCGGCATCTTGTAACTTTGAAACAATGTGTTTTTTGCCTTATATTCAAGTGGACTTTTTTTATTGTTTAAGTGTGAGGATTTCACCAGTGGATTTTAACTACATATAAATGAACACCCTGTATAAGTAATGGTCATATATAAAACATATATAACAGATTTTTAAAAAGAAGAGTTTTTAACTACATAACCTATTAACCACTTACTTCAACGGATCCACAAGCAGGTACAAAATATTGGTTGATTCTAAACATAGTATACCACACAGTTTTTTTTAATTAACTAAATAAATATTAGTGACTTACTTGCGAGTATTATTTTTAATATATTCGTCAAACAGGGGAATTCATAATCAAACACATAGCCATACACTACATTCATTGTAAACACAGATATAATATACAACATCCACTATGCACACTTTTACTGCAAATGAACTCCTGATTGATTTCTTTCACGTTCCGGGACCTCAGTGAAAGCAAAAAAAAAAAAAAAAAAAAAAAAAGAATAGCATGACCTGCATTCATCACCAAACTATGTTGTTTAAAAAAACACTGATCGATCGTCTACTTCGTATATTCCATTTAGTCGCCGCAGTGTTGATCGCTACTCCTTTGCACTATTATATATACACATTCAGTTTCCACTCTGTATTCATATTTCTGTGACATTGATCTTAATACTGTTATCCCATCTGAGACTATGTTTCCCAATGGTCTTTTTCCAATTGGGTTTCCAGTTAAAAGTGTAAAAGTGTTCCTACTTTCTTCCATTCTGGCTTCATGATCTTCCGACCTGAGGGCTCTAAACTTAATGACCCTAATAATGTTACAAAAACCATATAAATAATGCAGTTCCTCGTTCTGGATATTCCTCCATTCCCGTTCTTCGTAGATCCGCATATTCACTTCATGATTACATTTTAAAATACTTTCAGTCTGCGTTCTTGCCTCAAAATAAGCGACCATGTTTCCTATCCATACAGTAGAACAAGCACAATTATCATTTTTCATATTTTAAGCTTCTAATTCTTCGGCAGAATTCTCGAAGACAAACGATTTTTGACTGAAAAATAACACGAATTTTTTGCTTTCAGTAGACATTTTCTGCACACTTCTAGTTTTGATCTGCTAAAGGTTTATCCTAGATATTTAAAAGTATCCACTTTGTCGAAGGTGTTACTCGATATTTTGACACATCCATAATTTGCAGTATTACGATCAGGAGGTGGAAAAGAGAGAGAGAGGTGGAAAAGCAGAACCTAAACCGTATCTCCCTCTATAAAATCCGTTGGGCAGATAGACCACAATAAAAAATAAAAGGGCAGTAATAAGGTGTAAGTGCCTATGAAATTACTGAAAACATAATAAACTAAAACGAACTTAAAAATAAATTATTATTTTTTCTTATTAACTTCTACAGGCTTTATACCAATTGTTCTATTTACTTTATTATTATATTTATTTAACAATTCTTGTAAAACACGGTCGTATCCAGAAGTAGTAGGACTGATTTTTTTAATTATTGATCACTTTGGTACATCGACTTCATACTGTTCAAAATAGGCCCCTTGGGCATTCACACACTTCTGGTAGCGAGCCTTCCAGGTCGCGAAGGCCTTCTGGAAGTCGTCCTCTTAAATGCCGTTTAGCGCCCTCGTCGTCGCCGCTTGGACCGCTTCCACCGAGTCAAAACGATGCCCTTTGATCTGCCTCTTGATACGGGGGAACAGGAAGAAGTCCGGCGGTGCCAATCAGTGTTGTAGGGGGGTGAGGCAACGTGGAAATGCCGAATTTGGTCAGGAGATCTCTCAAAATCCACGCGCCGTGGCACAGCACGTTGTCGTGGTGGAGCTTCCATTTCCCCACCAGGCCTGGTCGCACGAGTGTCATCCGATTTCGCAGCCGTGTGAGCACTTCTACGTAAAATCTTGCATTTATACTCTGTCCAGGAGGTACAAACTCCTTATGGACAATGCCATGACGGTCAAAGAATGCAATCAACATCGATTTTACTTTTGATTTTGACATTCTGCCTTTCTTTTTACAGGGTGATTGTGCGGCTCATGGTATCCTCCTTGTACGCCTGAGTATACATGTCCTTGGTTTCGGTCGCTGATTTTGCCAGTTTGACGCAAAACTTGATGGCGTACCGCTGTTCCAAATTTCGCTCCATCGCAACTGACGACGAGGCGTCACAACAGGAGGTCACTAACACAGTGGTCCACACTCAACTAACGTACGCAGGCGACTGCTGCCAGTCGACACCTGTTTCCAAGGATCCCCTCCATAACATCCGGCCTTGCAGCCCCCCTACATTGCTCCACGTGCGCGGGAAAAATCAGTCCTACTACTTCTGGATAGGCCCTGTATATCTATCCATTTATGATATCCTTAAATACTAAAATTTTTCCACATGTTTTGTTTAAAGGTTCTGTTAAAACGTTCTACTATATGTTGTTTTATGAAAACGCATGCTCAAAATAAAGGGCTCAAAATTTTAAAAAATCGCAAAATATCATCTATCTATGACTTACGGTTTCCGAGATATGGCTTCTTAAATCTACCGAAATCCGAACTTCTTTGGCCAATATTTCAGGAACGGAAAGAGTGAACGAAACATTCCGTCACTTTCCCAGATAAGGTTTGACATTCTATCGAATGGAAGGCTCAAAATTGGAAAATTAGAGTCATAGACACACACACACACATACACACACACACACACACACAGAGAGAGAGAAAGAGAGAGAGAGAGAGAATTCAGTAATTAAGTTTTCAAATTCGTTGAAAATGTAAAATCAGGCAAATGTTTGGTTAAAGAAACTTAATGTAATGAGCTTCTGGACTTCAAAATTTGTTCTAAAAGTTTTTATAAAACACGTCCTGTACCAGACGAGACAAGAAGAAAGTGAAAGATGGCAAAATTTACTTCGGAATTAATAAACTGTATTTTTTGTATATAGATATCAGATAAGAAGTTACATCTTTCCCTAGAATATAATCTTCGGTTTGAATAAGCATACAAGATGCCTCCATAAAGTAACCGAAATGTTTTTCGAAAGAAGACAAATATTTACCTTCAAATGAATTAATTCCCTTCAAACTGATCATCGGAGGAGATCACCATAGATTCATCCAGAGCTGGGTTTGGGATTGGTGTTACCTAAACTATTAAAGATAAGGGACCCTTTATGTGTCCAGATGAACATAGACACACTGTATATACAAATGAAAAAGTAGTGGTATTTTAGGAAGCAAGCTAGCAGAAGGGGCCCCATTATTTATATCATAGGACCCTATACAACACGAAGCGCTTGTGCTATATGTAGATTTCATTTTATTTATTCTTTTTCTTCTGTTTTGGAAATGTAAATCCAGTTTTTCTTTAGTTTTTGGAGCAATAAATTATACCTTGTTTAGCTTATACATAAGTCCGGCATTGTGTCCATCTTTTGTGCAGCTCTAAGAAATTCTATTGGTAGATAGGCTTTTAAAGTAAGCAGTCACAAAGTACTCTCAACATTTGATGTTTTCCTTTTGGGTCTGGCTGCAAACACAAGGTTTGATTGTGTTTTATTCATTAAATACTTATAACATTGTTTCCTTATGGCCTTTTGCTACTCAGTCTAAATGCGAAGTAAAGAACAAACACAGAATTTCACTTATTTAAAATTAACCTACATCTTTCTTTGCTGATTTGAAGCATAACTGACAATTGCTGCATGGTTACAATCTTACCAATGCAAGAGGTTTCTCTACATCTTTTCTCACTCCTTGAAACTTCAGGACACTATGACCTTAGATACTCCCATCATCTTTGTTTTCATATTTGAATGATCTACATTTGATACACCTATCTTTTTCTATAATTCTACATCACTATATCTGTCCGTTTCGGTAAAAGAATTATCCAATTTTTGATCCAAAAACTTGAAAATAGGCAGGCAAACAAGCTCTTAAAATTTAAAACATAGGCAGTAAAATAGGCATTGAAATGATGAAGATAAATACTCAATACAATTAAAAATAAATTCAAGTCATTGATAATGTTCATAGATAAAGAATATAGAAGCATACCTGTTTGTTAATATCTTCTTTTACTGTATATATAAAAACGAAGCTTGATATGCATTCCATGTACATTTGGTAAATACATTCTATACAGCACTTTATCCTACATATAATAGTCCACATTTTATACAGTTTATCAATAGACACAACTGTCCGGAGTTTTACAGCAGTTTATCATTACACATAGCAGTCCAAAGTTTTATGACACTACAAACACTACCTATATTTCTCGGAAAAGGCAGAATCCTTTCTTGAAATACTAAATTACCATATATATTTTCTCCCAATAATGTCTTATTTTAAAGAAAATGCATAGAATAGGCAACATTAGGCACTAAAGCAATTATTTAGGCAGGGATGGGCGAAATAGGCAAAATAAAATTGGCTTAAATTGAAACTATAATCCCCAATATAAACTTTAAAACGTTGTTTTAGATCATATCTTTAATGTTAAAGAATAGGCATTTTGCCTAACATCCGGTCTCTCATCATTACCTATATCTGTCGCAGACTTACCCAAATACCAACTGGATCAAATCAGTTTGAACCATTAGAGATAGGAAGTTTATCTGTTAGATATAACTCCCTCGTGTGTCGTCACAGTACAGTTACATTTTTCAGGAGTTTTTCCTTTTAAAGCAGTTTGGCTTCTTTACAGTCGCGTCTTTACTTTCTCATGGGAATTGAAAGTAATGAGCCCATGATGCGTCCTGTTCAATTTGTGTTCAATCCTGTCCAATTCCAGAAGAAAGAGTTCCCATTAAGACATAAAGGCATCAAAGATGAACGGCATTAGGAGAGTACTACGATATGTTCCAGAAGAAGAAAAAAGTTTTATTTTGATGTTTCGGAGAGAAATGTTTGTGATCTACTGCCAGACGATGGATTTCATTGACTCTGTGTTTCATTTGTTTTCAAAAGGTAAAGATATTTTTCAGAGTTACAATTTCTTAAAGCATTTTCTTTACTTTTCCATGTTTGCTTTTATGATTTATGTTATTGCCATGTATATTATTATTTGAAAAAATAATGAATTTTCAGTAGAAAAAAAACATAATTTTTAATCCCTAGATTTCCGTTGTTTGGGAAAAATAATGGGATTGCAGGTATATACATGTCAGCGCAGCTAAATACGTACACCAAATATTCAGTGCTGAGACGTTCATGACGAAATTCGCTAAAATGCGCCTCCCATATGTTCCACGGTCTTGGACAAGTCCGATTTGACGAATACTCCGAGAGACAGCGCTAATACCGCCACGCTGTGCAGTGTTGTTTGTTTCGGGAAGGTTCCGTGGAAGGACGTTCTGATTTCAAACTCAGAACATTGCCGATTGCTTACAGCAATGTACACCTTATTTCGTGTCCGTCTAGGAACACTTTGTTTTGTAACTGTAATTTTAGTATTTGTGATTCCATAGCTATTAAATCAATACCAAGCATTGTGCAGCGATATACGCCAAGGGTTGTGCAGGACTGACTGCAGAAGGCAAAGATGTTTTCATTTGTCCAACATGTTCTATGTAATATTGATGTAGTTTTTTTTAAAGTCACAGTACAAAAAATGAAATGAAATGAAATCTTTGAGTTTTACGTCCCACGGTTATGCCGGTTAGGCTAAAGGAGACGGTGATGATGAATAATGAATGAAAATGGTGGAATGAAGAAAGTGGGAGGAAACGGGAGAACCCCGAGGAAACCCACGCACACGGTGTTTGTCCACAACAAAGTTCATTTGGCGGGCGCTGGGATCGAACCCGGGATCCCAAGCACCAGAGGTGAACGCTCTACCACTGAGCCACCGCGGCCCCAAGTCACAGTACAGTGACACTGTTTTTCTTCTTATAGACTAAAACTTTTTAGTTTGAAACTTCATTTCAACTTTGGAGATTATCGTTTCTATATTTTATCTTTTTATCTTTATCTTACACTTTGGTTATTCTATCTTTTGCTTCAGCCATGTTGTGTAGTAATATTTGAGTTCGTATATTACAGACGATGTAAGCAGTTGCAAGATTTATTACAGGTTTCTAGTTTAGTATCCTAGACTTAGCGTAATTACTTGCACGTGTTGGTAAATACGCCACTTTGTAACACTTTTTTCTTTTACCTTGGGTACAAAAAAGAAGTGAGTCGCACCATTGTCTTTTTTTTTTCTACACGCGGAAAAGACTACTCTGCAACGCACATGTGTTTTTCTTTTCTGTTTCTTGAAAATTAAGGCTATATAAAATACATCCTTAACATGTCGTATTTACCTGCACCTATCTTATTTTAGAATAACGTAAGTAACTAATTTTATGACAACATGCTGTATTTATAATGTATCTCCGAAGTGCATATAAAATACGTTTAAAATTAATATGTTTCATTTCAGGCCCGTAGCCCAAAAATGTAGGGAGGCCCGGTAGAAGTTAGGGGGGCACGACCTAACCATATTATAGTTCATTTACAAGTCTACCGTGAAAATTTTAGGGAGGTCAGTGAAAATTTAGGGGGCCCGGCCCTCTAGCCCCCCGTGAATACGTGCGTTTCATTCTATTGTATTTTTTCAAGTTTTATTCTATGCACTGTTGCTTTTTTTTTTTTTTTTACGAAACTCTATTCATATAGTCCATCTTCACCTTGGACCCTATCCAGTGGCGTATTTACGATTTTGTTTCGGGAGGAGCTTTGCTAACTTTTGGGGGGGCTTTGCCTGGAAATGTGAAAATTCTGCAAGATATTTCATTTACTTTACTATACTAAATAAGATTTCGGGGGGGGGGGGTTAAGCCCGAAAGCCACCCCTAAATACGCCACTGGCTCTATCCCTCGGAACATATCCAATACACTTGCGACAATCGTCAAACTCTCACCAAATACCCGAGCGCCAATAATTTTCCCCTCTTTGGTAACTGGCGAGGTCGCCCATTTGACACTATTACTGTCAGTGGCGGCGATTGGACGTTAAAAGTGGGGGGCATGACATGACGGAAGGTTGTATAACTAACAGGATACTATTTTTTTCTTGTTAAAATACCGTATATCGTATTTCATATTTTATTAAGTAAATTGACAAGACCAACGCAAGTATATACTAGCCCTTTGTACTCTTAAACAGAGATTTGATTCCTTGCTCATAAACGTCTTAAATTCAAAGCGGCTGATTAATATATTGAATCAGGCCCGTATCCACGGGGGGGCTAGGGCGGGCCGGGCCCCCCTAAACTCTGGCTGGCGTCCTAAGAAAGTTTCACGGTAGGCTTGAAAATGAACTATAATATGGCAATGAAGTATAATATGATTGGGTCGGGCCCCCCTAACTTCTACCGACCCCCCCTAAATTTTTGGGCTGGCTACGGGCCTGTATTGAATCCTTATAAGAAACGAAAGTATGCTGAAATTGTTGTGTTGCAATAGGTTAATTTTTGGGTTATTTTCCGTGGCAATTAAAACGCAATTTCTGCAGCTTTTTTAGCTCCACGGGAGGATAACCGTCACGTACTCACGCAACATCGAATATTATATGGCACCATTTTTTCTATGAACCAGTAATACATACAAAAACTTTACATTTCCAAATGAAACTATATACATAAATGGGTTACATAAAAAAGTGGGGGGCAACTGCCCCCGTTTGCCCCCTAATCGCCGCCCATGACTGTCTACTGAATTTACTACACATTGGCGTTCTAATCCTCCTCCCTAACTTTATTGAGTTTGCCCTAACACACCACCACCAACAAACAGCCTGGCATTACGGTCGCCACTTGACCATTGCGAACCGATCCATGTGACCTGTTTTCTACTCCAGGTATATTCATTAAATTTGTAAGTCTCAGTATACTGTATATATATCAAAAAGTTTATGTTGAACAAAAGGTGTTATGCATCAATTGACCAAGCGCCATTTTGCGATTTTCGAGATTTTTACATTAGTCAGTAGGAAACAATGTAAATAATGTTAAAAAATGGTTTGAAACCTTACTATTCGCTTAAACGTTCAGCGAAAGATATTCGTCCAAGCGCCCAGTATAGGAGAGTAATGGGAATATGTTTTTATTTCCTTCAATATCTCTGAACTGTGTTTTGGCGCTTGGTCAATTAATGCATAACACCGTCCAATTGTAGCTTTATGGATCACACAAGTCTTCTGCCGTTAGCAGAAAACTGGTTTTCGCCTTAGATGAAGGGAAATAGTGCGTGGTGAAATATTTGGTAGTGAAAGGAACTCCGCTTCGAGACTTTCAAACTTTGATAAGTGTGAATGTGGCAAGGCGTATAGAACGGCCATGTCCGCCAGTTATTCTGTCGATAGATTTGACAGCAAAAAAGTCAGAGAAAGCAAGAACTGTTCTTAGAAGCCATTCGGGTCCGCACGAATAGATTCCATCTCCTCAATTAGTTTTCTTTTAAAACCGAAAGTGATAGAAATGTCCTACTTACGGTTTCAACATTGGTATTCATAGAGCAAAGTCGTTAAGATATTTTCTTATGTTGACTCAGCATCCTAAGAATAAGTCTTATGTAAATTAGTATCCCTCTATTCAAACAAAAATGATGGAAATTATTATTTCGGTTTCAACAAATATTTCCATAGTGAAAAAAACGGTATTTGTAATAGTTAGCGAGAAGCAGATCTTTGATATGGATTCAGTAACATAAAGTTCAGTTCTGACATTTTATGTGTCTATCAAAGCTGGAAGGCAGAGATTTATGACTTCTTGTTTGAGTGCTGAATTCACATAGAGCTCCTTCGTGGCTAAGCAGTTAGCGTACGCACCTTTGGCGTGGAAGATACGGGTTCGATTCCCGGCAGGAGGTCATGTAGTTCGTATTCCAAGGTAATCAATAGATTCATGTCTCATAGAGCCTCGCTGTAGAAAGGGATGTTAAATTAACTGAACTCAAGGTCTATCGTAGTTTCCCAATGTAAAAGGAAGCTGTATTTCGTTTAACTCTATTAATAATAATTATGAGGAAGTCTTCCAGTGCATGCATTAGCCGATAACAAGATTATTGAATGGCCAAGAGGAAGTGGCTATACTAAAACGCTACTATTTACAAATTGGTCAAGAAATAAATCATCTGGTGTAAGATGTAGCTAAAGAAATATGTTGTCTCTATATGCAGTCTGTCTAATTTGGAAGGACACGATTGAGAAACGCTCGTACATATGTTCATTCCAAGGAAAGTGGTAAAATGTCGTCCAGTTATAGAAAGTAATCGTCACAGTTCATATTCCGTTCGTGTTACATGCATTTTACAATTGTAAATACGGTTTTTACAATTATGATTTTGCACCAATATTGTCAAGTTGATGCATAGTTCTAAGAACGGAAGTGACAAAATAATATTTATATATCTTTTTAGAATTAAAAATATTAAAGATTACGATCCCAAAGTATAATGTATATGATAACTGTTGCTTTCCATGCTAATCTAATGGCTTTTGATGTACAGAGTCTCGCGTTCGATTCCCGGTGGGAGAATCTTAAAATTTGAACGCACGATTCTGATTTGCATTTCATCTTAAACTGCATGTCCACGTCTCATATGGTCCGCTTGGGTGCTAGGTTGTGTAACTAAAAAATTGACATTTCTGAGGAAGAACTTTCAAATTTAATATCACATGAAAAACTCACATTTCTTTTATGATTTTAACCATAGAAAGTAATTATAAAGTTTAATTTATAATGCTGATACTGAATAACATTCTCTTGCTGGGATTTATATGAGATATTAAAGTTCAAAGATCTCTCCTGGAAAATTTCAATTCTGGAGTTATTCCACTTGGCATTCTAGTGGTTTATTAATCCCGACCTGGATGCAAAACTCCAACGAACCAATTAATATGATACCGTCGAACATTTAAATAAATAAGACCAAATAAACTTTTTATAGATATTATTACATTAAAAATTTTAAAATTGTCAACAGAGATTTAGTAATTTTTATACTTATCAGACAAATCCGACAAACATCTCACTTTATTCGAGGTACTACAGCACGCAGTGCGTCTCGAATCTACGAAACTTTTAAATATTTTCTAAACTACACTTCCAGCGTTGTTGCAGACGGTAGCCTAATGACAAACAGGCTCTAGCTGTAAATGATTAAACTTACCTAAAATTATTCCAAGGTTTTAAACTAATATAAATTAACTATAAAGTAAGGACACTTTTTTAACTTTAGTATAAAAAATTAAAATATATTGTAATAGTTTCCCTGGCATTCTTCAATCGAAAATTTCGCCATTTATACTTTAAAATAATTTAATTATATTTTGTTCCCTCATTGACTAGAAATACTAAAATCTTTTGAATTCTTATCTGCATTGCCAATTCTAGCAGTAATGCTGGATATATTTTCATGGCTTTATTTATATAGTCTTCTTCTTCCTGTTCTCCTCAACCATAGGTTGATGGGCGACATGGGAACTTTAGAACTTTTCTCTCTGTTGGAAGAGCTGTTTTATACTTTGATAGGATCTCTTCTTCTTAATTGCATCTAAATATTATATTCTTGGTTTTCCTTCTGTCTTTCCCACTATCAGCACAGTGATCCAATCGGATGTCGAATAAGATGACCCAGCTATTTCTTCTTTTTCCTATTATCTTCGTGATCTGTCGTCCTTCATTAGCTTCCTTTAGTACGTCTTCATTCCTTTTCCTTTCGGTCCATGATATGGGCAGCATTCTTCATCAACACCACATTTCAAATGCTTCCAGCTGGGATATTTAATCTTTTCTCAATATCCACATCTCTGATCCGTACAGCACTACGCTCCATACCAGTGTCTTAATAAATCGTTTACGAATGACCAGCGACACATTTCTTGATGTTAGTAGTCCTCTTTTCTTATTGAATGCTTGTTTAGCCTGCGCTATTCTGGAACTTAGGGTCTATGTCTTTTTCACTTCTTCCGTCCGATCCATATAGTACAACGCTAAAATCATACAATCCAAGTCGAATGTACACTCGAAAGTGATACCTTCGTGTACTACTTTTTGGTAGTGCTTTCAACTGTTGGTAAGAAATTTTAAGAAATGTTAATAGATAACATGCGAAGTGTTATAAATCTGTATTGCTCCCTTAAGTATGATCGTAAACATTTCAGCATGAATAACTTATGCCACATATCAGCTCAGTATAAGGGAAACTAGTACAAGTATTATCAGAAAAAGTATGAGAAAAAGATTGTGTTATATAGATAAAGAAAATGATATTGAAGATTTACTTCGGAGTAGTGAAGAGGAAAATATTTTTATGCTAATGAAGATTTTTTTGGAATGAAACAAATTTAAGACAAGTGAAGCGCTTTTTTTAAAATTATAATGTGGTTGAGCAGTATGTTTCTCAAATTAAAAATATACTCCTTCTTGAGGGAGTACTATTTGAAAAATTAACTATATTATTGAAATGATAAAGTAAATCGTTTAATGGACGATTTCTTCCAAGATTATAAAGGTCATTTGGCCTCATTTACATTTCAATTGTCCTTTACCTCAACTTCTAATTTGCTAGATGCAAAGAAGAAAAACGCCAGAAACTATTTACACATTATTTGAATTCTATCAACAAGTGTTGAAATAGAAAGTTCTACGTTTATCTAACATAACTACTAGTTTGTTTTCTTATTTCCGTATGAGAAATTTGTGACAAAATGTGAAAAAAGAAAACTCCCATTACAGAGACCCGGGTTCGAATCCTGTCGTAGCAATTATTTTTTCTTTAATGCAAGGTAGTTTACGTAGTTGCTATTATAATTCTGTTATTAATTATTATTATTATTATTATTATTATTATTATTATTATTATTATTATTATTATTATTATTATTATTATTATTATTATTATTATTATTATTATTATTATTGCAAAGTGGAAACCTGTTATCATATTTTATATTTTATGAAGTTTCTGATTGGATTTCAATTCTTTTTGTTGAAGGATCAACACATTCCATTGTAAAGGGTTAAGAGAGATAATTATCCTGTTGCTTTTTATTCTTTTAGTTGCACACTACACCAAGCCTGGATGCTACATTTCACCTTTCTATGTCTACGGGAGGTACCCTAAAAGTTTTGATGATCATAAGTAAGTTAATAAGTAACGAGATCAATGCACTTCGCATACTAAAAACTTTTAAACCATCATGTTGTAGGAAAAGTCATGACGTATTTTGAAAAATCTTCATGACATATGATGATTTGTGGGTATATTAGAGTAATTCGGATATATGCAATAGTTATGTCATGAATAGCTAAGAGACAACACATAAAATTTGGAAGACCAAAAATTGAATGTTCACCATATTTTATTGTTCTACTTCAGGAAAGGGAAGAACGCGAGAAGAGTTTTTTGTAATTTTTACTGCCTTGATGTTTCTGTGTTTTTCCCTGTTCTTAAAGAGTTACTGGAGAAACTGTAAAAGTCAGTTAAACGAGTAAAATTAAGTAAAGGGCGTAAAAATAGGAAAAATAAGATACTGAGAAAGGTTCGTTCAAACTTAAAAATCCAGGGCCCTGAAACACCAGATTCCAGTCAAGATAAGTGTCTTTGTTCAGTGCCGTGTCTTTTGTACCTTTTGTAAATCGACTCACTGACTAAAACCAGTACTTAATTGATGTGTGTAGTCGAGTTGTTTCATTGGATTTTATTAAACACAGTAGTTATCAGGTGTCCTTTGTGGGTAGATAAGCAGTGGCGAAGGGTCGTAAGAGGCCCTGAGGCCCGGCCTACCCATTTACTTTCAGAAATTATAACTTATAATTAATCCATTTCCTTTGCACAGAATGTATGATAGTTTTCTAAGTTGAAAAAAAATATTGTTTGATAAAGAACTCATGGTTAACACCACTGCTAGGAGGCTCACCGAGAAGTGTCTCAGGCGGCAGTAGAACTACCACCAAGCTACTCAGAAAATCCCGCGAGAGGACGTGTTGGTAATAACCTGCGAAAGAGACCGGCCTCAGCGTTTATCGACTTTCGTTTCTACATAAAGCGTTTCTCTCGAGACCTTCGATTTCGATTCGATATGTCTAACAAATAAAGAGCAAGAGAATGTAGAGCCCCATTCCGTACCAACTTTGCTTAATTTTGCGAACTCTAACGCAACGCAAAAGCTGGAGCAAGCTAAGGTGCTACGCCTATTATCGCAAACTAATGCCTTTTTATTCCGTTACGTTGGCGCAAGACTGTACGAAATCAAACTCGAGTTCATTAGAACTGAGTAGAGAGTGTGCGTCTTCGAGATATTGTGAGTGACGTTTTTTCTTACATTCGCAAAAGTGAATGAGAGAAAATGTCAGTAAGTGGAGGATATGAACATAATATAATTCCTACTAAAGAATCTTCTATATCAGTGGTCTTTTGAAAATTCATGTGTTAATAAGGAACGAAGACTAACGCCTGTGTTGAAAATAGAACAAGCAGAGGGCAAGACAGTTCTGTATGCATTGGTACAAAAATATTTGGGGTTGTTAACATATAAAGATAACGTAGGAAAAAATATTTAAGTATGATTCTGCTTCTGAAGGGGAATTAAGTGACACACAAAATGACTTGATTCAATGTTTGTCATGTGTTTTGAAGAATATAATTAAAGACGAAATTTTACAAGCAGGGTTTGTTTCAGTTATAGACTAAACAACATGGAACTTATGCAGAGTAGTTTTGAAGTATGATTTGCGTCATACTAAAGGCTTGACTACTACAGGAAACAACGGAGCTCTTTAGTATGGCACTAATCGCGCGCCAGAACGACTCTGAATAAGGCCCCATATGTTTCTTGTAGAGCGCAAATAATTGGATAATCCACCTTCCCCATCCGATCACGCCCAATTAAAACAACGGCATTACGGCGAATTAAGATAAGCTATGAGTCACATACGTGAATTTCATTATGAAAATTGAGATCCGGATCGAATAAGTGCTGTCGATGGATTACAATTACGTTAAATTTATGTGAATTTGTTTTCTTCTATTCCTGTAGTAAAATATTTATGTCTAATCTGTTTCATTTATTATTATTATTATTATTATTATTATTATTATTATTATTATTATTATTATTAGTAGTAGTAGTAGTAGTAGTAGTAGTAGTAGTAGTAGTAGTAGTAGTAGTAGTAGTAAAAGTAGTAGTAATAGTAGTAGTAGTAGTAGCAGTAGCAGCAGTAGTAGTAGAAGTAGTAGAACATTGGGCCTACCCTCTTGAAACTATCACCCTTCGCCACTGTAGATAAGTGGGCGTGTAACATTGTGAACGGTTTTGCTTTGGAGTCATATGCGCTAAGCAATATCTGCCAATTGTTCAAGACTAGACGAAATCTGCTGTAATAGAGTTAGTCAGAAGGGATTTCGACATAAGTAGATGAAGTGGAGATTGTTGATGTCTTAGAAGCAGTTCCAAAATGGATACGCAATGTGGAGCGAAGTGATTATATTCAATGATGATGTAAAGGGGTGACCTGTGGGAGACATTCAGCGGGCATACCTCCGATCGTGATTACGTAAGTTACCAGTATTTCTGCAGTACTATTTTCATCCCACTCCAGTGTATATAAAGTTTTCTTCTGGATGAAATCATTCGAAATCATTGCACGTATAGATACCTGAAGGAAATTACTAACATACAGTATTAAAACATACCAAGTGATTTTATAATCAATATTGGGTTGCTGTTTGTTACAAAGAAGAATTCGTTTAAAAAATGTGTTCACAATGAGTTTAATGTGTAGTCAATGGATGTTTTTAAAGCTGGTATTGCAAGAAGTTTCTGCTACAAACACAAACTTGAAGAAAATGTTCTATTAGAACAATTTATCTACTTTCCAGACGAGAGAGTGTTTATTGTACTTTGATCTATCATAATGTGTACACTCTGACGTTTATGGAACCATATACAGAAAAAATGAACCGTTTATGGGGATTTACTTTACTCTAAATTTTCTGGACAGGCAGAGAGAGCGTGTTCCATTACAATTGCAAGTTCTTCAAAATGTACTCTTTACTTTACGCCGGAAAATGTTTTCAGAGTTCACAGTGAATCTAGTTCACAGTGAATCTAGTTCACAGTGAATCTAGTTCACAGTAGGTATACGTATATTAGTAATAGAATATGTTGTTTTAATGTTATTATAGTGTACTCATTTCACCCCATAGGGTTACCTGCTTCGCCCCAACTATTTGTACATCTTTTTGTGTAAGAAGCTAGACTCACAGGTGAAATTCGTAATCTTTCCAGTTAGTCATTATAAAGGCTTCTGTGTTACTAAGAGAAATACCAATGTTGCCAACCAAATTGTCATTTAACCATTAACAATAAATTTGGCCATTCTAACTGCGTTGTGTTTCTTTAAGTACACTCTAATTCATGAAATCCCTTAAAACATAACTTATTCAATTTATCCCCTTTATACACATTGACACAGAATGGTGCGTCTTTCTATTATGAGGTGGTTTAACTACCGATGTGCTGAGACATACTTCGATGAAACAATCACCGAATGAGTAATAAGGATTGGAGTTCGCTGGATAGCAAAGCCTCTAAGACAGTAGGTTTACTACACATCATGTATAAATGCAGGCCATCATCCGAAGCATTGACTCCCAAGCAAACCAAGCTCCCGCATTGCACACAAAATTTTGGTATAGCAGTTGGTCTTAGTTATGTGTAGCTCACTATATTGGAATGTTAAATATAAATTTACTGATTAAATAAGATTTACTGATTGGGTAAAGATGCCCCACTGAGTGAAGACGCCCCTGCTCGAATTGCTCAAGACCTGTGACTCGTGGTCACAGCACTAAAAGGGTACACAGTCTTGAGTAAATGTACAGTGGAACTTGCATCGGAGAAAGAAGCTGCTTTTGTTCAGACCTGTTAATAAAGCTAAGTTACTCTTATTTCAGTGTCTATAATTTTAGAGAGTGAAGCGTAGTAATGCTCTTGACGGTAGTTAAATAGAAGTACACGAATAAAACATAATTGCTTAAGAACTTCAGTTCTTTACAGATGCTAATATACTTTGTAGTGTTTCTTCGTCCATGAATATGTCACCTGATCAACAAGGGCGTCTTTTCTTCAAAATTGGGAAAGTTGCCCCAGTGAAATCGAGGCAAAGATGCCCCACTTTGTAACACTAAAGGTTTAAGATTTCTGTTCAGGACAAACAGTTTATGACGTATTGCAAGAATGTGTACGTTCGTTATGTTGTAAAGAATGTTTGGTTTGAATATCAAACACTAATTGTTCTGTAATATACTGTAATTAATTGCTCACTCAGAAGCAAACGAGAAATTCCAATTTGGAACATAAACCTGGTTTAATGGCTGGGTTGCTGCTTTCAATGATATAATATTCTATTCATAAGATTTTTTCTTTTCGCTCCTTACATGATCAACATTGGACTGAATAACTTCACATAATGTATATGACACTAGTTGGTTGGCAAGCTGAATCAAAAGAATGTGCGTGAATTAAGTTTTAAGTAATTTGTGCGAGCTGAATATGTATGAGGGTTGTTCAAAATACTAAAAAATATCCTTAGGGAGGGGTCCTGCGACACACATGATTTGTCACAACTTTCTTTATCTGGTTGAATTATTTTGAAAAAGATAAATATCTGGGTGAATAAAATATCCCTTCATTGCAAAACGACGAGAATTTCCACTAATAAATCAGATATCACCATAGGTATACCAGTGTTGTAGCTAGTAAATTGTTATAAGAGGAGGCATTACTTTTTCAAGGAGCAGGTTTTCACATTAAAAGAAAGTCGTCCTTCCATCTGGTGTAGTTGCTAGTACGTGCCCCTTTGTTGCTCGAAGTCTCGGGTTCGGTTCTCTATGTGAACGCCTTAGAAAATTAGAACGATTACGGTGGTTTGGATTTAAACTGTAGGTTTGCTGTATGTCACTGCATTAATTGTGATAGCAAGAATCCAAGTTTGAAAAAAATGAACAAATGATAATAATATCAAAGGTCCACAATTCTTTTTTCTCTTTTATTTTTATCCATTGTTTACAAACGGGTTTAGAAAATATACGTGGAGAATACTTGTCATTTTGTTGAAAATTTTCTTTATAATTAGATAGATAGGTAGTAGAAATTGAAGTTAGTAATATTAGTGGTACAAAAACATAGTTGCCTGTTTCTATTATGTTTATGAACACATTTTGAAAAATTGTGAAATTCGGGCATCCCCCCCTACATGTATGTCGAAGATGAGCCACTTGAAGGTTTTTGTAAATGATTTATTTTAAGTTCTTAAATTTCCTGAAACAAAATCATCTTTCCAAGTATTACAAAGAAGACATCAATCTTCTAATTGATCATAAATTCGACAACCTCACCTCAATTGCAGGAGTGGAAAATGGGTAATAATGAAAAAGTGGGGCATCTTTACCCAAGTTACTCTCTATCTATATCTATATCTATCTATCTATCTATCTATCTATCTATCTTCTATATATATAGAAGTCTTTAAAAAATTACTAATTGCTTTTCTGATTCAATGACAAGTACAACATTTTTCTCTACAACAATTAATTTGCAAATATGTAATGGTAAAGTAAAAATTAAATTAAATTTGAGTTTCCTTCTTTAATTAATCAATTATTATTCCATCTCTTTTGTATTTAGACATCAGAGAGTGAAAGAAAATATATGCTGATAATGAATAACTAGTAATGATAATGCTACTGGTAATCTACTGACCTAATGCTAGTTGTAGTATTTGCTGATAATGGACTGGCCTGACACGAGGTCGGGCAGTAAGCAGAAGGCTACTTTCAGCATGGTTTTACTATGTCGAAACTAAAGTATCTTGTTAACACAGAGTAAATTTAGATCATTAGTCAAAATGACTATTTGCTGGCAAGCTCATAACAACTGTTCAAATGACAAAACAATAGGTTAAAATAAAACATTACAAAAGTCGTAAATCTGTACATCAAAGTATCTTTTATTAACAATGAGAAAGGCAGGTGGTTAAAATAACCAAATGTAACAAAATACAAATGGGTAACGTTCTGATAAAACATATGATAAATTAATAATTGCCGATTTAGAACATTTCACTACTGTAACATAGAATCGAATTCTAGGCCCTTGAAGCACGCAATAGTCAGCAACGAATACAACACTAGATATTCTTACCAATAGCACCAAAAGTATTCATTATTTCGTTAAAATCAACTAGAAAATTTAACACTTAAATAAATACATTTCTTGATCTAAATGAGGAAAATTTCATTTTGTTTGTTTAATTTACAGCTAGCTATTTAAAACATTACGTTTGTTGCACTGAAATTCATTCTTTAAAAAGAAAAGCAAGATATTGAAGGGACGGATTTACATATCAGCTGATTACTTCTAATTTAGACGTCTAGATATGCTACTTTAGAAAAAAAACGTTTTGGTCTTAATGTTCGCATTACAATCTATATGAATAGTTTTCTGTTTATCTCAATGCATAGAATTTTGTGCTCATTTTTTCAATTACAGGTTCTTATATGGCAATAGTTGTGAAGAATATATTTTTAGTGACATGGCATCAGTGATGAAAATTTTCCGGAAAATTTTGAAACGGAAAATTTTCCGATTCACAAAAACATACTCCACTTATTCCTACATCGTAGTTTAGTCAAGATGTGAGGTGGAAAATTTTCTTCTATATTTTTCCGGAAAATTTTCCGTTCTTAACGAATATCATTGATTAAGTAACAATTCGTCAGTATTCACAAAATTGATTGAATTCATATATAGAAATGTTAAAAAGTGAAAGATCGTTTAAAGAATCTGAAAACTTTCATGGCCCAGACAATTTTCAATATGATGTAGGAACTAGTGGAACAATTTTTCATAAATCGAAAAATTGTGTCCTGTACAATGAAAAGTTTCCGGAAAATTTTCCGATTCACAAAAACATACTCCACTTATTCCTACATCGTTGTTTAGTCAAGATGGGAGGTGGAAAATTTTCTTCTATATTTTTCCGGAAAATTTTCCGTTCTTAATAAATATCAGTGATTAAGTAAAAATTCGTCAGTATTCATAAAATTGATTGAATTCATATTTAGAAACGTTATCACTGTTCACTATCACGATTCACAAAAACATACTCCACTTGTTCCTACAGCGTTGTTTAGTTGAGATGTGAGGTGGAAAATTTTCTTCTATATTTTTCCGGAAAATTTTCCGTTCTTAACAAATATCAGTGATTAAGTAAAATTCGTCAATATTCATAAAATTGATTGAGTTCATGTATAGAAATGTTAAAAAATGAAAGATCGTTTAAAGAATCTAAAAATTTTCATGGCTCAGACAATTTTCAGTACTATGTAGGAACAAATTTTCATGAATCGAAAAATTGTGTCCTGTACAGTGATGAAAATTTTCCGGAAATTTTTGAAACGGAAAATTTTCCGATTCGTAAAAACATACTCCACTTATTCCTACATCGTTGTTTAGTCAAGATGTGAGGTGGAAAATTTTTTTCTATATTTTTCCGGAAAATTTTCCGTTCTTAACAAATATCAATGATCAAGTAACAATTCGTCACTATTCATAAAATTGATTGAATTCATATATAGAAATGTTAGAAAGTGAAAGATCGTTTAAAGAATCTGAAAATTTTTATGGCTTAAACAATTTTCAGTACTATGTAGGAACAAGTGGAACAATTTTTCGTGAATCGAGAAATTGACTGTCCTGTACAGTGTTGAAAATTTCCGGAAAATTTTCCGATTCACAAAAACATACTCCACTTATTCCTACATCGTTGTTTTGCCGTGATGTGAGGTGGAAAATTTTCTTCTATATTTTTCCGGAAAATTTTCTGTTCTTAACAAATATCAATGATCAAGTAACCATTCGTCAGTTTTCATAAAATCAATTGAATTCATATATAGAAATGTTAAAAAGTGAAAGATCGTTTAAAGAATCTGAAAATTTTCATGGCTTAAACAATTTTCAGTACTATGTAGGAAGAAGTGGAACAATTTTTTATGAATCGAATGAATAAGTGGAGTATGTTTTTATGAATAGGAAAATATTCGTAACTTTTAATGAATTGAAATTTTAGATAATAGAATGGAATATTTGTACTCTACGAACTCGAGGTATGTTCCTTGCACTTTGCATACACACACACACACAGAGAGAGAGAGAGAGAGAGAGAGAGAGAGAGACAGAGAGAGAGAGACAGAGAGAGAGAGACAGATAGAGAGAGAGAGAGAGAGAGAGAGAGTAGTTGAATTGAGTTGATTTTGAGTTTAACGTCCCTTTCAACAGCGAGACTATATAAAACGGTGCCAACTGATTAACGTGGAATCCGAACTACATGAGCTCCCGCTGGGAATCGAAGCCAGGTTTTCCATGCCAAAGGCGCGTATGCTAACCGCTTAGCAACGAAGGCGCTCGCAGAGCAAGAGAGAGAGAGAGAGAAACACTGTAAAATTTTATTTCCCAACTTGAAATAGAAAATTTTCCGGTTCCTGAAAGGTAATTGGAAAATTATAATTTGTTGCTGACTAACTTTTCTCTACTGAAATTCAATTTTGTAGCTCTATGTGCAGTTAAATATAGTGGAAAATTTTCAACCTAACATCACTATACATAATATCCAAAATTGTCAGGCCTATGAAAAGTGTTTTCCACTTGTTTCTACATCGTGATGAAAATTTTCCGATCTATGAAAATTCCTCTCAATTGTTTCTACAGAGCACTAAAACTTTCCGATTCACAAAAAAGTTGTTTTACTTATTGCTTCAAAATGATGAAAATTTTCCGACTCATAAAAGTTGTTCTATTTTTCCATATAAGGCAGAAAATATTTGGATTCATGAAAAATTGTTTAACTTCTTCCTACATAGTACTGAAAATTTTCTGAACCATGAAAATTTTAAGATTCTTTAAACGATCTTTCACTTTTTAACATTTCTATACATGAATTCAATCAATGTCATAATTGCTGAGGAATTGTTACTTGATTACTGATATTTTTTTAGAACGGAAAATTTTCCGGAAAAATATAGCGGAAAATTTTCCGAAATGGAAAATTTTCCGCGGAAAATTTTCCACCTCACATCACTACATGGCATACCATAATTTGTGTTGTGAACATGAGCCACTTTGCACGAATTTACCCGCTTTGTTTTACATCACTTATAATGAGAGAAATGGAGCAATTAAACTGAAAATACCGTGGATCACTATTAACTTATATCCTCTTATTACTCGCATACATGAACTACAATACAAAAAATATTTACTAAATGAAAGGAAGGCATCTTGCTAAGGCATCTTGCTTTGGCTAATTATAAGAAGGTCAATAACATGAGAGAATGAACTTTTGGTGCAATATAAACACAAATTGGCAGTCGAACACATGCACACTGGCTTAGACATATTCAACCCAAATTACACTAAACTTTTTTTGGGCATTGACAGCAGTTGGTAGTCCTGATCCAGGTGTTTATACAGGTTAAATTGTAAAGTAGGTGACTAACGAAACAGTTCGAATCGTGTTGTCCAATGAACACCGTATGTTGTCTGCACCAGTTAGCCGCTTTCCTTTTTCCACCTTGTCAATAGTATTATATTACATTGTTCTCTTTGCCGACAAAAGTAACCATAAGAAATGAAAACTTCAATGACTTATTATTTTAAGAATAACATATTTTCGTATCGTTTCATAATAGAAATGCATTTGGCGAAAGTTAATAAGTCGACTTATTCCCTTTCATTGTGTAGATCTTTGAATGATACAGACTTATTCGAAACGAAAGAATGCTTATATCTCCCTTATTTATTCTCCTACCAGTGCCATTTTTTTACAGTATATTGAGCCGAACCATACAATTCAAATTGTCAAATGAAACAAACTGAGATTTTTGACTTATTCCCTTTTGCCTTGCAGGTGCAATTTTATATTGTTATTCAGATATGATTTTTAAAAAAGAAAAATCAAATGGTGACTTGCGCTAGCTTTTCGTATACAAAGTCCCGAGTTCGATTCCCAGTGAAAGAGTTATGAACTTTTAACGCAGTGCAATGTTTAAATCTCACTTTAAAGTTTAGATCTGTCTCATATAGCTTCGATGCTGGAACGAGAAGCTTAACTCCAATCAATCAATCAGTACGATATAAACGTTGAGTATCCAAAAACGTAAGTTGGTAGAAATTTTCTGAAGGTACAGTATTACAACACTAAATAATTATAATATTGTGTTCCGACACCACTCAACTGTCGGGATAGAAACGAGAGGCACCTAAGAGGTGCGGGATAACAATACCAAATTTATAGCAATACAGCACATACTAAATGCGGGCGACTCCACCACTAGTCTTAGGCGACTAGAACCATGAGCAAAATTAGACAAGATAATGAATATGAATTTAGTGTTAAAATAATTTGAAAATAACCAATGCATTTTCATTGAGAATTGGTAGCAATAAGGGCGTTAAGGAATGGATGGTAGAGCAAAGGAATAGCAACTAATTTTGAACAGTCTCACCCTAATTCAAAGTCGTTCCATTCTCCTCCTTTATTCTCGTAAGCGATTTTTAGGCGCTGTCCTCGAAGTTCCAGTGACTTGCAAGTTGGGTTGTCCTGATGAAGTCCATGTTGAAAATTTGGACCAAAGGCAGGGAGATCCCAAAGACCAAGATCGTGCTTTCTCAATTGCTTTTGACCTGACTGTCCCTCTGACGTCAGAATGAGATGATGGTGACACCACAGAGTTTCCTGAGCGTGGTCGATTACCCAAAACTGACATTGACCCAAGTCCATGTTTCTACATGTCGTCGACTCAACACAAAGTTCTCAAACTTGCTTCTGAGACTGCTAACGTTGACAGGTAAACGAACCGAAAAGAGACTCACCCGAGTCAAAGTACTTACTTCTGTATTTATTACTTCCTTGTTGTAACATCGTGTCGTGGGTAAACGAACGAAACGGACAATGTCTTGTA
This sequence comes from Thermobia domestica, assembly GCF_964235325.1. Taxonomy (NCBI): domain Eukaryota; kingdom Metazoa; phylum Arthropoda; class Insecta; order Zygentoma; family Lepismatidae; genus Thermobia; species Thermobia domestica. The sequence goes on from NC_137468.1 coordinate 2,412,970, forward strand.
GTAGCCTGACTATGAGGGGCCAATGAGGTCGAACCAATTGAGAGAAGCAATTGATCTAACAAAGCAAATTAAAAGCGTCGCGTGTGAGACTGTTTGGTAGGCAAAAGGTAATAGGAAGTTGCAACCAGTGTTTATTACAAATTACAAGTACAAAGACTTCCTCAATAACAGCAAAGCAATAGTTAATTAATCTTTCGATGTAAAGTCAGTTAGCGATGTACAACAGAATATTGGTGTTAATAACATCAGGCAGTGAACTCTTGAAGGCTGCTTGGCTTCCATGGATGACTGGTTGAATTTCCACATGAAATAAAGATGTCCTAGCTTGTCCTTACTTCATATCCCGTAACAATTGTTTACAGAGATGTCAATTGGACGGCTTTAAAAATCAATTGACCCAGCGCCAAAACATGGTTCTGAGATATTGAAGGAAACAGAAACGTGTTACTATTACAATCCAGTTCTTGGCGCTTAGTCAAATAGCATTTCCTCAACGTTTAAGCAAATAGTAGCGTTTCAAATATATTTTTTACATTATTTACATTGTCTCCTACACAGTGATGTAAATATCTCGAAAATAGAAAAACAGCGCTTGGACAATTGATGCGTAACACTGTCCAGTTATTTTTTATACTTACTAGACAAATCTAACAAATACTTTAATTAGTACTCCATTCAGTGCGTCTGGAAACTACGAAAGTTTTAAAGGCGTCCTACGCTCCATATCCAGCGTTGCCGACAGATGTCTTCAGAAAGTACCTAAAGATCGAATAAAATCTAGCCACAATGGCTAAACTTATTGATATATCTGTAACTAACAGAATTCAACAACAAACTAAGCAAAACGGTTTCCCAACTTTAGTGTAAACAGTTACTGTAATATTTTCTCTGACATTCTTATTAAACATTCGCCTGTTATAATTAAAATACTTAAAGTGTACTTTGCTCCCTCATTGACTAGAAGTAATGAAATCCATCGAATTGTTTTCTGTTTCCAATTCTTGCAGTAACGTTGACTATATTTTGGTATAATCCAGTCCGGTAAAACACAAACAGCACAAGCCGAAAACACATTCCAAACAAATCGTACACAAATGACCTGGAATTAACTATGGAAAGACAAGTTTCCGGAAACCCGGTTTGCCATGAGCCCGTAACTCATAGCCAAGAGTGGTACAAGTAAGAAGATTTTAGATATAGTGTTAATGTCAGTGCGGCTGCAAGTAGAAGGACTAGAGAAACAGCGGCATTCATTCCGAAGTTGGACATTTTTCGCCACGTTTTTTCGCTGTCACCTCCTTTCCACATTTTCTGCAATTTGTTATTATGTTCATTAACCCGTGCTCTTCACAGACTTTTAAAAGATTTTGCTCGTTATCAACGTATTGCTTCACAAATGTTAAAACTGTTAGTTCCCGTCCCTTGTACAGCCGCCATGTTGTTACTTTCCCACAATGCAACTAATCGGTTACCTTGCGCCAAGTAGTTCTCTCCACTCGCCGTATAGCCCCATGTTTATAACCTCTTATATATAACAAATAAACAGATTTTTCGAGATCCTTATATATTATCAAGCACACAAACGATCAAATTATCCATATCTTCCCTGTAAATTTTCAAAAATTTGCTGGAAACGGACGTCCAACTTTGGAACTTAACCCGAAACAGCAAACTACATTTCGTTTCAATTACTTTTTCTCAACAGAAAATTCATTGGAAAAATTCATTATACTATTGTTAAGGATAAACGGCTAGTAATAGGCAATTATGCATTCATAATTGCCGAAGTTGCTAAATAACTAATTGCTAAACAATATTTTTCTTGGCTAATCCAGCTTTGAAAATGGCTAAATTTAAATTGTGGCTTAATTGTCAACCCTATTCTGATCGGTACTTGTGCTATAATCTATTGTTTTTAAAAGAAATCTTTTGACTCGGGAACAGAGTTCACGGCAACGGACGTGATAAATTCTTGGATGCAAAAGAATGATATTAATTGTCACCAGAATATTAAAAATGAAATGTTATAACAACTACTAACTCTTACGTTTACGCGACTTTGACGCAGGAGACCTAGATTCCATTTTCGGCCTGAGAACATGGGGCTTGGATTCTAGATTAAGTTGTAGATCCAGGTTCATATAGCCTCGCTGCTGAACGGGACGCTAAACTAAAATTCATTCAACAAGCTGTCACTTATAGTGTGGTTATGCTTAAGGTTTGTACTTAAAATTTTAGTTGGGGTGAATTGCGAGAAGTTCTTTAGTGACCTAAATATAACTAACTTTTTAATATTTTAGATAGAAGAGTTATATAACATTAATTAAATTTGGTAATTTTAGGCATGAATGTGTGGTTGATTTAATGTTTTCAATTAGTTGTTATGTGGTGCTAAAATTGTTTTATGTGTTGGGACATTTTTGGCAGTTGATACAATTTTGAAGCACATACTTGCGTTTTTTTAAATTAAAGTTATTGTTTTATAACATTTACTTGAGGTTCAATTTTAGCGCAAGTATTTAATATTGTGTACATTTAGAAAAAAGAAACTGTTAATTTGTACCAGTTAAAATTTAAAAAAGTAACTGTTTTATCAAATAACATAATAAAACAGTTTCTTTTCTTGAATTTTAATAGGTACAAACTATAATGTTTAGAGTTTGGAGATAAAATGTGTTTTTAATTTTTAAGTTACATTCAAATGGTTAATGATGTAACGTTTGTTAATACACCATTTTATTTTTGAAACATTGTAAAGTTTTATATTATTACTTTTGCTGAGGTTGTTACTAAAGTACCTGTGTTTATGACATAGAACCACGTTATTGAAAAAGTGACCCAGAAAATTGGCTTTATGTATAAGAGAATTTGGTTCAGACAAAGAAATCTGTCAACGCAAGATTTACATAATGAAGAAGTTCATTGTGTAAGTCAAACTGTCTTCAGCACATAAAGCGAATTCGCAGACAAAATTACATAATAATTTTTAATATTTTATAATAGATTTTTAACCTGAAATTATGTGAAGAATTTTTTGTGTTATTCATTTCTTTTTACAATTAAAGTTAAATTTAAAATTAAAGTAGAACAAAAATAAAAAGTTTATAACTGGACGGTTATAATAGCATCACAAGCATTCTAAGTAAGTAGTGCAAAGAATTTTCAGCAACATATTGAACTACAAAGTCCTAAAACCTTAATTTCCTGATCAGAATATGAACTTTATACATACCGCTTTACTAAAACAATATAGTATTTTATCAAGAATGGCAATATTGATTATTTTAAATTTTATTTTACGCAAAACTCTTTGTAAATTAGTTTTTGTTATGATTACAATAATAGATTGTAAATGTGCACAAATTTAAAAACTGAACCAAAAGTACTTTTAAATTATTTCTTTATATGTGTGATATTATTTTCCGTGATATGCAACAGATATATGAGATATAATTTTCACCACAAAACTTTCGGACTATAGTTCTTGCTAATATACTAATTTTAACACGGCAAGTGTACACTATATGTTGATCACAGTGAATTAGGATTATTCTGCAGTGCAAGAAAAGTTTCTGGATGTTATTATACGGAAATCAGATAATAGATTATTAGCTGTACTAACTGAAATGTATGTAAACCATGAAACTATAATATGATTTGGAACGAAAGAAAGCAATCATATAAAGTAACTACAGTGCACTGAGATCCTAATCATACTTTTAACACAAGCTCTACAAATTGGATTTTTTTTAAAAAAAAAAGATCTGACAGTCCCATCAACATTATAAAACTAAATATTTATTGAAAATGATACACAAAATCACATACAGTATAACCCTTATAATACACAAATAATAAAATAATATATTTACATACCTATTCTTGATATACTTTACATTTACACATGAAAAAGTTGATTATTATATGTTATTTACAGTTTTAAAAATGTATATATGTCAATAATTTGCTAATAGAATATGTTCCACAGTATTTCTAAAACAACTACAAGTATATTACAAGAAAAATAATGAAAAAATCATTCACTTGTTTTTAACTTCTAAACCATTTTCAATATGTGTTCCTTCCTGAGATGAAATTTCCTTAATTGTTCAAGAAACTATATCATATATACTTCTTTCAAGAGTATTATCTATGTTTCAACGCACTTGTAGACATGAATTATAGCAGACTTCTATCCAGAGTACACTAGCAGGCTTGTTATTTTTACATTTATTCACTGTTCTCTGTTTTCTCAAATGACGTATTTTGACATAATCAACGAAGTTACAATTTTATTTCCAAAAGAAAACTGAACAAAGTATCAGGTTGTTTTCTCCTTTGAACGGTTGCCAAATTAATAGTGTTAGAAAATTTAATGCGAGTAAAATTTAAAAAGGAATACGTTTATCTTAATATATTTACATAAAAATGTCTTGCTCTGAATAACAACAAACAAATGTTATGGTAAGACATTTTTTTTTTGCTTTTGTGATATAAATAGCTTTATGAATTTGATTAGAGAAACATTTTTGCTTCTATCAGAACCTAATATTCTTTATATAATATCTTCGTATGTTTTACCGTAGATCTTATTTCACAAAATGCACTAGCCTTGTAACACAAATGTGGATCTAATAAAAGTGAAGACTTATTTAAAATTAATTCTACACAAACATTAAAAATATGAATAACAAATAAAAGTAATGGAATTTATATTTACAAATAATTTCTAGAATTATTCTAATATTTTATATCCTAATATTATACAAACTGTGAGAAACCATTGCAAACTTGTGAGTATTTTGAAACGCCTCACCTATATGTTAAAATACTTACATATCTTATGTTACATAGAACATGTATTTTTAAAGCATCTATTTTATACATATACAAGTTTTAACTCAAATATGCATGCTCAAAATTTGTTTGGCTACACCTTACAAAAGACTTCTTTCTACTGTGTAAAATTATATTTTTGGTCTAGGAATTAATTCGTGCGGGTGAACAAGAGATGGCGCAACGAACGGAGCGTCCCACAGTTCCGTGTATCCACACATGTGTTGCAAACCCCTGTCATCGCGTATCGTTCGTAGTATAGGGCAGTGGATTAAAGCGTCAACAACACCAGTTTGTAGTTAAGTGAACATGGCGCAATTTGTGCCTGATAAAGTGTTTTTGCGGGGTGTCCTGCTGCATTACTTTAACATGCAGAAAAGTGCGACTGAAAGTCATCGTATTTTGGTGGAAGTGTATGGTGACCATGCTCTAGCTGAGCGAACGTGTCAGAAGTGGTTTGCACGGTTTAGAAGTGGTGATTTCGGCTTGGCAGACCAAGAGCGAGCTGGACAGCCAAAAAATTTCAAGACGAAGAATTGACAGCATTGCTCGAGCAGGATTCGTGTCAAACGCAGGAACAACTTGCAGCAGCATTAGGCGTTGATCAAACAACAGTCTCCAAACGCTTGAAAGCCATGGGAATGATTCAAAAGATGTCACATTGGGTTCCACATGAATTGAAAGACAGAGACGTTGAAAGACGAAAAACCATTTGCGAATTGCTGCTTCAACGACAGAGCAGAAAGGGGTTTCTGCATCGAATTATTACGGGTGATGAGAAGTGGATCCATTACGAGAACCCTAAACGAAAAAAGGCCTGGGTGAAACCAGGTGAACCAGGTCCATCACAACCAAAACGAGATATTCACTGTGCAAAGGTTATGCTGTGCATATGGTGGGATATGAAAGGTGTGGTGTACTATGAGCTGCTGCAACCGGGTGAAACTATGAATGGAGAACGTTATCGACGACAATTAATGCGTTTGAAGCAAGTTCTGGCCAGAACAAGACCAGAATGGGAGAACAGACATGATAAACTTATTGTTCAACATGATAACGCTCGCCCACATGTCGCAAAACCGGTCAAAACCTATTTAGAAAATGTCGGATGGGAAGTTTTACCCCACCCGCCGTATTCACCAGACGTTGCTCCTTCGGACTACTACTTGTTCGATTGCATGAACAACGATTTGATTGGACAGCGGTTTACTTCTTCAGAAGATATCGAAACATGGGTCTCTGACTGGATCGCTTCCAAGGATGAGGACTTCTTTCGCCACGGAATCCGTACATTGCCTGACAGATGGGCGAAAGTGGTGGCTAGCGATGGACAATATTTTTCTTAAGGTATTTATGTATTTTGTGTTTGTACTACAGCTTCAATGTGTGCGTACCAACCGCACGAATTAATTCCTAGACCAAATAACTTTCCTTATTACATATATACACATACATATTTTGACAAAAATTATTTCGATATTTTTTGTCAAAATAATAAATCACTATTAAGATTTCAATAACATGGTTCCATGTGAAAACATTTCTTTTTTAATTTTAGTATCGTTCTTTTGTAGCGTGTGTTTATACGAGTTACATTTTACATTTACATTTACTACACGAACTTTGTAAAATCAGCATATGTAACTCTGTATCGTAATTCTACTTAACAAAATATTTAGTATATCCAGCTTGTCATTATCTGAGCTTTGCATAAACCAAAATCATGAATAGTGTTTATGAAACTTTAGGAGAATTATATGAGATACACTATTGTTTCGACCAATATGCACTTTTGGAATAACATTGATAATTTAGTTTAATATTTTCAAACATACTTCATGGTCCAAAAAAAATGGTCATATTTTTGCACTTTACTTTGTAAATATGTCACCTATCATATCATAATTTTAATGTCACCGATCTTATCTTGTATCTGGATTTAATTATTTTCTAACTTATAACATATTACTTTCTTGCACACACTTAATGTTCATTTGAAACACAACTAAGCATTATCATCCGGACCTGTAAAGCAATCTCTCAAATATTACGTTAGTCGCATCATTACTTTAATGCAACAAAATACTTATCTAATTGTAGTAACAAAATATTAATTGAAATGTACAAACAAAAAAAATGGAATACGACTTTTAAGCGCAGGCAAAATAACACCGATCATAGGAATGGTCTTCCATCTAATAGTGCAGAACAGTTGCAGTTTACGGCAAGAACGGCAGTAGAAGATACCGAATCCTCAGGGTACAGCTAGCCAGCTCCAATAAGAAAGGAAGAGCTCACCGTACATCTCGGCCTCGAAAGGCTGTACGTATGGGATCCCGGAATTTGAAATCTACTGGCACAGGTAAACCTCTGCGGTTTAGTGAAATCAGATCCCTTACGAAATTTAGTGGGATATTTGAGGATATACCTGCAAGTAAATTTTTAGAAAAATTCGAAGACGAGTGTGGGTTAATGGGGGTCGATGAATTACAGTTTTTGAAACTCCTGCCGCATGTATTACTGCCTCCTTGTCTAACCTGGGTCAAAGCCATTCCAGATAATTTACGTAAATATTCTGATTTTAAAAATGCACTGTTATCTAATTATGAGAATGATTTCATGTTAGCTAATAGAGACGCTTTAATCCGTACTAGGTATTATAGTCCTAAGGTTCATAAAAGTATCACTGATTTTGTAGTATCTACCTACAATGAACTGAAATCTATTAATCCGTTTCATCCTGAGGCTCGAATAATAGCTTCAATTCGTATACTCTTGTCTTTCAAGTTACGGCAAATGTTGATGTCAGCTCAGTGTATTAATTTCAATCATCTTGTAATGGTAGTTCAGAACTTTGAAAGTCAGTCCTTAATGCAAAATAATAACAGAGGTCAGAGTAATTGTACTCGTAATCATGTCAATTATGCTTCTATTTATAACTTAAATATCCAACATGAAGATATCAAATCCACGAGGGAATAGTAATAGTAACCATTGTTTTAATAGTAGAACGAATGGGCAAAATGCTACCGGTAACCAAACCGAATCTAATGGTAGAAATAATTACATTAGCTTCAGAAATAACAACAGAAATTATAATAGAAATAATAATCGTGGGGCTTTTGCACGAAATCGATTCATAGATGGCAGAAATTTCATAAACAGAAATCAAAATATGGTAACATCATACGGTAGACAAGAAAGAACACAAGATTGTGGATTACAGTGTGGTATAATAGAATGCATGGACCATCGTAATTTAAACTAGATCTGGCTGACGTGAAAGGGGTCAAAACCACGTCAGGACGAATCTACTAGAAATTGATGGATGGAATTAATTAAGACTTTCGTTCCATCTGAGATTCTAACTAAAATTAATGTAGATGACGTATAACAAATGGTACTTAATCTTTAAAAAACGAGGAGCTTTATTGATTTATAGTTTGTCATGTTGAATTTTAATTTGTAACAATTTAATCTATAAATTCATATTTAATGTGATAATTTCTCTATTCGTGTAAATGTATGTTTTAGTGTTGTATTTTGTTCTTTATATTATCAATGTTTACACTTTCCTTTTGTATTTATTTAATATATTTATGTTTGATTATTTCTTGTTTAAAACAATGAGATTTTGTGCATAATATTGAAGCTGTAACAAATGAACAGAACATTGGAAGTTAAAAGAATAAAACAATGTAATGTCTTATGAGTTATTCCACTCAAAACATACATCTTTGTCAATCTTCTTCTCAATTTTGCTCGAATAATTTTGATTTTGTTAATAAACATCTCTATGGCTAAAACGGACTTAGAGTGAGATATAAAGATAGTACTTCTGACGTGCCCTATTGATATGAATATAATATTAGTATTGATGTAAAAATAAATATAATGTATATGAATTGTGATATGAAATGTAATTTGTATATACGAGGGGCATTTAAAAATTGCAAATAATATTTGTATATAAAAAGCAACTAACCGTCCAGGATTCTTTTTCTTTTAATTGTTAATAAAATAAAATAAAAGTCCGTCAATTCGCGCGCCATACAAAGAGAAAAATCCGTTCTCCAGACAGCGGTATATTGTACAAATGTACGGTATCCCCTTGCTTACTATAGAAATCAGTACGGAGCATACGTTATCCGTATGTTACATAGGCATTGCCCTTAGATGTTACATCATGCCGTTGCAGGATGCCCGACATCTAACACTTTTCCGTATATCACATGCATATACTTATGTTACCTTGGTCAGCTATACGTTATATACGTCCATTTGTATGTGAGATCCTGACCGCCTACATTGTTTCATACGGAAAGTACGTATAGATGGAACGTTTATACAGAAAGTATTATAAAACATGCGTTTTCAGTTATACGTCTGCTGTACGTTGTCCAAAAACTACAGGAATTACGCATGTAACCTATCTTTTTAAGTACGCCACCTACAATTTTTTTCCTCAGTGTAATATACAACGATAATTCTCTTTTCTTGTAATTTTTTCTATTGTAATTTTGGGCAATATTAGATTTCTAAATATGCACAAGCCAGACAATTTTAGTAGAAGAAAAAGACGCAAATAATATAATCATCTCTGAAATAATATTATATATCTTTAATGTATATAATTGAATGTTTTTGTGTAACTAAGCACGGCGGTTTGATTGTTGTCATAGCAGCAGAATAAACAAACTAAGGTGTACTGGAAGCCATCTTAAAATAATGTAAGTTTGAATGTTCGCAGTCTCACCTTTAAGCATCCAAAGAGTGGAATAAAAATAATATTTGTGTAATCTTATGTGGCTCAATTATAGTTATAAGAATCAGTGACTTAGGGTATAACGTAAAATGGTAACTGAAAGCTCGAGAACTTTGTGTAAACGTTTGTTTGTTGTTATATTATCTGATGCACTGTTTTAAAAAATCTGTTTCTTGTTGGATTGACAACTCTGTTAATCTGAAGCAATTCCAAAGTACTCTACATAAAACATTTTCCTCCTACCGGCATTGTCACCACACGAAATTTCAATTTCTTTTTTTACGTGATTAGATTAAACATTTCGAAATAAATGATTCACTTTATAAGTAGCAAAATGGCAACATTTCCCTCATCCTTCTAAAATGAGTCCTTAAAGTACGTTTTATTAGGAATAATCTATTATTTTGGTGCGAATGAAATGTCCACTTTGACATCTGGTGCGAAACTCACTTGAGCAACAACATACGGATAAACGAAAATCACGTGACTATCAAAAACTCGGTATACGTACAACAAATAGTAAGGGGGCAGTGCGTTATTGGATAGCACCTTACGAAAATACATTGTGTAGAACACACAATTACAAGTGTTATTCAATTACAAATTCATACTTGTACAGCAAGCTACAAAAATCATTAACAGTGCATTTGGAGCAAGAATAGGAAATGAATGAAGTATTCATTGGTAATTTTTCAAACATCATTCCGATGACACAGAAATACAAAGTGAACCAGGTGAAACCATCAATGAAGTTCATTATAGTGTTGAACTTCATGAAATGAGCCGTAAAGTTCCTTGTGCTCATCCAGCAATATTCAAAAGACATAGTGTCTTCATCTTCTACGACAATACTCGCCCATCTGTTATCCAAAGGATATGGAATCTCTCCATGAGTTCCATTATTAAACTGGGGGCCGGGGTGGCTCAGTGGTAGAGCTTTCACGTCTGGTGCAGGGGGTTCCCGGTTCAATCCCAGCTCCCGCCCAAGTGAACTTTGTGATGGACAAACACCGTGTGCGTGGGTTTCTTCGGGGTTCTCCCGTTTCCTACCACTTTCTTCATTCCACAATTTGATTCATTTCTCATTATCACCGTCTCATTTAGCGTAGCCGGCATAATCCTGGGACGTAAAACTCAAAGATTTCATTTCATTTTTCTATTATTAAACTATTCATTACCCACCGTGTATCCCCGATATCTCTCCCATTGACTGTCATTTCTTACGGAATCTCGATTACTTCCTAGGATGAGAAAACTTCCTAGATCACCGGGCGATTGAAGTCTTCTTTGCATTGGGAACTCCACACATTTTTCGTCCTGGACTCCAATCGTTGGCTGAAAATGACAAAGGTGTGTGGATGTAGACCGCAACTTCCTTTTTGATTAACCATGTCTTGTAATGTTCAATTATTGGCCTCTGAAAATAACGCATCTCAGGCATACATTTCATTCATACATAATAGAGAAATATTGTTTTACTTCACGTTACCTCACCATCAGCCTCACCGTTCCTTCCTCAATCTTTGATTCAAAGTTCTAACCTTTAACTCATCCGTCGCATATTGCTTTCTTTTTCTTATCTCTCACTTCATCCTCTCAGTTTATTTTCGTCTGACCTTTATGTGTGCGAAGTAGAGGATTATGAGAGGAAGGAGATTCTCTAGGGTTCCTCCTCTTGGTATGAATTCACCTCATTTTCATGTTTTTCTAACATTCGGAGTTCCTGGCGAGACAATTCCTCCTGCTTATCCAAAATACAACATAAAGCTTCCAGTAATTTACTCGAATAATTCCTTTTTTTTAGAATTCTGCATCATTTCCACTACTTCCAACATTTTTACTGTTTCCCACAATCTCTTTCCTTGGGACCGATTTATCTCTTCCATACGATACTTAAGAAAACGTATAAGCTCTTTACGTTTCCTAGCAAAAATATCATGAAATTGCTCACATAATTCCAAGTCGCTTTCAGTAAAATAAACATCACGTTTTTCTCTTCCCACGTAGTTAATCAGAAATTTCACTAGTGAAGTTTGGCCTGTTGTGAATGCTAATGCCAATGGTGTTTGTTCGCAAATAAATTGTTCGTATTTATGCCAAAACTGAAGGGAAAATTCACAATCATCTTTATAATTAAAGAAATCAAAAGGACTGACCCTGATTTGAACATAGTCCGAACTGTCATAATCACTCGAACTGTCATCTTCAGTAAAATGTTGCGACAGAAGTTCTATACTATCAGTTTTATTCATGTTGTCGAAAAAAATTTGAAAGATCTCTCTGTTGTTTATTTTAGCTACCGCAGCATAATGAAATAATTGGTTTTCTCTAATGTACGAGGACAACGGTAAGTCTGATTGTATCATTGATTGTATCAGTGTTTCTAGAACATTAATTTGACCACATACAATGGCAGTTGTTACAGGTGTGAATGTAAATATATCGTGTTTTGTCACAACACTTTGAACATCTACTAGTGACAGTGACAGTTCCAACGCTTCTACGTGGCCCGTTCTAGCGAGTAAATGAAACAAAGACTGGCCTGTTCGTCTATGAGTTAAATTAAAGAGGTGCGACATGTATTCTTTGTCTTTGATGACATGCAATAATAAATTAATATTTGTAAGTTCTGAGTTTCTGTAAACGCTTTCAAAGATAATATCATAAATTATCTGTGCAATTGATTGCATATCATTGTGATGAACGTTTTCAATGACTCTGATTATTTCTGTTACAAAGGTATGGTCAATCTTATCATCTAAGAAACATTTAAAAAGCATATTCCTTAAAAGAACAGGACGTTGTCGCAAAAGCCCGTTGTAAACTTCACTTCTGAATAATGTTTTCGACTGTTTAACATATTCCGAATGCAGTTGATTTAGTAAAACGTTGCATATCTGAAACGAGAAATCATCTTTATAGTTACCATAATCGGAGAAAGGCCATGTGTTTCCAGCAGTCTTTTCCAACAGCTGAATTAAGTACTCGAACACTTCGTACTTATCATGCTTAATTGCATCAGCAACTGCAGAAGGATAAAGAATAAACAGAATGCATGGATTCCTTCCACTTTCTTCTATAAATTTAATCATGCTTCTGAGTATACTTAAATGGCCATTCTGTATTGCAAGAGAGATTGGAGTGTTCGATTCATCTTTACCTCTAAAAATTAAGCCAGAATTATTACAATTGACATTGACACCCTCCGTTATAAAGCCAATTTTTGGAATACTGCAAATTCGTTGATAGTATTGGTTGGAATCTTTCTCAAAAAAGAAGAAGAAGTCGACTAATTGTACTTGTATTTGATCAGTGCTTTTAGCATAGTCCATAAGTTTCTCAACTATGCTTAAGTACCCTCTCTTAGCAGCATTTGCCAGTGCATTTGAATAAAGAAGCTCTTGTTTTTCTGATTCACATGAAACACCAAAAATGACATCGATAATTTCAATGACACCCTTCTCGGAGGCATCTTCAAGTAAACAGACTTTATGTTCCGTTTTCAAACAAGAGTATTCTAAAAAACCACCTTTTCTAACCAATAAAGCAACAATTTTCCAGTTGCCGTTTTCAATAGCATATGCAATTGGTGTTTTATTCTGAAAATCTTCCATATTTACCTCACACTCAGATTTCTTCAAAAATACTTCTAAAAATTCGGTGCTATTATAAATAGCAGCTAAATGTAATGGTGTTCTTCCAAAAGCATCATGGGTCAATATCTCACTGGACTCACTGAGATCTTCGCAAGAATTAAGAATTGCAGATTTAAGGATTTGATGTTTACGACACAGCACTGAATCTATAAACTTCATAACATTCGAAGTTGTTTCATTGTATATATTTTCTTTCAGAAATGTTTCAACTTTACTTTTATCCCCTTCATGTCCAATTTTAAGGACTCTCTCTAACACAAGAGCTGCAAAATACTCACAGAAAGAATGGTGCACAAAATCAACAGAAGATTCACATTTTTGAAGGATTCCCATTTCAAATATATCTTCTTCTTCCTGTTTGTTAAGTGGTTTGTGCCAAAGGTATCTTTGACATAAACCTAGTAGATATTCTTCATCTGGAAACATTATTTCAAAGCTTTTACTGGCAAAAACACTGTTTGCCCAAGTTTCTATCCCAGGTAAATTCGTTCCTGTGTACTCCTCTTTCATTCTTTTATTGGAAAACAATAAGTAAATAGTATCCATAAATTTAGTAAAGACTTCCCCTATATCTAGTGATTTATAATTGGAGATGTCTTCTGAAGGTCGTTCGAGATATGCTTTGCAATCATTTCTGTAAATTTCAGCTAACATTTGGAGAACTAAGGGAAATGTCGTTAAAGATTCATCACTCCTTTTTGTTTCCTGAATTAATGTCTTTGCAAAATGTTTTATACGCTCTTCAGGTGTTTTGTCTAAATAATTTGGAAGCTCAGAAGTCTTGTTAGACCAAAGTTCTTCCAGTAACTGTATTTGTTCAGAGTCATCCAAAGGGCATAGTTCATATGATAACACTCCTAAACAAGATTCAAGTTCCTTCTTGCAGTAAGGTCTAGTACCTATCCACATAATGACTGATGGCTGGTAGGACACTTTCTTCAGAATGGTGAGTAACTTTTCTCTATATTTTTCTGGAATTGCATCAAAATTATCTAAGGCTAAAAGTACTTCTTTTTCCTTATAGAAATGTTCAAAAAGAGTTGACTGAAATCCATCATCTAAATGTTGACAATCACTCAGAAATCTAATTTCATTCACTTCTTCATTGTCAGTGATTTGATCTAAGTACTGTATCAAATCTTTTGCATTTAGGTACATAACCCAAGATTCGGGATTAAGTGATTTTCTTTTTCTACAAACAAGTCTGAGAAGAGTCGTTTTACCCATTCCTGCTTTTGCCGTTATGATTCTGGGCAAGCAGTATTTTCTACTTTCGTGCTCAGTGAGCTCACTTTGCTTTAAAATGTCCAAATCTTCACTTTCTGGAAACATATCATCTGCTAAAGAGTCATCGTGGTCAGTGAGCTCACTTTGCCTGAAAATGTCCAAATCTTCACTTTCTGAAAACATATCATCTGCTAAGGAATAACAACCTTGCTTTTGAAATACACTTCTAGGCGCATTCTTTATATTATATGTGACATTTGATATAGAACTTCCTTCTGTGTTGGACATTTCTCTTGATGGAAAGTTCATAACTTCAATTGTTGCAATAACCTTTGTTGCATCTATGTTGTTCTTTACTGCTGATAGTGAATTTTGTGATCTAACTAGAAACACATATTCATTCTGTACATGCAACCAACAAATATTACGATTTGGAAATCGTCTACATAAGTCCTGAAAATCTTTATTTGGACTCTTACTTAGAACGAACACTTCATTTCTATTCATTTTAAAGTTATCTTTTAAGTTCTTTATATTAACTAATTTCCTGCACTTTTTGACAAACTGGGGAACATTGTCAACAGATCCACTTAATGCAAATGCATCCACAGTATTAGACATTAAACATTCCCATCCAATTCCACTATATGTTTGAAGTCGTCGGTGGACAAGGAAGGAGTTTAAACCCCCAATAAGTGGTACAGTCCTTCCAATATTAACCGTTGCACTTTTATCCAATAGTTGGGATAACATTTCCTCATGAACAAAACCCGATTGTTCTGCAGAAATAAGGTTTCCCAATGATAAAGATGTACCCTGAAATACTACATGTTTCTCAAGAACCCTTTTTTGACAATCTTTATTTAATGTCTGCATTTTTATTTGCTCTGCTTTCAGTTCAAAGTAATTTTCTTGTGGAACATACATGAAAAAATCTCTGTGAGTTTCTAGAGATACTGTTATAAGTTTTTTAACCCCTGTTTTACTCTTCAGTTCTCTAAGTGTTTCATCCAGAAACATAATATCTTCTTGGCCTATTAAATCGTTGTATTTTAACAGAAAAACTAAGACACAAGGTTGATCTAAAGACAGAACATAAAATAAATCACTTTTTCCCTCACTATTATTTCGTATGGATGACCAATCACATGTAAATATGAACCATGAATCATACGGAGAGCTTTCCTTCAGATCATGAAGGGTCTGGTGGACATTTATGAAAGTAAATTTCGAATCAGATGAGCAAATAATGTTCAAGGCACTTTTTTTTAGGGTCTCGTAGAAACTGTATGGGATTTCTTAGGGACCTGTCAAATGCAATTAACCCGTTATCACTTATTTCATTGTAAATAGTATGAGATAGGGAATTAAGATCTTTTTGTACTTGTTTCACGAAGATTTCTTTTGCAATTTTAAATGTAATTTTATACGTTTCAGCAGTTTTTAATTCTTTTCTGAAATGTTCCATTAGTTGGTAATATATGTTTTCACATCTGTTGAGATTATTGTTCTGAAATACAACACCAGTTTCTTTTTGAAGTAAATCTGGAAAACATGCTTCTGTCGGTTGGTTCACGTAGAAGTAGAAACTACTCAGGAATTCTTTGACAACTGAAGGATCACTTTCATCAACCGTTATGTCTTCACTGTAAAGTAATTTATAACGCTGTGCTTCATCACCTTGTTGATATGAAAAAGTTAGCATAGGTATCTCATCGTTGCACTTTTCGAACCACAATGTTATACTCTTTCCCTTAATTTCAAAATCCATTTTTCTTCTTCCATCGATTGCACTATCTTCACTAAACTTCATTCCAACTGAAGTGAAGAGGATAAATTTATGTTCCTTTGCATCAAAATGCTCCGGATTACTTTTAATACTCTTAAACGAATCAACGAAATGCTTCAGATACACCTTATCACGTAACTGCCCCCGATGTTGCTTCTTAGGAGGTTTCAATAACATCCAGCCCTCAATTGTATTCTCAGTCTTGGTATGAGTTTGATCCCGGCCTCTTGTCACTTGGATGAAATATCTCACTTTGCGTCCATTGTCTGTGTAACTGAATACAATATCGTCAAACTTACCGACGCCAGGTTTCTCTCCTTCTAATTTGAAATCTATATCACGTTGTAATCCTCTTAACGTTAATAGACATCCGACTCCTAGTTGATAATCGATTGCAGAGGCGTGTACTCCTAAGCTGCTGGTAGGTTTAGAGGTAGAAGAAACAGCCATTGTTAAATTGTGCATGCGTGGTATTATTGTTTGAATATCCCAGTACTGTAGCATTGTGTGGAAGCTGGGTTCATAGTCGTATTTGACACGAACTCTTCTAAGCTTCTAAAACTTGTCAGCGATGAATTGAATACCTGGAAATTAAAAAAAAACACCTGTTAATGGTAGCAAATTAAAACAAAAGTCATAGTTTAAGTATAAACATATGAGAAATGAGCAACACAGCCTCTTAAGGACCTCTGTTTCTGAAAAAGGACCCAAATTACTATCATAATTTAAATCAACATTTCCTATGTCATATGTTGAAACACCTCGTGAGATTTAAGAAAAAATCTGTCACGTTCTCACATTATAATAGTTTCAGAAAGTTTTCGTGTTTTAATAGTTAATTTCAAGGCGTATTTAATTGAAGTATGTCTTGTTTCAGGTTTAGTATCGGCTTGGGTTACGGTAAACTCTCGAAGAATGCAAATAATCGGAAGTATTTATTGATTTGCTACAATAATGGTTTAGCAAAAGCAAATCGTAAACATATACAATTCGTCCCGGAAAATCCGAGACCGTCACAGAATCAAGATCTGCGTCCCGGTGTCCCGAAAATGTTTCTCGGGACGCTTGAGTGCGAAAAAGAAGGGAAGGGAATACGCCTATTATAAGTTGCTTTTTTCACAGGATTAGGTATGTAATTACTCTCTTCAATTTCTGAGTATGGTAATTCAAAAGTTAAAAAAACTTGAATACATAAAACATGAATTTCATTAAGTTCACGATTTAACTACTTTCACATTGAGCGAAGCACTCCTGAGAGTCATTGAGTTGTTAATTTGTTTAAAAAAAATAACAGAAATAAAGTAAAAATTTAACAAACAAGGTCTTTGAGATAATAAACGCCGCCAGAACATATTGCTAATGAATTAACTGTTAAATAGATGATACAACACCAACAAACAAAACATGTGAAAGGAAACATCATACTAAAAGAGACTTTGAAAGCCACGAAACGTAACAGATCCTGAGAAATTAAAAAAAAATAAAAATAAAAAAGACCAATTTACCAGGGGGACGGGGTATGTTTTTTTTAAATCATCTGCTTACGTTTGCTGAACTAGGGAGGAGAGGTCTACTATGATTATGTAATACTTGAACAACTCTATCTAATGGAAGAAAGTAAATTAGCATATAACACTTCTTTTCATTTTAAGCATTTCAATGATTCTCGTAATTTAGTAGCTTCATTTTTGAAATATGGCAACCCTAAATAAAGGAGTAAAATCAGAGGTGAAACATATTCTTGCGGTAATACGAGTAAATTTACACATACTGTATTAAAAAAACTGCTTGTCGATATCTATTTCCTTTTTATCTATTATGCGATCAGTGTTATAACCAGAAGACATAGATTTTGATAAAAGTCGACACAATTCGTTCTCAGAACACTGAATCTACGTTAAAAAAAAAAAAAAAAGAACTTTCCGATGATTGGAGAAAATCAATTAGGGCTATCTGTTATCGTTTTTTGTTTTATGGTAATCAGTGTTGGAACCGCAAACAGTTGCTTTGTAGCACTTCCGATTTGAATAAAGGTTTAAGGGAGGAGATAGAATCTATTATTGCGACCCTGATTCGATTCCAGAAGAAAATGCTTTTCGATATCTACCACCGTTTTGGTTCTATGAATACTAGTAAATTGTAACAACTTTCGGTTTTCGGTAGAGAATTGAACTTGGTAATGGAATATTGTATTGAGACCTTGGAGCTCCAGTAATTTACCCTCTTTGAAAGTCGGAATGGTCACCCATTTTATACTATCACATTCTGCTCAGTACCGTTCTACTGGTCCTCACGTAGCACCTCCCACCACCAGTCCTATGCTGCGGTCATGTTCCACCGTTTCTAATCTAGACTTCTGACGTGTTTCTAATTACAGAGGTTTGCATAAAACTGATAAGGCTCTATATAGATCAATAAGGTCTGGAGTCAGTATTTTGAATTCGCATACTTTTGAAATCTATGACAATTTCCCAATGTCAAACGAAATTCATCTGTTTATTTAACGATAATTATGAGTAAGGTTTGCAGTGGATACAGTATGGACATGAAGATGTTTCTGGATTGACGTCAAGAAATGATGATACGTAATCGTAGTCTTTAAAAATTCTCCAAAGAATGAAAACACGTGATGTAGGATGTTTCTAAGGATAGATATTTGTTCTTATTTGCAGCATTCGTATATACATTCCTGTAAAAATGAGAAAATTCTGTTCGGTTCAGGAATGTAAACGGCATAGTTACTGTCAGTTTCTAAGTGTTGTAGAATTAAAAATTTTGTTATTGTGTTTATTAGTCGGCAATAATTTTGATAGGGTAGCTGCAAAGTACTGTATATATACAGGGTGGACAATTTATCTGGAACATCCGTCATAACGGAGAAACCAGAAGAGGGAGAAAAGCAAAACTTTGCACGGAGCAACTATAAGAAGGGGGACATGGTTTTTCGTATTAAGCAATACCACCCGATGAACAGTATTGCCATCCCAGTATAAAGTTATATTTTTTCAAATAGCATTACGTCAGGTTATTACATATTTCAATTTAGCGTGTTAAATGAAAACTAAAAATATTACTTTTATTATTCAGTGTTGCAAACTAAGGATGTTATAATGTCACAAACATCCAAAGTTTGGAAGCCTCTATCACACATACATCACAACGTAGATGGACAAGACAATGCACATCGGAAGAATCTTAATGTAGGATACTATGGTCATGGTATGACTTGTTTTGAATGAATAGCGACGAAGTTAGAAGGGCTTGGAAATTTGATTTTTTCAAAAGGCTTTATTTCGAAATAATGTTTAGATAAGTATCATATCTAGTTACTTGTGTGGTTTTCAATTGACAAAGAAATCATTTTCCAGTTTACAGCACTTCGATATCTCAAACCGTTCCGGAGATATGATAAACATTGATGAAGTTCGCAACACTGCTAAAAGTGGCGTATTTCTGGACAATATTTAAACTGATTATTGTTTTCCTGCTCTTTTATAGCATTGCAGCAATAAGTTTTAGTAGGTGTAATTACAATAAGTTCTCGCAATTACATGATTTAAGCAGTGTTGCAAACTTTAGCAATGTTTATTATATCTCCGGAACATGACTTGTTGCGAAACCACGCCCTCAATTCCTCCAAACTGGGCCGGCTATTCTACAGGATAATACTCGACCATTTAAGAAATATCGTAAGTGAAAAGCTACAGGAATAGATTATGCTTCCTAGAGTCCGCACATACTGTAGATCCACCAAACTTCGACCTACTCCCAAAGTTGAAACAATTCATGCGTGGACTTATAATTCTTTCTCTAGAAGAGTTTTCTGCAAGCATTATCCGAACTATTCCCTAATTGAATAAAAGTACCATGTTAAGTAGAATATTGAGGATTTCTGGACGTTATAACTTGGCCATTGAGAAGCAGAGAGACTGCTTGAAGGCTTGTAACGAGATGCAATAAAATATTAAACATGTAAGTATACAAAATATTGTGTGCATTCTTTATGGAATGACCCAGGTATAAGTATCAAATATTTCCTATAAACCTATTCTTCCGTTACGAAGAACGAGCATTTGTGTGTGTGTGGTTGATATGTTGCATAGAAATAAGTAACATGATGCCACGAAATTTTGTGCAGAGAGATGTTCACCAGATCTAATCGCGTCCCAAGCCAAATTTTTCGATTTTGAACTTGAGAGGTCGGATTTGGGGGCTGAAGATGTGTGGACTTTTCCTCTTTGTTTCTAATAACTACTTCTCTGTATGCATCCCGCATTACGTGTTGGTTGTGTGTGTTTGCATAGCAACAGAATATAAATAAGCGGCCAATTGATTTCCTTTTCTTTTCAACTAGGATCTGAAGTAAGACGACATGTACTTACTCTTCTTGTCCAGTTTTTGAATTAAGACCCAGCAACGACGGGTGTTTGTCGCTGGTAAACTATAAAACTGTTGAAGTTGAGTTGATTTTAGTTTAGCGTCCCGTTCAGCAGCGAGGCTATATGAGACGTGGACCTACTGATTAACGTGGAATCCGAACCACATGAGCTCCCGCCGGGAATCGAACCCGGGACTCCCGCGCCAAAGGCGCGTACGCTAACCGCTTAGCCACGGAGGAGCTCATATAAAACTGTTGGAGTGGCGGCCAATGCATGCGATATTCCCAGCATCTTCTCTCAATATGATTAGAAAATGTATAATCCTAAAACTGATTACTAGAGCAACACACATTATGCTTTATTTTTTGTTTAATTATGCTTTATTTTTTTCCAAATTATGCTTTATTATGCTTTATTGTTAATTTCAATCATTGTTTTACATTAATCGTGTATAATGCATAATATTTACTATACATTAAATATTCTAAATATCTTGATTTATTTATTCATATTTTATGCAACCGGGTTCTTTCATATTTAATGAACTTTCTACCTAATACACTGTAAAGAGATATTTTGTTCGAGTCAGTTTTTTTATCACTTGTGTGCGCCTTAGAGGTGCATATATACAGAAAGGGAAAATAAAAGATGCCACCAAAAAGTACAGAAAGTGCTCAAGTTCAAGAGATACATACAGTATAACAATATAGTGTGGAGTTTTTGTGCACTTTTGTACATTTCGAATCTACACTTTTCTGATTCGGGGGAGGGGGGGGGCGTACTAACTATAAAACGCTACTTCAACTTTTTCTCTCAGAACTCCGCAGTTACACGTTAGAAGAAAACTATTTTATTTCTTTTCCTTTTTTCTTTTCTCCACTTCAAAGGGTTACACCGAAAAATTTACAGAAATAAAAATAAGCTTTTCATTGTTCACAAATAAGAAAAGGATTTGAAGAATATGGGATGAAAATAAATGTTAGAAAGACAAAAGCCATGGTCATTGGAACGAAAAGGTCTGTATCAAATATAAAAGTAGGAGGGGAGAAAAGAGAACAAGTGAATAGTTTTCGATACCTGGGTAGTATTCTTAGTAATGACATGAAATGCGAACGTGAAATAAAAGCAACGATAGGAATGGCGAAAGAAGCCTTTAGGAGGAAGAAAAGTCCGTTTTGTGGGACCTTGAATAAAGAGTTGAGAAAAAGACTCATAAAATGCTTCGTGTGGAGTGTTGTACTGTATGGGCGGAAACGTGGACATTACGTAAAGGTGACAAAAATCGACTGGAAGCCTTCGAAATGTGGGTGTGGAGAAGAATGGAAAGAATTAGTTGGTTCGAGCGGATAACGAATGAGAGAGTGTTAGAAATGGTGGGTGAGAAAAGAACACTTTTAGATATTATTAGGAAGAGGAAGAGAAACTGGTTGGAACAATGCCTAAGAAGAAATTGTATCATGAGGGACGTCCTAGAGGGTATGGTGGAGGGAAAGAGAGGGAGGGGGCGAAGGAGACTACAATTAATGGATGATATTAAAAACAGAAAGATCATACGCGAAGACGAAAAGGTTAGAGGAGGACCGTGGAACATGGAAGCTTCTCAGCTGCAGCAAGTGACCTGCCAATAAAGGCAGAATACCTATGATGATGATGATTTCATTGTTCAATTGTTATGTTCTCAAAGATTTTGCATTGTAAATATTGTTTTTATTTTAAAAATATTAATATAGTGTCTTAATTATTAAAAATATTAATACAGCGTTAGACTCGTGAACTTTGCAAAATCCAAAAACCTAATCGTGAAGAGTACAAAATTCCCACATCGCGACGTTCATAAATACACTTGGACCTCACCAGACGGAAAAACACATAATCAAATTGATCACGTTTTAGTAGATAGAAGAAGACAATCTAGCATAAGTGACATCCGGTCGTTTAGAGGGGCTGATTGTGACACTGATCACTACCTGGTAGCAGCGATAATACGAGAGAGATTATCTTTGAATAAAGGTAGGCTAATATTCATTGTCCGAAAACGGAGAGATTGAATTTAAAGAAATTAGAAGAGAGTCAGGTAAGAAAGGAATACCAGATTGAAGTTTCGAATAGATTCTCGGCTTTAGAAGATTCGGAGTGCACTAGCGCTGAGGATACCTGGATTGAAATTAGAGATAGCATTAAAATTTCAGCAAAAGAAAAATTGGGACATGCGGAAATACATAGGAACAAACCATGGTTCGAGCAGGAATGCATTAAACTAACGGAGAAGAGAAAACATGCAAAATTACGCTGAATACAAAATCCGAATGAAATAACCACAAAATTTTGCAGATATCAGGGGGGAAACTTCCAAAAATTTTAGAACAAAGAAACGCGATTTTTTGAAAGCTAAAATTAAGGAACTTGAAGATAATAGTAAAAATAAAAACATCCGGGACATATATAAGGGGATCAGCGAATTTAAGAAAGGCTATCAACCTCGTGCTTATATATTAAAGAAATCTGACGGTACAGTTCTCACTGATACGGATAACATCTTAAATAGATGGAAAGATTTCTTTGACGATTTGCTTAACATGCAACCAAACACTAGTGTGCGTGGACAAAAGGAGATACACACCGCAGAACCGTATATTCCAGAACCCAACCGAATAGAATTAGAAAGCGCTATAAAGAAATTAAAGAAACACATATCTCCGGGTGTAGATGAAATTCCGGCTGAGTTAATTTTAGCTGGAGGCGAAAAATTGTGTAACAAGATACGCAAACTCATTCTCCTTATCTGGAACAAGGAAGAATTGCCACAAGAGTGGAAAAAATCAATCATTGTTCCAATTCACAAGAAAGGCGATAAAACTGACTATTAATTATCGAGGCATTTCTCTTCTGTCAACATCCTATAAAATCCTTTCAAATATTCTATTAGCAAGACTGACCCCATATGCAGATGAAATTATTGGAGATTATCAGTGCGGATTTAGACGAAATCGATCAACTATCGACCAAATATTTACCAGTCGCCAAATACTCGAAAAGAAGTGGGAATACAATACCCCGGTACATCAACTATTTATTGATTTTAGAAAGGCGTACGACTCGGTTAGGAGAGAAACATTATACAACGATCTTACAGAACTTGGAATACCGAGAAAGCTAATTAGATTAATTAAGATATGTTTAATGAATCCCAAAGTAAAGTCTGGGTAGGAAATTTTTTGTCCACTAGCTTTCACGTCGAAAATGGCCTGAAACAAGGAGATGCGTTGTCGCCATTATTATTTAACTTCGTTCTCAAATACGCTATAAGGAAAATGAAAGATAGCAACCAGGGCCTAGAGTTGAACGGTATTCACCAGGTTATGGCATATGCTGATGATGTAAATTTAATAGGGGATGATAGGAGAACAATAGAAAGAAATGCAGAGATCTTACTAAAGGCTTGCAGGGGCATGGGTTTAGAAGTAAATGCAGAGAAAACTAAATACATGGAAGTGCGCCGGGACCGGAATACAGCAAATTATGGATGCGTTAAAATATTAAATAATACTTTTGATAAAGTGGATAGCTTCAAATATCTAGGATCAATATTAACAGAGGAAAACTATATTCACGGAGAAATTAAATATCGACTAAAAGCAGGGAATTCGTGTTACTATTCGGTTCAAAATCTCTTGTCGTCGCGAATTCTGTCGGGGAATTTGAAGATTAAAATATACAAACGATAATAATGCCTGTTGTTCTGTATGGTTGCGAAACATGGTCACTTACTCTGAGGGAAGAACATAGACTGAAAGTATTTGAGAACAAGATCCTGAGACGAATATTCGGACCCAAGAGGAACGGGAATGGGGAATGGCGGAAACTTCATAACGAGGAACTACATAATTTATATGGTCTACCCAACATTGTTAGGGTCGTCAAGTCTAGGAGGCTTAGGTGGGCAGGTCATGTAGCTAGAATGGAAGAAAGTAGAAACGCTTTGAAAGTCTTGACTGGAAGACCAATCGGAAAACGACCATTAGGAAGACCTAGGCGCAGATGGGAGGACAATATTAAGATGGATATCGCTTAGATTGGAATACAAAGTAGAAACTGGATGCAGTTAGCTAAGGATAGAAGTCAGTGTAGATCTTTTGTGAACGCGGCATTGGAGCTCCGGGTTCCATAGGCCATAGAGTTAGTTAGTTAATACAATGTCCTAAACGTGCAGTTAAATAGAATTTTTTAAGAATTGTGCTATATATATTTAAAATTATGCTTTATGCTTTATTTTCTAAAATTATGCTTTTAAACTTAGTTGCTTCTGCACCCTTAGACAACCACAACCTTGTTCTATGCTTTTTATGCTTTTGGGTTGCTCTACTGATTACTTTTAACTTGAGCAATTCAGATAAATAAATACTTTTAAGTGATATTTTTTTTTATTAAAAATGTGATCTCCGCCTAATGTTATCAGTTCTAAACGTATCTCTAGATTAAAGTTTAATTGTTTGTAAAGTGTTCAGTCTCTTGTTTTTACTAGATAAATTAAGATTTACAATTTATCTTTTACTTCTTGATTAGATGGCTAAAGTACTTGTCTTAATACTGTGATCACAAAAAGTCATTGCGAAATATTTTATCTCATGCGTGTTAGTTTGTGATAAAATTATATTTATTCATTTAAAGTACTCTCTAACTATTGTGCTGTTTGTTGTAGTTTTACTTAACCACAATCTTCATATACATTGATATAAATTGATGTAGGTGTGTGAGTGTATTCCAGCATAACTCTGGAAGCCTGGAACCATTTTAAATAAAGTTGGTACACATATTACTTACCGCCTGAAAAAACACTACTATACAGGAAAGTCAGAGGGGGAGACATATAAAAATGATCGAAAACGACCGATGTTACTCTCAAATCCATAGTTTCTCGACTCCATGAGATGATTGGTGACAGTTCCGATTACCTTTAAGTACAAGTTCACCCCCCGCTGAGGATAAGTCTCGAGAACATCTAGGTGGAGTAGGAGGCGTGGCATATAAAAATGATCGAAAACGGCCGGTGTCGAATCGGTAGTTTTCACAGTTGCTGAGATGAACAATGACATTTCCAGGGGGCGATGACATGTAAATTCAAAATGGCTGATAATAGTATAGAATCCATAGTTTGCGGGATACCTAAGTTGATTGGTGACCTCTAAGTCCAAAGTCAGCTCCCAGTTGTGGTAAGATCCTCCAATACTTCTATGGAGAGAGGAGGGGAAGACATATAAAAATGACCTAAAACGACGAATATTAGTCTTGAATTCATAGTTTTCAGGGTCGATTAGATTGGCACTCTCGATGCCAATTATGTCCGGTTTAAGCCCCCATTAGCACCCGGGGGTGAAATTGTAACATATAAAAGTAATTGAAAATAACCGATATTAGTGTGGAATCATAGTTTTCGGGGTCCCTAAGTTGCTTGGTGACATCGGATGACCTTTAAGTTTATGTTCAGTCTCCAGTAGGTTAAGACTCCCTAGCATACTTAGAATGGAAGAGGTAACATAAAATATTCGAAAATAACCTATAGTAGAGTCCACAGTTTTCGGGGTCGCTGAAATGAATATTAGCGTTTCCAATGCAGCTTAAGTCCAACTTCAGCCCCATACAAGATGAGGAAGGAAGTGACAAATAAAATGTCAAATATGGCTAACATTTATGTCGAATTCATAATTGTGGGGTTTGAGAAAACATTTGACTCTTTAAAATGACTTCTGGAAGATACTTATTATAAAATTTAAGCTGTGTTTTTAAAATCATATCAATTTGATTAAAGGCCTATTCTGTGGTGGTATGGTGTTTCAATATTTATGCCAAAAATAGGGTATTTTCTGTATTTTTATAATTCCTCTTTCATTGAAATAAATATTCTAAGGGGGAAGGGGATATAAATGCTTTTCATAAACATATTCTTCCCGTGCGAAGAACGGTCATTTCAGCTACTGAATTATAAACAGTTTGGCTCGACAAATGATCACTTCTCTATCACATTAGTCACAGCACAATCTAGATATTTTGTGATGTAAAGTGTATTGAATTCTGTGGTCCTATTACGATGTACACTGCTCTGCACAAAAATGTGCCCGTATAATGTAATTCATGATTTTACGAAATTATTACATTTTTTTCTTCAGTCCTTCATTGAAGTGTGGTGATTAATAAGTAAGGATACTAGAAAGCATTGCATGTATGAAAATATTCTCAATAGTGCTACAAAAATATTAAAAATAGGAACAAAAAAGCAAAATTAAATTCTATTGACTGTAAGCTGACAATCATGGTTTCGAATAACGTCTGTAGTCGGTTGGGTGGTAAATTGACATATGGAAACAGATGCTTAGTTCTCAGCAACGGAACTGGACCAAAGAATTTAGACGACTGGAAGCGAGTTATGATGTAGCTGGAAAATGCGTCCGGCAGGGCAACTTTTTAAAATATCATACTATATACTCTTTTTTTTTTTTTTTTAAGTAATCAGAACAAAATTTATTACAACTAATATTCCAAGTAAGTTTGCAGAAGTGTCGAACACACTCCGAAGCGTGTTCTCTTCACTGTTCAGTGGTTAGTGCATATCATTCAGGACTCGATACCAGTGGGAGATCGTTTTAAAATTTGAACACACTGCGGTTTTTCAAATTCCAGTTTAAATTGATAGTCCACGTTTGATATGGCCCCAGTGCTGAAAGCGGATGATAAATTAGCACATGAACACCTGAATCAGCGACGTGTTTAAGTGACTAGTGGTCTTTGACTAGTGTGTTCTGAGGTTAATACTGCTGATGACGTCATACAACTTCTCTTGCTTTATTTTCATTTCCATGTTGTTTGTATTGAGTTAAGTGTTGCCATGTTAAGGAATAAATCCGACAAGACGTATGAAGTTTCTTGTAAAGAGATATTGAGCACCATATGATAAACAATTATCCTCAAAGACCATTGACTTTTTCTAACTTCAAGCAGCAGTAGCAATTGAATTCTTTTTACTATCCTTATTCACCATTGTTAGAACGATTCAGAATTAGAAATATGAAATGAAATGTTTGAGTTTTACGTCCCACAGTTATGCCGGTTAGGCTAAAGGAGATAGTGATGATGAGAGATGAATGAAATGGTGGAATGAAGAAAGTGGGAGGAAACGGGAGAACCCCGAGGAAACCCACGCACACGGTGTTTATCCACCACAAAGTTCACTTGGCGGGAGCAGGGTTTGGACCCAGGACCCCAAGCACCAGAGGTGAACGCTCTACCACTGAGCCACCGCGGCCCCCAATTCAGAATTAGAGAAACTGAATAAATAGAAGACACTAAGCCAAATAAATAAATACATCGATTGTTTAATTTCTTTTTCTTTCTTTCTTTTCTTTTTCTTTTTTTTGATACATTTAAAGCTATCAAAGGACAGTGACGTATTTTGTGGACTATCGAGCCTACCGGCGGTAGCCCTAGAATGTTACAAAATAAAAATAAAACTAAAAATAAAACAAAATAATAATAATAATGTGTTATAAAGGTTAGTGGTAGCCGAAGCCATCAAACCAGTATACGCCACTGTTAAAAGATTAGATACTTGTGGAATTTTGCCCTGTTCAGGGCATGGCTTAATTTCACGATTCAGTTTGTCATATTTAATTTTTTTTTTATAACATCTTTACTACACAGCAAAACCGGATTTTAAAAAAAAACGTTGATTACCTAATTTCTTTCTTTTTTCCTTTATTGGTGCTTATGACTACTTGTACAAAAATCATTCAATAACGATTATAACACTCGTCCATTTTTCAAATACTAATTGTAGGTATAGTTGCCATTATTATTTATTTATTTATTTATCTATTTATTTTTGTCTGAAACAATCTGCACCATTGATCGAATTTATGGTGGAAGAACATCTTTACAATAGATTATATTAATACTTTCGTTGAAAATTTTCTTTCAAAACCCAACGCTTGAAGTAAAGTGGGCTCTTTTTATTTGATGAAATTTGATATCCCTCCTCACAGGATTGACCGAATGACGAACTGAATGGTAATGTTCAATTTACACTAATAATAATAATAATAATAATGAAAAAATTGGATCGTGTAGCGTTTGCTTACAATATCAGTTGAGAAATAAAGAAGTATGTGGAATTAAGTTATTGTGTTTACACAAATGAGGCTTGATTTCCTAGTAATACCTTGCAATACCAGCTGCCATTTCTTGATTACATTACGGATTCACAACTTAATAAAAAAAATCCATATCTATCAAAATTCCCAAACCAGCTATCAACTTACGAGGAAGGTCCATAAACCGTGAGAGTTGGATTTTGATGAATATTAATGACAAAATTCAGTTCGAGACGGTAAGTAACGTAGTAATAGTCACTCGATGCGCAAAAGCTTCGTTGAGCTGATACACCGACGTCATCTTGAAATCCAGTAGGCAATGTCCAAGAATACCCTTTTGGCACAAAAATGAAAACGGTTTTGGTAGATCTGGCTTCAACATTGTACACAGGGATAGGACATATATATATATATATGTGGAAATACTTCCAGTGCATTATCGCCATCTTGAATGGCGGCATATTGAATCGCGGTTAAATATGATAAATGGCAAGGGGGTAATGTCGGTATCAAATAGCACTGGAATTTACTCCTGAATCCATTTCCGTAACCAAAGTTTATATATCTCTTTCCACTTCCGAGTTAAGAGCTCTCTCACCCACAAGAACATATAAAAATTGTGCAAGTTAGATTTGTGTTATGAAACGCGGTCGTGCGAGCAGTTGCAGGGTTTTAGCTAATGCAGTAGTAGTCACTCGATGTACAATAACCACTATACCAATCAGATTTTGAGCCTAATGAGAGAAATCGTTAATTAAATTGAAATGCCTGTAATGAAAAATGGAATAGAAGCATGCTACAAATTATACTTATTTCGAAGTGCGATGGAATAAACTGGTGGTCGATGAAATACATGTTTAATAGTACTGATGAGCAGAAAATACCAAAGGAATTATTCGGATATACAGGGTGGGCCATTTTAATCAATCCACGGAAATATCTGAAAAATGATAAAACATAGAAGAAATGTTTGAAGTACACGTTATATATTGCTAAGGGGGAAACCCAATTCCGCCAAAAGTACCCCTCCCCGCCCCCCGTAAATGGAGGTAACGGGGGGTAACTTTGAAATGTCAAATGGGAACATGGGTCGAGTAATACCTCGTTCGAAAGGTCTTGGAAAACTAAGTAACGCTATATCAAAAGGTGTTCCATATTGTAATGAAACCATAAACTGAGAATTTTAAAAAAATCATTTTTTTATAAAATTCTCAGTTTATGGTTTCATTACATTTTTTTCTCCTATCTTTCTCTGAAACAAACAGGCACCAACGCCATCTTCACCTACCAAATTGCCATAGGTACTGTTCAGAAATTTTTCTTCCAGTTGGTGGGGTAATGTAATGAAACCATAAACTGACAATTTTAAAAAAATCATTTTTTCATAAAAATTATAATGGCAATTTGGTAGGTGAAGATGGAACTAAGTTTTCAGTAATATTTTACTTTTGAATACATGCATCACATTATTTTTAAAACTCACAAGGACAGTACTTGTAATCAAGAAATCGTTGGAAGCAGAAGCAAAATAGTCAAGAATCACCTGTAGTCAAATAACATTCCTTGTCAGTAGTAATTAACAATTCGGATAAAATCACGAAAAAGATGAAAGCAAACCTCAGGGTAAATTAAAATTCAAAAATACTTATTTTTACATCATTTGATAACAACAATATTTTGTCAAAAAATGTAATTAGGACTTTCCTAAGATTTTGTAAATTTTTATATTAGCTTTTGGCGAAGTAAAAAGGAAAAATAATTAAGGCAAACAAGGACAATAGTCCATATAAAATGACCAAGTTTGCAACTAAAAAATCATTCTGCATTCTGCATTCTGGGTCCTGTATCCAGAATCGCAATGGAATGGTCTATACGAAATTACAAATGCCGCAAGAAAGACCATTGTCCGGTCAAGACCAAGCAAAATATGCAATGAGGTAAAGTATGACTACAAAGAACTTTAACTGTCTATTTTGCATGTGACATAAAATTAGGAGGTCTCTGAAAGTGACAGGCAAATTTAAATGTTTAAATATTTAGCTTATTTCCGTTTGGTTAAGCATTGAGTAAAATTATAATGATCTGTTATACAATTAATCTAACATACTATGTCTGGTTTTGAATTCAGTACTCATGGATGTTCACTGTTAAATAATTTATATTGTTACAAAAATATCCACTATACTACCATTGTAAGTAAGTTGTTTCATCAATAAAATATTGTCATTTTATGACAATAAGAGATTGCAACCATTCGTTTAATTGCACTCTTAATTTGATTTAAAAATTTAGTGTTCCTTTAGTTATTGATTTCATACAATTTATTTTGATTTTAATTTCTTTAATATTTTAATTTTTGGACCTACGGTACAGGAGCACCGGTTTCAAAATGGCCGCCATGATATGGTTCGGAAACTCCAGTACCTGTAGTACGAAAACCATGGAAGGTAAATGAATGGATCAAAATTGAAATACGTAAATCATAGGGCATATCGAATGGTGTGGTCCCTGTGATCCCAGTGGTCTCCCTGAAGGGTTCTTGGGGGCTAACTTCAAAATTTCAAATAGTAACATGAGTCGAGTGGTACCTCGTTCGATAAATCTTGCAAAATCAAACATCTTGCAGGAGAAAACGATTGAGGTGAAATGGCACTGTTCTCAAAAGGCCGCCGAAACATAGTATCCGTGTCAGAGAAAAGGTGTAGTACCCGTAGTATGAAAGCGATTGGAGATAAATCAACAGAAGAAAAACTGGAGTAGGTAACTGATGTAAGGCACATCGAGAGATGTTGTCGGGGTGACTCCAAGAGCCAACTGAAAGGTATCCGGGGCAAATTTGAAAATTTCAAATAGCAACTTGAAGCGAGTAACATCACGTTACATAGACAAATTAATATCAAACAGCTTCTGTAAGAATATTTTCGACGTGAGACACCGTTTTCAAAATGATCGTCAAGACATGGTGACCGTGTCTAAGAAAACGTCTAGTGCCCATAGTATGAATACGATTAGACAAATGAAAATAACGAAAATTAAATAGGAAAAGCACGGAGGCGTTCCAAGGCGAGAATAATACAACAGAGATAAAAATATTAGAGTAAAATTGCCATAATGTATATAAAGAAATCCAAGTACTGCAAAATAATCTCTCCCTGCGCTCTGTATGTGAGTGGGGTGGAAAGTAACAGTGAAAGTTCAAATGAGAATTCTACTTTAATTCGCATATTAAGGCTACCTTACAAATAGGTATGGTGTGGTTGAAACATTTGTTTGTAACGATGACGCTGTAGTGACTAAAAAAGGTAAAATTTTATTTGAATGGTAACGCATATCTGTGTGGCTGAGTATGATTTGATGCGAAAACAGAAGGAACGTTATACGAAAGAAGTTGTCGAATAATGCAGTTGCTGGAACTTACAAAAGTGTGAATTTGCTAATCTCCGTCGCCACAGAAACTTTTATGCAATGCGTGCTGGTTATTCAGAAAGCATTTCGGGGATATATGTACACACACCGTTTCGTCCCTCAAGCTCACAATATGACATGAGTGCTAATAGTTAATCAAAATATAACCGTGGCCATCCGCATTAACTCAGTGCACCAATTCTCTATCCATGAAGTCTGCCTTCCAAACAGCATTGGGTAGGTCAAGCGTACGCCCGAACCGTTGTCCGGTCGGACATTGAAATTTTGAAGTTAGCCCACAAGATCCCTTCAGGCAGGCCGCTGGGATCACAGGGATCACATCATTCGATATCTCCTATGATATTTACGTATTTCAATTTTGTTCCATTCATTTACCTTCCATGGTTTTCATACTACGGGTACTGGAGTTTCCGAACTATATCATGGCGGCCATTTTGAAACTGGTGGTCCATATGAAACATCTTTTGGTACAGCGTTACTTAGTTTTCCAAGACCTTTCGAACGAGGTATTACTCGACCCATGTTCCCATTTGACATTTCAAAGTTACCCCCCGTTAACCCCATTTACGGGGGCGGAGAGGGATACTTTTGGCGGAATTGGTTTTCCCCCTTAGCAATATATAACGTGTACTTCAAACATTTCTTCTATGTTTTATCATTTTTCAGATATTTCCGTGGATTGATTAAAATGGCCTACCCTGTATATTAGAAAAATGATATAAACTAGCGCATATCAATTGAACGAGCAAAACTGTTCGGATTCCACTATAATCAGTAGGTCCACGTCTCGTTAGCATAATAGGCATAAGTGTGGGACGTTAAACTGAATTAAACCAAAAATCTATTTTGAGTGATTTTACCTGGTCCATTATAGTCTGTTAAGTTTTCTTCTCCAATCTCGAAACCTTACGCAAAGACCCTCTGCATTGTTTTGTTGTAGAATATTGCGTTCTTTTCCAATACTCATTCTTGACAACCTATAAATTACCGTGCATATTACGAAGTTAAAATACTTTCATGTATTAATTATCAGTTTGTCTTAATAAAATCGATTTATCGCTGACGCATTGAACAATGAAATGGATTTAAGTTATCAGTTCACGGCCTATTCTTAGAAGAAGATACACCTGGAAACTTAGAATTCACTTTTCTTATGTCTGTTCTGCTATTAGTGATAAGAGAATGCATGAACACCTGCTAAAAATAGATGGCAACAGAGATTATTACAGGATTCAATACCAAGTTGCAATCCATTAAACAAACTTCTTTCTTACTTTTTCCTTCAATATTAAATAATTAAATAAAACGATAAAACACTCGCTTATAATAAGGGCAAGACTAGTTTTCATATCAAAACTGTCATAAATAACTAATTGTAGCGGTGTTCCTTAAAGTCCGAGGATTTATTTATTGTGTATATCACGTACTTGACAACTCAAGAAATTTATTTTGGGACATGTTTATTCATTTTCTTTAACACTCACAATTATATATATATATATATATATATATATATATATATATATATATATATATATATGGTGAATTTCCCCAATATTGTACTCCGTATTATTAAAAACTGACAAAGTACACTTATTAGATCTCTTGACTTTAGACTATTGTTTATGGTTTTAAGAAATAACATGAAGAATTTAGTGCTTTCCTATAGGCAATTGTAACATAGGTGTACAGTGAGATAATGTTGTCTGACTTCGAATGTCAAACGGTAGTAGTACAGCAATTTTGATGCGGGCAGGCGTGTGATGTTCGGTACGAACGCATTTGTTGGACCAGTAAAACATTCGTTCGTGCATAAAATGCGAACAATTAATCCGATAAACGTAGTCAACATTTTAAACCAAGCAGTGGTGGAAAAATATAGTATTGTGAGTAAAAATGGGATAGAAGATAAGGCATTTGCAAGTACATTGCTATAATGATAGATGGTGACACATTAGATTAGACATTGACACACAGAGTGAGCATTAAGATTTGACAAACGAAATGGAGCCTAAAAGCGTGTTCAGACCTAAAGTGAAACAACAGTTAGCTAGACAGATACCTTTCAACATTGTTATTGATGCGAGCAAATCAGGTAAACTCACTCACGAACACGTCAAACGGTGGCTAAAAGACGTGTTTATTCCTGATGTGAAAGAGGACTCCCTGCTGTTGCTTGACTCATGGAGTGGACAGACGGGCGAAGTGCGAGAATTGTTACATGGGAAAAACATTCGTGCTGCAGTTATACCTCCAAAGACCACCAAATTTATTCAGCCACTTGAATGTAGTATACTTTTTCGGCAGTATAAGCTGGTAATTTGGAGACTTCAGGATCATTTTCGTCCTAAATTCATTGTTTCTGGTACACCGATGAAGTTAAATGACAGAATTTTCATAATGAAAATGCATTCTGTTGTGTTTCATCAATTTTCTGCGTCAGTTCTAAAGGACATGCCTGCATATGCATGGCAGAAATGTAGGTACGTCACAAAAGAAATAGTTGGTTCATTTACAAATGTTCTGGAGACAATGTTGCAAGTAGAAAATAGTGTCTGTGATCGTGATGAATATGACGAAAGTGCATTTGATAAGTGTTTGTACTGCTCCATGATGTGTGCTAATCACTTCGTTATGGATCTCCGTCATCACAAATGAAGAGCAAAAAGTTAGTAGATTAATATTTGCTTATGTACACCAGTTTATATTATTTTTCTAATATTTTTCTATTATTTTCTATTAATTTTCTAATAACTTGAATACATATTCTTGAAAAGTCATATGTGTCGTTGCACCTAACTTATATTACAGCATTTAAATGCTATGCATAATCGCATAGCATGCTCCGAAATGGGTATAATTTGTTACAATGCTGCTATTCCATTTTTCATTACAGGCATTTCAATTTAATTAACGATTTCTCTCATTAGGCTAAAGACCTGATTGGTATAGTGGTTATTGTACATCAAGTGACCACTACTGCATTAGTTAAAACCCTGCAACTGCTCGCACGACCGCGTTTCATAACACAAATCTAACTTGCACAATTTTTATATGTTCTTGTGGGTGAGAGAGCTCTTAACTCGGAAGTGGAAAGAGATATGTAAACTTTGGTTACGGAAATGGATTCAGGAGTAAATTCCAGTGCTATTTGATACCGACATTACCCCCTTGCCATTTATCATATTTAACCGCGATTCAATATGCCGCCTTTCAAGATGGCGATCATGCACTGGAAGTATTTCCACATATAGATGTCTTATCCCGGTATACAATGTTGAAGTCAGATCTACCAAAACCGTTTTCATTTTTGTACCAAAAGCGTATTCTTGGACATTGCCTACTGGATTTCGAGATGACGTCGGTGTATCAGCTCAACGAAGCTTTTGCGCATCGAGTGACTATTACTACGTTACTTACCGTCTCGAATTAAATTTTGTCATTAATATTCATCAAAATCCAACTCTCACGGTTTATGGACCTTCCTCGTTGGACAATCTGTAGATAAGTTAGTACGCGGAGTGATCAGAAAGTAAGGTTAACAGTTAACAGGTAGTACATACATTAGATTATATCTCGACATAGTCTCCACATCATTTGAAGCACTTGTCGCATTGTGGGATGAATTTGAAGATTCCGTCCTGATAAAAATTTTATCCTTGCCTGTTCAGCCAAGTATTTCACCTCCTCGTCCGAAGCAAAGTGATGGCCTCCTCGGTGCTCCTTCAAGTGCGGAAACATTTGAAAGTTGCTTGGAGTGAAGACCGGGATGAAGGGAGGGAAGTCTTTGACGTCCCAGCGAAACTATATCAAATTTGTTGATGCCGTGCTGGGTTGGCTACTGCGCTCTTACTCGGCGACGTTTCCTCTACCAGCCGCAAACTTTCGACACCGCTCTGCGACATGTTGACGAGACATTACAATCTTTCTGCCCATTGTCGACATTTGTCAACGCAATTTTCTGGAAATTTCAAGCAGAAATAATTATTGCAGTCTACACTGTTGTCACTTGTGACCACTGTCGACAAATATTGACATCTAAATATCATCAAGTTATGCATTGAAGTTTAATAGAAATAATTTCAGACACTTAGTTTTGTTTTAAGTAAATTTGATTAGTAAATGCAAGTACTCAGAAGAAAATAATTTGGGCAGAAACGGGTTAAACCTCTTCCAGATGCTGGTGTATTTCAGCCACGGTTACATGTTTCGCCTACAGAACTCGAATAATTGATCGGGCTTCTTCGCGAGACCAGTTTTCAAATTGAGTCGCCTTTTGTGTTTACCTACAAATAGCGCCGTTGCCGTAAGTGGCTGAAACACTGCACAATTGCCAACTACATGTAGTAAAATTATCGCACACTCTTCATTCCTGTATAACATACAACACTCCAGAAATACCGGCCTTGTAACCTTAGTTTATGATCATCCCTCGTATTTTTAATGTAGTTTCAGTAATTTTCTCTCTTTTATTTGGTTTTCATCCTAGGTCTATTTATTTGTAATATACAAAAAAGTTTATCCGTTTTTAATATGTTATGTCTATATGGCAAATATTTTCTTTGGTGCAAAACATGCAATAGAGAACTTATAAATTAATATGAAGATTTAAATATGTTTAGCAGTTTGCTACACAAAATTCAAAGTCTAGTAACATAAATGCTGCAAATAGGACAATAAACGTAAGCTGAATCTATCAAAGATCTGAAGTATGAATTGGTCAGTTCAATCAAGTCATCTTTTGTTCATTTTGAAACATTTTTCTATTTGAATCTGCTTTCAAAACTTAAAACATTTATGTCTACATATTGTAAATAACTCTTATCATGTAAAAAAAAAAAAAAAAAAAAAAAAAAAAAAAAAAGTTAACCTTTCCTTATAGCTACTTAAGAATACCAATTTTATATCGCTTTCTCTCACAACTTATGGTAATGGGACACGATCCCCTTGTTTTTTAAACGCCCCAATTGCCAATTCAGTATTTCTATGGAAAGACACTAAATATAACTTACATTTTGAGTGTAAAATTTGCGAAGCTAGTGAAACATTTCATTTAACTCCCAAAATTCACTCGAGGATTTACAGGAAACTATCTCACCCAACCGCGTAGAATTATAATCTAAATAGTCTATTATTATTATTATTTGAGCTTTATCAGTTGAAGAATTGATAAGAAATCCATCAATAAGGCAATATTTTTATTACGATAACTTATCAACAATGTTAAGGTATCTATCAACTCACTAACTCATGATTAATATTATGTGATTTTTTTTCTACAAACACATTAGGCCATTTAATAAATAATTATAAAGAATAATCTATATCAGAGAATTCTAACTTCCAGTATTCGTATATTTAAGAGTATTTGGAAAGTAATTAGGCCTGTTGCTGAAAAGACACCTTATCTTTGTTTACAGCGTAAACAATTTATAATTATAACAATAGATTTCGGGACTGAATACAGAATGAATAAGCCAAATATAATCAGAATTAAAACTAGTGGTGGGCACAAAAACCGGTTTTTCGGTTTTTAGAAAATCTGAAACCGGTTTCGGTTTTCTTCAAAACCGGTTCGGTTTTCTCCGAAACCGGTTCGGTTTTCCACCTCATCCGGTTTCGGTTTTCTTCAAAACCGATTCCGGTATTTTCCAAAATTTGTTCTATTTCTGACCAGAATGGTGTTTCGTTGTTCTCCGGAAACCGAATCCATTCCCACAGAAATAGTTTTGTGTTTTCGAAAAATTTTCACGGAAACCAGTTTCGGTGAAAACCGAACTGGTTTTGGAGAAAACCGAAATTTCGGTTTTTCGGGTTTCGGTTTTTATAGAAACCGGATTTCGGTTTTTATAAAAACCGGTTTTGCCCATCCCTAATTAAAATAGCTCATTACTGGCTTGTGTACTTTTTCACACTCGACCTTAGTCATAGGAACTAAATACAACTTTTCTGATTGGTTGCAGTTTGTGATTGTCTAAACCTTCTGGTGTATGTATTGTGTATTATAGTAATAGAAGAAAATTGTCACTTTGTGTGTTGATAAAAACAAAAATATAATTATGTTTGGGTTACATTTCGTAAGAACATGAGGCATATATTTTTTCAAGCACTAATCTAGAAATAAATATATGCATTTTGGTCATAAGGAAGCAGGTGAGATTGGAAGTTGGACCAACCGTGTGTGACGTAATGTCACGTGGTATTATCATGGGGGGTAAAGGTGGATCAAAACGAGCCCTGCGGAACTTCTAAGCCCCTTCGCTCGCTGCCCCTCGCTCAGCTATGTTTAGTGACTTAATTAAATCACTTTTTATGCATTATGTATTACGTAGAAGAGCAAATGAGTACTATTTTTATCTTATTTTAGTGATAACAGCGTAATGAAAATTTTAAAAAAATAAAAATAACTTTCATTGGGCTGGGTATATGCCCATGCTTACAGTGATTACCATTATTAACCCGTTGCATTAGCAACCTCGGCCACGAAAATCGACAGCAGCAGGCGTTTGATTTCTGCTATATGTACGCTACGTGGGAGAAACGGATAACTTCAACCAATCGGGACCGCGTATTTAGCTCCTAGGACTAGAGTCGAGCGTGATTTAAAAATATACTACTGGCTTTCATCTAATCTCAAACACAATTCCGTTTCCCATTCTTAGAGGACTAGCTCAGGAGAGTAATGCTCGCGGAAGTAGAAACGAGAAACACAGTTCTGATTGGTTGGCGTTATCCACTTCATGCCACGTTGCATTAAAATAGCAGAAATCAAACGCATGCTGCTGTCAGTCTTCGTGGCCGAGTGGGCTAGCGCTATGTGCTAATAACAACAGTGTTCTTTTGGCGTGAGTTCAAACCCGGCCCGAAGAAAGTTTTTTTTTACATTTTTCTTACATTTTTAAGAAAATAATACTCAAAAAAGTGATTTATTTACTTTTGTGCAGATAAGTAGTAGTAGTAGTATTCCCCTTGTACTCCATGATATAGGGCTCGATTTGTTCCTCTTGCACTCCATGATATAAATTTTGTGACCAACTTAAAACAACTGGCTAGGATAGCGCGTAAAACAGCTGGCTAGAGTAGCGCGTGGAAAAACGTACTTCGAGGAGTATTACTCTCCCGAGCGGGTCGTATTCTTAGACATTCATTCACTACAGAGTTGCCAACCTTAGAGAACAAAATTATTGCTTTTCGTCTTTAAAATTATCATATATTTACAAAAAAATATCGTATATTCGTTATGCTCTAATAATGGTAGAAACATGTGTAATACTACTAATAATAGCAATAATATATAATAAACTTATGTAGTAACCTTCAATTTCAAACTCTAAATCGGCGTCACTGTTCCCACCATTTTTAATCCTTATTAACACTCTTCTGAACAACAACAGTATTTCCATCCCCTCGTAAACGTAATCGAGTTTAAAGAACAGATGCAATGTTGTCATATACAATTCTCAAATCGTTATTAATTTGTTTTAGCGAGAATGACTGTTAGAAACCTCAGTGTGTATATTTTATAATTATTTACTGCATATCTACACAATAAAAAATGGTTGTGTTAATTTAACTCAATTTTAACACAGGGCAGTGGTTCCAGCGTGACTACCACTATGCGGTGTTAATTCAACACAGACCTCGCGGTGTTGGCGTTTAACACAAGGGTGTGTTACGTTTTTAACATACAAGCGGTGTTGAGCGGTGTTAAATTTGGATCTGTGTTAGTATTTTCGGTGTTGATTCGGCACCATGTCAGAGTCGGTAGTGTGGGGAAGTATTGAGTGTTACTCGTAGCGGTGTTGCACCAACACGAAAAAGTAACACAGTGTGTACTGTGTTAATTACATTGTGTTGATATCACACTATATCAAGTACCAATATAACAGTCTCTGTGTTATTTCAACATCATTTTCTTATTTCAACACACAATCTGTATCATAATTCAAGGTCAAAGCCGTATAAAGCCGTAACACCGTTTTGTTGTTAATTCAACACTCCCTGTGTTAAAATTCAAGGTCAGACCACCAGATTAACACCGTCTTTGGTGTTAGTTCGATTCCACATCTGTCTTAGTACGACACCTATTTCGGTGTTGAAATTACTCCGTATGCAGTGTTCATGTGCTGGAAAAGCTTGTGATGTGCACGCTTACGCTTACCGAGGATTCTAATTTTAAAATAAGAATAGTAAACTACAGAACACTAACATGAATTATTTAGAAATTTTTTTGCCGTCCTCCACAACATTTATTGTGAAGTATTTCTTGATTATGCAAAACACAACCTTCATCAACATCTTGTTCAAGAATGATAGGAAACTCTTACCTGTATCCTTATAATATGTTTGCCTCATAATCGTGTTTCTACTTCTTTTCCGCCATGTTTGAAACACAGTCCCCGATGTTGACTTGAGAGCTTTAGTGCAGTGTAGAAGTGACACAGTAATATATGGTGTTGTTTCTTGCTGTTGACATATTTCTTCAGAAACATTATGTAAAGCAATTCAAAACACATCGCACGGTTTGCATGTTGGAATTTTGCGAATACCTGGGTTTGTTTAAGTATTTCTTTCTACTATGTTTGTCTGTAGCTTCAGTACTAAGCGTTTGTAATTAGATGCCCAACATATTTGGCAATCACGCAGAAAACAACACCGAAGATTCTACATTTGTGTTAATTTAGCACACAGGCTGTGTGTCATTTCAACTACTGGTATTTGACACACAACTCCAAATGGAGAATAAGTTGTTCTAACCACCTGTTTGTGTTATATTTTAACACAATCGTGTTAACACATAGGCATTTTGTTGAAATAACTCAACGATTTTTTACAGTGTATAATTTATTTACACATTCAAAAACTGCATACAATTGTGCATTCTAAAATTATCGTATATTCACCTATTATCGCAAGAGCGTTATCGTATATAGTATTAAGATTAAATTATCGTATATGACGATAAATTATCGTATGATTAGCAAGCCTGATTCAATATAAATTGTGGTAGAAGAAAAAAGAATCACACCCTGAGTGATGCCAACCCTTAACACTACAAAATCCCATCTCAAGAGACAAAAGATCCCATCTTGCATCTGAATTTCTCACATAATAATAATAATAATAATAATAATAATAATAATAATAATAATAATAATAATAATAATAATAATAATAATAATAATAATAATAATATAGAAATGAAACTTAAGTATGACATGTGTTACTTTTTCAGTTTCAGGGTGATTATCAATAAATTTTGGTCTTCTTCGTATATAGAATAGTTCGTGAATAAATATTTTCGTTAGTTGAAGGCAAGATATATTGTTGTCAGAAATGCCGTAACTCCATGACAATCTTCTATTATCACCTTATACTGACACGAGAGGGTCCCACAAGTTGTCACTAAAATCTTATTGCCACGTAACACATCTGATAAACCATCATGAGAAATGAACATGAGCAAAATTTAAGATTCTATGAACCAGAAAGATAGGAGCTACGGGGATTCAAAATTTGAATATCCAAAGAATATATATCATGAAGTAATGTACGTTTAAAGTAAATATCTTAAAAACCATTAAAGCAATCAAAACAAAAGTTGCACAATTTAATGAGAACAAAATGCCCTATCGAAAACTATAAATTGCTAGTGTTGCCATAGCTGAAGCAGTGTTGCCAACTCAGCATAAAATATGTTATTTTAAATAGCATCATATACAAGTGTGCACAGATTTAAAATGCACTATTATCACTAAACATAACAGTGAAGTGTAGTGATACAGTGTCGCACGCTATTGGAGCTACATGTGCTGAAAATGTAAAATGGAGAAGTGGGAACAAAGGGTAATAAAAGAATGCATTAGAAGCAAGTGAGGATTTTGCATTTTACTTCTGTTGCCCCGATAAATAAGCAGACAACTCGCGAAAACAAAGTGATACACGCGAGGAAAGAAACACGTATTTTCTAATTCTGTAAACTGATTCTCGAGGTTATCTTATCAATATTTGGAAGAGTGCTATCTTGGTTTGTGTATTTCGTATTAAGTAACATGTTCTTTTACTTCCTCTCCTACATACCATACGATTATGTTTGTGCACCGTAATATTACCATGTTCACATTGGAAATATAATTAGTTTATTACTAACTCATTTCGTTTTTAGTCGGACCGGATAGCGGTGTTGTTTAGAAGGCTAGACGTATTAGGCATCGCGGGTTCCAATCCCGCCTCGGACACGTTTTTGTAGTACTTTTCATCTTACATTTCATTGTTATCTTTCTTTTTCATAGTGATTCGGATTCCATTTTGCACTGCTATAGGTCTATAGCTTCGAAGCTGACGCAGGACGTAAAAATTGAATCATCGATTTCGTTTTTTCAAATGCATCAATATTTTGTGTAACGTGGGTTCCTATCACCACGGCATGGCGCGTCCTCAGGTTGCGGATCGAGGAGAAGGCCTCTAGATATAGAGGTTAGCTGCGAATATACTGAATAAGCAGTCGCAGACAGACGACTAGGAGTGGTCCTCCAGCTTGGAGGTTTGGGTAAGGCTAACACCCTCATCCTGTAAAAAAAAGGTACTTGTTCAGAAACATTCACAAAAGCCTCGGACAAGGACTGATAACTTGGCACGACCTCAGCAAAAGAAAATGGACATGAGATTTGGAACATGGAGTATTAGAAGTCTTTATAGGGCAGGCGCGTTAAAATCTGTTACGAGTGAGTTAGAGAAATACAGGATGGACCTAGTAGGAGTTCAGGAAGTTAGGTGGGGAGGAAATGGATCTGAGAATTCCGGAAATTTTACGTTCTTTTACGAGGAAGGAAATAAAAATCACCAGTTAGGAACAGGGTTTTTCGTTCACAAACGAATATTACCAGCAATTAAACGGGTTGAATTTGTTACTGACAGACTTTCTTTTATTACTCTCAAGGGACGGTGGTGTGATGTTATTGTTTTAAATGTACATGCTCCAACTGAAGATAAGGGTGACGATATAAAAGATAGTTTTTACGAAGAAGTGGAACGGATATTTGACCAACTCTCGTGATACCATATGAAGATTCTATTAGGGGATTTCAATGCGAAGGTAGAACGAGAGGATATTTTCAAACCGATTATAGGGAACGAAAGTTTGCATAAGGAAAGTAATGACAACATGTTAGACTCGTGAACTTTGCAACATCCAAAAACCTAATCGTGAAGAGTACAAAATTCCCACATCGCGACGTTCATAAATACACTTGGACATCACCAGACGGAAAAACACATAATCAAATTGATCACGTTTTAGTAGATAGAAGAAGGCAATCTAGCATAATTGACGTCCGGTCGTTTAGAGGGGCTGATTGTGACACTGATCACTACCTGGTAGTAGCGATAATACGGGAGAGATTATCGTTCAATAAAGGTAATACCCAATGTCCGAAAACGGGGAGATTTAATTTAAAGAAATTAGAAGAGAGCCAGGTAAGAGAGGAATACCAGATTGAAGTTTCAAATAGATTCTCGGTTTTAGAAGACTTGGAGTGC
Source organism: Thermobia domestica (assembly GCF_964235325.1). NCBI lineage: Eukaryota > Metazoa > Arthropoda > Insecta > Zygentoma > Lepismatidae > Thermobia > Thermobia domestica. Next base: position 2,456,727 of record NC_137468.1, read on the forward strand.
ACTAGTGTTGAGGATACTTCGATTGAAATTAGAGATAGCATTAAAAGTTCAGCAATAGAAAAATTGGGACATGCGGAAATACGTAGGAACAAACCATGGTTCGACCAAGAATGTATTTAACTAACAGAGAAGAGAAAACAGGCAAAATTACGGTGGCTACAAAATCCGAATGAAATAACTACACAAAATTTCGCAGATATCAGGCGGGAAACTTCCAAAACTTTTAGAACAAAGAAACGGGATTTTTTGAAAGCTAAAATTAAGGAACTTGAAGATAATAGTAAAAATAAAAATATTCGGGACATGTATAAGGGGATCAGCGAATTTAAGAAAGGCTATCAGCCTCGTGCTTATATATTAAAGAAAGCTGACGGAACAGTTCTCACTGATACGGATAGCCTCTTAAATAGATGGAAAGATTTCTTTGACGATTTGCTGAACACGCAGCCAAAAACTAATGTGCGTGGAGAAAAGGAGATACACACCGCAGAACCGTATATTCCAGAACCCAATCGAATAGAAGTAAAAGCCGCTATAAAGAAATTAAAGAAACACAAATCTCCGGGTGTGGATGAAATTCCGGCTGAGTTAATTTTAGCTGGAGGCGAAAAATTGTGGAACAAGATACACAAACTCATTCTCCTTATCTGGAACAAGGAAGAATTGCCACAAGAGTGGAAAGAATCAACCATTGTTCCAATTCACAAGAAAGGCGACAAAAGTGACTGTAATAATTATCGAGGCATTTCTCTTCTGTCAACATCCTATAAAATCCTTTCAAATATTCTATTAGCAAGATTGACCCCATACGCAGATGAAATTATTGGAGATTATCAGTGCGGATTTAGACGAAATCGATCAACTATCGACCAAATATTTACCAGTCGCCAAATACTCGAAAAGAAGTGGGAATACAATACCCCGGTACATCAACTATTTATTGATTTTAGAAAGGCTTACGACTCGGTTAGGAGAGAAACATTATACAACGTTCTTACAGAACTTGGGATACCGAGAAAGCTAATTAGATTAATTAAGATATATTTAAGTAAATCCCAAAGTAAAGTCCGGGTAGGAAATTTTTTTTCCACGAGCTTTCACGTCAAAAATGGCCTGAAACAAGGAGATGCGTTGTCGCCATTATTATTTAACTTTGTTCTGGAATACGCCATAAGGAAAATCAAAGATAGCAACCAGGGCCTAGAGTTGAACGGTATTCACCAGGTTATGGCATATGCTGATGATGTAAATTTAATAGGGGATGATAGGAGAACAGTAGAAATAAATGCAGAGATCTTATTAAATGCTTGCAGGGACATGGATTTAGAAGTAAATGCAGAGAAAACTAAATACATGGAAGTGCGTCGAGACCGTAATACGGCAAATTGTGGAGGCGTTAAAATATTAAATAATACTTTTGATAAAGTGGATACTTTCAAATATTTAGGATCAATATTAACAGACGAAAATCATATTCACGAAAAAATTAAATGTCGACTGAAAGCAGGGAATTCGTGTTACTATTCGGTTCAAAATCTTTTGTCGTCGCGAATTCTGTCGAAGAATTTGAAGCTTAAAATATATAAAACGATAATCATGCCTGTTGTTTTGTATTTCTGCGAAACATGGTCACTTACTCTGAGGGAAGAACATAGATTGAAAGTATTTGAGAACAAGATCCTGAGACGAATATTCGGACCCAAGAGGAACGGGAATGGGGAATGGCGGAAACTTCATAACGAGGAACTACATAATTTATACGGTTTACCCAACATTGTTAGGGTCGTCAAGTCTAGGAGGCTTAGGTGGGCAGGTCATGTAGCTAGAATGGAAGGAAGTAGAAACGCTTTCAAAGTCTTGACTGGAAGACCCATAGGAAAACGACCATTAGGAAGACCTAGGCGCAGATGGGAGGATAATATTAAGATGGATCTCGCAGAGATAGGAATACAAAGTAGAAACTGGATGCAATTAGCTAAGGATAGAAGTCAGTGGAGAGCTTTTGTGAACGCGGCGTTGAACCTCCGGGTTCCATAGGCCATAGAGTTAGTTAGTTAGTTAGTTCAATATTTTGTGACATTGCTGACATTTTGCTATGTTATACTATCTGTGTTTTGCATTTGAACTAAATTCATAGTATGAGACCAGATTCCCTTTATTACCATCTGTTGCCACATATCAGACTTTTCCATTCTACATTTTCAGCATACGTAGCTCCAATAGTGTGCAACACTGTACCACTATACTTCACTGTTATGTTCAGTGATAATAGTGCATTTTAAGTCTGTGCACACTTGTATATAGTGCTATTTATAATAAAATATTGTCATGCTGAGTTGGCAACACTGCTTCGCCTATGGCAACAATGTTTATAGTTTTCGATAGGGCATTTTGTTCTTATTATATTGTGCAACTTTTGTTTTATTGCTTTAACGGTTTTCAAGATATTTACTTTAAACGTATATAATTCCATGATAGGATATAATTCTTTTGATATTCAAATTTTGAAGTCATGTAGCTTCTATCCTTCTGGTCCATAGCACCTTAAATTTTGCTCATTTTCATTTCTCATGATGCTCTATCAGATGTGCTTTGTGGCAATCAGATCTTAGCGACAACTTGTGGGACCCTCCCCTGTGAGCAGAATGATGTGTTTGAAAATAATATTTTCTCTTTTTATATTTTGCTTTCTTTCTTTCATTCGTTCATTGTTTTGTTTTCTTCTTTCTTCAAATAGACTTGCCTGAAATGAATCCACTTAAAACACTTTTAGTCAGAGTGTAGTGAGTTGTGAATCATAAACTGTAATAGGTGACATTGGTCTTAGGTTAGTGAGAAGCAGGTCAAAGCATCATCATAAGACATACATCCAGTGAATCATGGCGGGTGACCAGTGATAATAACGGTAGCAGAACATATAAATGTAAATATTTTCTACTTGTTTCGTTTCCCCAACCAAAACAGACTTTTCAGAAGAAAGGGAATAACACTCTGAAGGCGAAGTCGAAAGAGGTCGCCTATTAAAAACAATTTTAAACTCGGTACGGAAAGCAATTTTGCGAGAAAATCGAAAAACGGTAATTTGGTGTTTTTCGAGAAAAGAATCGAAATAGATTTCCTCAGAAAATGGGTTATGGTCCCGGAACTGGAATTGATATTGAAGTGCAAGCGGGGAAGTACAGAGAGAAAAAGAGATATTCCCTAAAGTTATCATTTCTGATAGTTGCTTAACATCATTTAGAAGTTCTAGTAATCTAGAGCTACTTATGTTCGGAAATGATGATGTCAAAATGTATTTCGGTTTTCTTCCATGATTAAAACGTTTATTTAAGTTCGGGAACCTGAACACAAAACATTATAGGTTACGTTACCATTAACAATCCTAGTTGTGGGTCATTAAGTTATCGTTCATCTACGCCATGTTTGATACATATAGGGAAGAAATCTTTTAGAAGTCATAACATAAGAAATAAAACCTTATGCTACTAAGAGAGTGCTACTATTTAGAATAGAACATAAGAAACAGAACCTTATGCTAAGAGAGTGCTACTATTTAGAGTAGAACATAAGAAACAGAACCTCATGCTACTAAGAGAGTGCTACTATTTAGAATACAACATAAGAAACAGAACCTTATGCTACTAAGAGAGTGCTACTATTTAGAATACAACATAAGAAACAGAACCTTATGCTACTAAGAGAGTGCTACTATTTAGAATAGAACATAAGAAACAGAACCTTATGCTACTAAGAGAGTGCTACTATTTAGAATACTACATGTCGCCAAAATATCTAAGAGATAAATAAAAGGAAGTAAGAAAATAACACATAATTACGTACAAATTTTTATTGAGATTACTATGAAAAACATTACTAAAATAGATTATTATTAGTATTATTATTTTTGTAGAAGTAACTGCTAGTTAAGGCATTCTCCAGAATAGGCCATCTTTACATCTGAAATGAAAAAAAAAAAAATCAAGATGTTTAAGACGTTATATATAAGTACATATTCTGTTATTTGAATTTAAACAACTTAATAGTTTCACATTGTACTGTTATGCACCGAAGTTAAGGCAGACTGTAACTATGATAATGAATAAGATGATGGAATCAATGAAGTAGGAGGAAACGGGAGAATCCCGAGAAAATCCACGCATATGGTGTTATTCTCCACGAAACACACTTGGCGCGAGCTGGGATCCAATTAGAGATTGCAGGATATGAAAGACAACTAGGAACAGCGAAGTGAGGAAATCCATCATCCATCGTAATACGCTCTTGCTGATTGTTCGGATCTGACGCCACAAAGTTTGGTTACAGAAGTTTAGCGTCCATTTTCATCAGAGGCAGTGGCATATTTAGGGGAGCTATCGGACTCACAGCCCCTTCCCCCTGAAATAAATTTGTTAATTTTTCGCATTCCACGTACAACAATAGTACTTCTTACCATTTCTAAGAATTTCATTAACTTTCCATTTTCTTAAGTTCTTCGTTCAGAAATACTACCGTATTTGTCAAATTTCATTTCACGTAAGAACTGGGTTCCTTTTTTCTATGTTTCGTCCATTGCACTCTTCTGTTTCTTTTTCTTAATTGCTATTTTCTTTCGTTTCTCCTATCATACTTTCCACCGTTGTTAGTTATGATTCAAGTCGGCCGTCGTCAATAACATCAAAACTAAGAGGAGCTGATAAGTGAAACTAGTGTTCCACACCAATTTGCAAGGATATCAACATAATAATACTTTATTTATTATAGCAAAGGAATATCTACATTATAGCAAAGGAATTAAAGAAAATCAAGAGGGGGGATAAGTAGGCCGGGAAATCAGAAGAGCTATAGCAATGGGAACCAAGGGATTTACAAAGTCCCCTAATTGGGCAGAAAGAAACCTAAGCTGAAAGAAAAACTGACATTGCTTCTTGGTATTTTTATGATATTTTTCAAAGAAAAATGTGATGGTTTTCTACAACATCACGAATCTTCGTTAGAGTCGGAAAGTAATATTAGAGCACAGCTTGTAGCACACTGTCATATACAACTTCAACCACTAATTATGACTACGAAAAATTGAGTTTTCTCTTTTTACTTGTACGTCAATCATGTTGCTGTATATTCTTCGCGTCTGTTTCAATTCCTACTGCTTGTAGATCAAAAGATCGCCTACTTTCCATTTAAAGGAAGGCAGTTAATCACAGCAGGTACGAGATAAAACAGAAACAATTAATAACAAGTATAATCGTGTTTGTTACAAAGAGAGATCACCGCAGATGGAGATCTTGTGCTACTCCTCCTGTCTTTTCCATCCTATCCTCCCTGTTACCTACCTCCACGGGCACAGTTGGACTTCGATAACTTGTGCAAGTCTAAAAGCATAACGTTTTCCTTCGAAAGATATTTAGTAACGGAATATTAGGTTCCTAATGCACAATTCCGTTTCATTCTTCGTTCACAGCAGCGATCCTTAGATCTTAGATAGATAATTACTTTGTTTGTAGGTCTCTTTGCAAGTACAGGGTAACAGTAACTAGCTTATATGACGTCAGAGATGCTCCTTTGTGGTTACGAGGCAAATGTAAACACTATCTATGCGTTTGGTATTGAGTATAATCAAAAAATCCCGAATAGTGGTTCGAATTACATCTTAAGTTTCTCAATTTCTATATGTATATTCAGGGACGCTTGCAGGACATTTTGCAAAGGAGGGAAGGGGAAGACCGACATACATAGACAGTCGCAAATACACATACTTTGGTGCACGCGCACACATAACATATCACATAAAGAACAGTTCTTTGCGCGTATATCCTTATTAACTACAATAAGTAAAGCATAGAACTAATAGTATTTAATAGTGTATCGTGACGATGTTAGTCCCTCAGCTTTTCGTAGGCCACTAGACAGATTTTGATGAGTTTTGATACCTAGCTTAGAATTTTATCGCGTTAGTTTTGTTAAAATGCTTATCATAACACAGAAGGGAACCAACTTAGAAAAATGATACTTGGTACATATATTTTTCATTCAAAATATAGGACCCGTGTTGTAGCGTTTTTTAACGTTTTGAAGGCTGGCAACAGAACCATTTTCTGTGTGTATAAAATTAATGTAACGGTATTTGTCTCCCATGTCCTCCAAGCTACGCTGATTTTGATTACTTTTGGCACATGAGTGTATCTTCCACTACTTTATGTTCTAACACTTATTCGGGAAGAGGATGAAGGATGAGGAGTGTAACACTTAAAAATATGTGCTAACACCTCCTGGACCACGGCACCGATTTTGATCATTTTTGGAGCATGAGTGGACCCTGGTCTAACTTGGGTTTAATACATTTTCGGCAAGGGGAGGAGAAGACGTGAGGGAGTGACATAAAAATAACCCAAACCGACCAATATTAGTGCCCAATCCATTATTTTTGTAGTTACTCAGATTAGTAACGTCCTTCAAGTCCAAATTGAATCCCAGGATTGGGCTTGGGCAGAGCCATAGCTAGAGATTTTGGCACCCGAGGCGAAGTAAAATTCGGCGCCCCTTACACTCACCTTACCAAGTTTTTTTTTTTTTTTTTTTTTTTTTTTTTTTTTTTTTTTTTGCATATATAAGAGAAGCAGTTTTTGTTGTTATGGTATGCTGAATTTTTATCTAGATGCTTGGGCAGACCATTACAATAGCCAAAAGCGATAATTATGTATTCTTTTACAAATAAGAGCTGCTTTCAAGAGGTTTATTTTGGACGTTTTGTTAAATTTGATAAAACTACCTTTAGTTGTATACAAATCCACTTGGAGAACAGTCATGGAAATTTACAACTACTTACAACGTTTTATCCTATCTAAAGAAATGAAATTTTAATATATTAGAAACTATGTGCTTTTAAAATGTTCAAAATGGGTGACAGCATTAATTTCCAATTATAAATTTCTGTAATTTTATTATGTATGTGACCACACAAATAGTATTTTAATTTCGATGCTTTTATAGTAAAAATATTTTGTGAAATGTAACGGAAATTCAGAAGGAGCCTTCTTCGCGAATTTCTCAAAGCTTTCATTCTCACCGTCATAATTAATTCGTTTGGGTAGAAAAGCGTGATTATCTAAGAAAACTCATCACCATCAAAGCGCCGAACGTATATTTCAGAATTTGATCGTTTTGGATTTTGAAAACGCCCTAGTAGACTAAAAGCCATTACTCGGCACCTTGTATTTCATATCGTCATTAACAAATCATAAGGTAATAAGTAAAAACTCGTGACTCCTATGGAAAAGTTGTGTTGCGAGCGGAGAAGAGCAAGAAAACTTTTAACAAATCTATTTCTTTCCAAACCGATAACAATATTGATTTAATAGGGTGCCAATATGTTTTCGGGCCGACGTGTCTTTTACTCATTTCCAACACTTTTTCTTTCTTCTTGCTCTCGCGGCACCCTCTTGCTATCAGCGCCCGCGGCAATGGTCCCCCTCGACCCCGTTCTAGCTACGGCTCACGGCTTGGGTAGGAAGAGGATGACATGTAAAAGTAGTAGAAAACGTTCGATATTAGTGTCCAATCCATTAGATGAATAGTGATACTGCCGATGGATGCTGATTAAGTCAAAATTAATCCCCCCATGTGTATCGTAAGGATAGGATATGGTTCAGACACTTTATATAAATATATTCTTCACTTGCCAAGAACCGGCATTTCAGCTACTATAAATATATAGTACTAATGAAGGTGAGTAAGTAGGTAATTTGCTTATAAGATTACTAAAGTCTTGATATGCCTATGTACTTCCAAGTACTGAACACCTTTGGAAAATCCTCGAGAGGCAGCTGCCCCCTCCGCTTTTATTCCTCTGCGAACGGCTATATGTATATCATTTTTCTTTACCTATCTTATTTTATTAAGTTCAACTTATACAAGGTGTTTCAAAACAACAACGACAACGTTTGGGAGGCGATTCCTGACACGAAGATAAGACAAAAAGTATAGACCAACCTGGGTGCACAATGCTTCCTTTCGGAGTTATAGGCTGCCGACAACATGAATAGAAAAATGAACTGTAAAGGTTCATAGCTCCAACGTAGTCGGGTCAAGGCTTGACTTAGGAACTAGTATGTGCCCTATCCAAATATCCTTTTTCAGAACCCTGCGGTACACATGCAACAATTTTTATACAGGGAATTTGGCTATAGCTATATAACTTGAAGTACTCCCCAACTACCTCTATAAAAATTGTTGCGGAAGTACTCAAAATTCTGAAACTTAGATATTTGGATAGGGCACATACTAGTTCCTAAGAGAAGTCTTGCCCAGGCTACCGTAGGTTGCATAGTATTGGAGCTATGGATCTTTAAGGTTAATTTCTTTTATGTTTACGGCAGCCTAGAACTCCGAAAGGAATTTGTGCACGCAGGTTGGTTTATACTTTTTGTCTTATCTTGATATCAGGAATCACTTCCCAAACGTTGTCGGTGTTATTTTGAAACACCCTGTATTTTTGCTGATTTAAAATAAATTGACCGCTTATAGATACCAAGTGGTGTAGCTCCAGAATTGAAATTTTTTAGGAGAGAACTTTGAACTTTGAACTCTCGTATAAATTGCATGAAGAGAATTCAGTTTCAGCATTTAGAAAATAAACTTCATAATCATGGTTTTCGTTGCAGCCATAAAACAAATATCAATTTTTCATGCGATATTGAACTTTAGCATTTCCTTCCGGAAAATTTCCATTTTGGAGATACATAACTTTACTTGGCATTCAAGTGGTCCATACTAGGGTAGAGAGATGTAAGCGATATTTACCTTGATCATGTCTCGCTGCACACCAAAATGCTTGAGGATTGATGTATGTCTTCCCTTCGATGGAACACACGGGCAACAGTCGCTGGTTTGAGGGCACACTGAAGCTGCGGCAAGGGTCGTCCATCTCAGTACAAGGTCCATCATGTGTCATGTGTAGGGCTAAATCATAAAAGAAATATTTCTATTATTTTCACTTTACAGACTAATATATATTTCTTTATATATATTATATACAGGATAATTAGAAATTAGTAGATCAGCCCACAGTATGTTTTATTTATTTGATAATTATTCTTTGTTTTTTTTTTAAATCGTATATTTTTCTTTATTTTAAGTTTGTTTTTAACATAAATAATGAAACGCAAGTTGTATTTTAAATGGTTTTCTTTCTGTCTATCAATATTTTGTACGTACCTAGCAGTTCCTTTCATATCAATAAAGAGGAATCAAATGCCCTTTATGAACAGAATATAAAGCAAATTTGTAAGCGGGTATAATATTACATAAGTACGCATTGCACTAATAGCAAAACAATGCTTAGGAATGACATTATGTTCTGTTAGTCACTTCGTCTGTACCATCACAAGAAGTTGTTTATCTGCAGTATCGTGCAGTGCAATGGGGCGAGTGGGGCTACGGTTACCGGAAACCGAAGTAATGGGCCGCAAAATTCGGGAAGAAAAATAAAAGAGGAGAAGGAAAGAAAAAAGAGGGGAAAATTACTTGCAATATTACTAGTATGTAGTTAAATCCTTTTCCTGCTTTAGAAAGTGGTCCTATAATGTTCTCATGTTAAGAAATTGCATGTGCACATATATAAAATGGAAGGAAAAAGTAATACAAAGTGCTCAAAATTAAGGAAAAGCAGGGTTTATTTTTGAAAATTTTCTTATGCTTCGCGCCAATCATAGTGGCTCTTCGCGGCTGGTCTGTTGACTCATTCCTATATACGGTAGAGACCTGCACGGGCCGAATGTTTCGGCCCGAGCCCAATCCAGCCCGAATGTACTTAGGCTCGGCCCGAAAAGTTTTGGAGATTTTCGGCCCGAACCCGGCCCGGCCCACAAAGTTTTTAAAAATTCTTGCCCCAAACCCGGCCCGGACCCGATAAATTTTCGAAGTTTCATTTTGTAACATTTTTTACGGGCACACTTCTTCAACGTTTGCCTTTATTCTAATTATCGTTTAACGAATGTCAATAATTATTAAAGAATTGCAATTAATCGGCCCCAGCCCGGCCCGACCTGAAGAGAAATCAGTGTCGGCCCGCCCAAGCCCGGCCCGGCCCAAAGAAATAAGAGTCGGCCCGCCCAAGCCCGGTTTGCGGGCCGGGCCGTGTTTCGGGCCTCGGGCCAGGTCCGGCCCGTGCAGGTCTCTAATATACGGGGACGCCGTCGTATACTCTCTTCCCGGGCGTTGATTTTCCGTGGCAGCACACTGTTAATTAGGGAGCTCTCGCAGCAGACGTTACTTATCTACTACTAAGCCATCGTACCTATACTACAATGAAATTTGTGTTATATCAGAAACGGGGGATTGAAGATTCTTTGTGCGTGATATTATGTAAACTCAGTAACATTTCTTCCTGTTAACACAACTACTTTTCGTGTTGTATAATTTGGAGTATTTATCAAACACTACGTAGCAGGGACATCTCGCTGCTGACACCTCTATTAAATCATACCCATCAAGCACTAACATCTTATGAAGGCTCGATATTTATGATTCATGTAGGTTTGGACATGAAGGTGATATCTCAGATAAAATAAATAATTTTTCAGCGAAATATAAAGGAAACAGATACATTGATTACTTATGATTATGAGAACTTCAAGGCCGAAGCTATTTGTCGTCGTCAAAATAAAGCCATTGGCCAGTATGTTCTATATTTACGAAAATAAAAATTATGAGAAAGCTGTTCAGCATAAATTCCATAAAACAACATCTAAAAATAAATAAAAATTAAAGCACAGGTCGCGAAAACCTAAAAGAATAAATAAATAAAAGATATATAATAAGAAAAACTAGCAAGGGAATAACAAGAGTGGCATATAACGAAGAAAAAACTTAAGAAAATCCCCAGAGAACTGTAACCGTTACACTCCCATGAATAAAAGTGAGGATACGGTCGCTAAAATGGCCGCACTTATCTAGAGTTTACCAAAACCAAAGATTTTCAGGGAGTCTGAAATGTTCTGTGAAGCCTCTGTGCATTGTATATACAAGAATGTCCCAAATACTTAGTGCGGCGATACAGTCTTGAGCAGTGGCGGCGGTTGGACGTCAGAAGTGGGGGGGCAAGACATGATCTGAACAATTGTATATCAATGTTAGATTTCCTAATTGTTTCTAACACTGTTTGATGAAAGGTTGTATAACTAATAGGATACTATGTTTTTTCACTTAAAATGCCATATATCGTATTTCTATTTTATTAAGTAAATTCATAAGAGCAATACAGGTAGGTACTAGTCCTTTATACTCTAAAACAACGAAAGTGTAAGAAGAGATTTGAGTTCTTGCTCATGAACATCTTAAAATTCTGTCTGGAAAATTGTGTGATCAGATTATCTAATAAATTTGCAAAGTAAATAAATAGAAGGGATAATATTAATCATAATAGTAATGAATAATGACGCTTGTTTTGCACAAGTTATATTGAAACTGGGAATTAATGAACAATTTATACTTTTAATTCTACACATGCCATTAAATGAATGTTTTTACTCTTAGAAAATGAAATACAGTAAGTACTGCAAGCATATGCTATGACATTTAAAGAAATATGCAATTGCAATATTAATTGCTTTGAATTACAATTAAAGCACAATTCCTGTAGCTTTCCTAACTCTATGAGAAGACAAATAACCAATACGTACTCACGCAACGGCAAATATCATATGGCACCATTTTTTCTATGATACATACAAAACCTTTACCAGGGTGTCCACATTCTGGAAAATAAGTGAAAGTCAGGGAAAGGTCAGGGAAGTAAAAATGTATCAGGTGAAGTCAGGAAAATGGCAGATTGGTCAGGGAAAGTGAGGAGAAAATCGATTTAGGTCCATTGTTCAATTATTGAATTTATGAAATATTGTTGATTTCTTTACTGTTACTGGATGCAAAATGTGGTGTTCTCAATGATGATATTGAGGGAGTCAGTGTTCTCTGATATAGTCGTTGAAACTAATTTTCTGCGAAAAGCACATCTAAATATATCCTGGCATATTTGCTCAAAAGGGTAGACGCTGTTCTAGAAGAATTGCATGGTGCCAGATGATAGCTGGACAAGTGGCTGAGAACGCGAAGAAACAGTATCTCCAACTCACAGTGAAAGCTCAGACTGAAGAATTTAAGGAACACTCGAATGAATTCATAGCCAATGATAGAGATGGTATTGGACTTGATGAGTTTTTTACTTAGTCTTAGAAAATGGGAAGAACTTCGTTGGCTTATGGTCAGTTATGAAATGTGTTTTATCTTCTTTCACAGAAACACATTTTTTGAAAGTGGTTTCACAATAAATAAACTTTTCATTGTTGACAAATTACAATAAGAATCTCTGGTGGCTCAACGGGTCATATATGATTCTGTGATGAGAATAGGTGGATCATCAGGATTAATAATTACAAGAGGTATGATAAATTCAGTGAGAAGTTCAATGAGACAATATCAGGTGTATTTGGAAAAGAAAAGAGAAATAAATGCTGGAGACGAGAAGAGGAGAGAGAAACGGACGATTTAGCAACAACTATAGAACTGGAGGAAGAAAAGAAAATTAACCTGCGAAGACAAGGATATTCAGATCAATGAGAAGGACACTATGCGAGAAAATATGAAAACAAATTTCTAAATTTGTTGCATTTAACAACTGCACCAGCAAAAGTGTGTGTTACATAATGTGTGTGTGTGTGTTTTTTTTTTTAATAATCAGTAAAATCATGTATGAACTGTTTATTACTATAGGCAATATTGTAATGCTATGTAATTGGTATTATAATGTGTAAGCATATAATCTGTAATTTTTTTCATATCTTAAGTACTTTGTATACTGCACACTTTTGTTTGTAACTTTACATTTTGTGTAATATGTTGGCCTAATCAATAACGGCCTATTTGTAATATGCTGGCCTCATCAATAACGGCCTAATGCACATATTGGTAAATTTACATTCCTTTGGAAAGAAAATTGAAAGAGAAAGAAACAGAAGTGGAATAAAACAAGGCCAACTATGGGGAGTGTGGAGGCTGGGGTTTCTTTCTTTATTCGATATTTTTAAGTTATTCAGAGGTCAGGGAAATCTGCAACTTTCGTCAGGGAAAAGTCAGAGATCTTTTCTCCAAATTGTATGGATACCCTGTTTACATTTCCAAATGAAATTATATAAATTAGGAAGTCACTTCAAAAAAGTGGGGGGGCAACTGCCCCCTCTTGCCCCCCCTAATCGCCGCCCATGGTCTTGAGTGACAATAAGGGCGGTTAACGCCACGCACTAAATAGGAATATCCAATAAGCATTATCACGCACTAATATTTACCAAGAGGTCGATAGTGTTCATGTTGATGGGATCGGGACTCATCATCACCAACTTCCTTAGCTTCGGTGCATAATCCTTTCCAGTCGAATTTAAAAAAAAATGGAAGGCCATATCGCAGGATGAAATAACACAGGGCTGCAAATGAAAATTATCTAAAACCTGTTTTCGTTTTGACAGGTGAATTTAATAGTTCTTGACTCGCTGATTCCGAAAATAAAATCCATTTTTTCTCATCACCCTAGGTTTTACCGCAAATTGACTTTAAAAATCCAACCCAATACCACAAATTTTATATGTATATATTATATGATACTAGCAGCGTTCACCCCGCTTCGCTGCGGTCACCCCGGAACGCAATAAACTTTGTTACTTAGATAATTTTTACTTTTTCGCTTTCAAGTGATATGATAAAAACCATAGAAGATTGCACTAATGTTAACATTATATCGCCTGTCATTTATGTTAACCCGCCCCGCTTCGCTGCGGTCACCCCAACCCGCCCCGCTTCGCTGCGGTCATCCCGGAACGCAATAAACTTTGTTACTTAGATAATTTTTACTTTTTCGCTTTCAAGTGATTTATAGCGCCTGTCAGTTATGTTAACCCGCCGAGTCACAGGGTCATGCGGGTTGCATATAAATACGTTTATTTTTATACCTATGATGAACTAATAACAAAGGATTTGTACGTATGGACACCTGAATGGTCAATTATCTCAAGACACTGGTAATTGAAAATTAAAGTGATATGATAAAAACCATCTAGGGTCCACATCCTAACAACCCCCCAAAAATGAAAGAAATCGGTTCAGCCGTATTAGCGTGATGAGCGGACAAAGGATTTTTTGTACGTATTGACACCTGATTGGTCAATTATCTCAAGACACTGGTAATTGAAAATTAAAGTGATATGATAAAAACCATCTAGGGTCCAAATCCTAACAACCCCCCAAAAATGAAAGAAATCGGTTCAGCCGTATTAGCGTGATGAGCGGACAAAGGATTTTGTGCGTTCTCTTTTATATATATAGATATGGGAACAGAAGTACGAATGAACTATTCAGATGTCTGCACTGAAATATTTATAAATTTATACGCAAATCTGAGCGAATATGAATACATTCACTTACAAATCTATTTTCATTCGTAGATAGATCTATATATGCACACACACACACACACACACAACCCTACATCTGATGAATATGTAAAAGAAACAAATGATCACACGCTTTTTTCTGAAGCTTTTCTGAGTTTTTTATGCTTTTCTTCTGCTGCTTGCCTGTTTATGCTCCAGCAATAGTCCGCCATCATGCTGACACTCCACCTACCCTGCTATCTATGCTCCATTTCTCTCATATCCTGGTATCCTGGTGAAATCTCTCACATTGCTCCTCACTTACTTGACCAAGAGTTTCTGGAATGTAATCCAGATATGAATGCAAGACATGTATCTTAACTCATGTCTCACCCAAGTTGAAATTTCAACATAGTTTCTACAATGTTCTTATAGTCTGGACTTCTGTAGTTACCGGGAAAATTCTGTTACACTTTTGAATGCCGCCCAGGCATCTCTCTAAGCTGGATTCATTGTTGCTTCAAACTCTGTTTTCTCATAAGTTTCATATGTTGGGACCAATAAACATGCCTTCTTTCACTTTTCTGTAGGTCAAGGATGGAAATTTATTAATATAGACTTGAAACATTGTTCCTGTTTGTCAAGTGCTTTCACAAATTGTTTAATGAGTTCCAACTTAATGTCAAGATGTGGAAATAATATTTTGTTCTAAATAACTAAACGTTCATGTGTGATATTTTTAGATCATGGATACCAGAGTACCCTTAATGGCCGTTCACTTCTTACTCAATGCTTACTTCTTGCCCTACTTCTCACACGCAAATGAAACATCGCACCTTCGTATATCCAGATTACTGTCATAGTAAAATGCTCATGCCCAAAATCTTGAAATGAACACACACTTCCCACTCATATTCTTGATATTTAATTTTCTTTAGAATTAATTTCATCGTTTCGTAAGTTTCTTTCATTGAAATCGAATGGACAATAGGTACAGATGGTACTTATTTCCATTGCGTAAAAGGACACATTTTAAACTTGTTTTGTTAAAATCAAGAAACAGTCTCCAGATAGTGGAAAGTACAGGAAAATTTAATTTACTATGCAAATCCAACACATCGCAATAGCACACAAGAGATTCTTGTTGTACGAAGTAGGGTGATGATTATCCTTCTTTCTCTGTACCAGGCAAATTTTCTTCCAAGCGCTGGAAGGTTCCTTTTGTGAAGCCTAGAACCAAGAACTTCTGCTACAGCTTTAAGTCCCGAACCAAATCATTAAGATCATTTTGTGAAAAAAAAAATGATTGACTAATTAGATGAATCACTATGCGGTTCAAAGTTGTCATCTTCTATGTCACTTTCCTGGCTTGGGGAACTAGAATCACTAATGCACTCTAGCAGGAATGAAGGTTTTGGGATAGGAATGACTGGATCATGACGCACAGGCCTTATAGCTGATTGAATATTTGGGTAAACTACCTTCTTCTTATTTCTTGTATTGAGGCCAACGATTTCACAACAGCAGAAGTAACAATTATCAGTATGATTCCTCAGTTCCCTACAAACTAGGAATTTCAAAGGACATAGACACCTGTTTTTCCTTATTCCAATTTCTCAAAGACTCAACACAAGAATGTCATACTTTATGTGAAGCCCATGGTTTCGATTGATCATAAATTTTTATATGAAAATAATCGTAATACGCTTTTTCAAGAATTTCCGTAAAGCATTGCCGTTGTCCCTTAGGAACAAATTCCCCGCAAATATACATAGGTAACAGCATAAATCCGGACTATTTTCACAACCACGACTTGCCATTTCTTCTTTGTCTACAGCACAGGATCACAGGAGAAGCAAATCCAACTAAAATCCTAATGGTACAGTCTGCAGCAAAACAACTTCAACATGAGCATGTAAGTTTATTGTTAAACGACGAAGTGTTTTGCTCCAAAATAAATGTGCACGGGAGGACGCCAAGGTTTTTCCTGGCGTGATTCGTGCCACTTAGACGTTATGTTGCTTCTCTGCGCTGTTAGGCGTAGTTTCACAATAAACTTACATGCTCATGTAGGTTTTTTGCTGCGGACTGTACAAAAATTAATTTGTTCATATATGAACTGAAAAATATCAATCTCTGACCTACTAAAGAATTTATACCAGAGACTGTCTCGGACATTGCTTTGTATATTACACAATTTAATATGTAAATAAAACTAAATGTTAATTGTATGGACTAAATTTATAACTAATTTTCTTTCCTCGTGCCTACATCAGTTGTATAATTGCTAACAGATGGACTGCTGCCATGTAGCGAGCTCTTGATGAACTACAGAGTAAGCAGGTAATAATAGGTTCGAGCGTAATTAGTGAATTACTAGTAATTCTAGGATGATAGCGAAAAAAACTAGTGCCAGATTCTGAATGAGCGACCTCAAGAACATGTAATCCACTCGAAATTTTCAAAACAAGAATACCCATGCGGACCAATGTAATCAATCCCTTTTTTAACAACGGAGTATAAAGCAAAATATTTGTACCCCGTTTTTCAGTCTGATATCAGAGCAAGATGTGATTAAAGGTAACTTACTTGGATCCTTAGAAGCAGCGCACAGCAAAGCCTCTAGACTCTGGTAGGTATTCCCGTCACTGCCACAGACAGGTCTTCTACGTCCTGGAGACGTGCTTTTGCATGGATCAACGTCCATAGATTTACTTGCGCAGGGACCCACTCTTAGCATTGACAAACCTAAAACCATAGAATAAAAACGAAATGAGTATAAGCTTACAAACAACGGCCACAAGTTTTTTTTTCTATTTCTATGTCCATTCCAATGGACATACAGTTTGTCGTGTTATTACTTATTCTGATAATGGAATCCTTTAATTGAGAACATTTAGTACCCTGTATACATACTAGATTGTACTATTTATAGCATGCGCGCCGAGTATGTGGGTGCTCCGGGGCTCCGGTACCCACACAAATAATCTTGTGGGTGCGGCGTACCCACAAGCTTTTAGTTTGGACCCGGGTTTGAACCTGTTTCTCTTGTGTTTACGTCAACCGTGTTACCGACTGAGCTAGGACATCCCCAACTTATCTATATAATACATGTACATTTTACTTTATCAGAGCACAGCCCTTTATGACAGTGTTCATAAAAGATTTATACTAAAAATAAATCAATCAAATATCGAGACTTCCCTGAAAACATACAGGCTAACACGTCCCGCTATTGATATGCACCCACATAAAATTTGGAAAGTTGGCACCGTTGATTTGTAGGATAATTTGCCAATTGATGATATTCTTTTGATTACTGATAATCAGAAATATTTTCATAGTTAAAATAAAATCAGGTTTCAAAAGTCTGAGACGTAAAAGCTTAGGATTTTTAAAAGAACTTCTAGTAAGTGCGAGGGTTGGTTGAGAGGTGAACGATTTCTAGCGATGTGAGAAGAGCGCAAAGAGCGACATCTACTGCCCTATCCCACCTCCACTTGTCACTATAAATAAGGTGGTTTGGGCTTGCAGAATTTTATTCACTCATTCTGTATGAGTAGCTTGAGGAATGGGAGTCTTAAGTGAACATGTTTTGTCAACGGGGCCAAATCAACGAACAGTGATTGAATTCTTAAGGGAAAAGAAACAGAATCCTTCTTAACTCCATCGTTATTTACAAGCTGTTTATGATTATTAAAGTTTGGACCAAAGTACGTTAAATAGATGGACAGTATGTCACGCCTGGAAAAAGGGAAGCGATCATTGATTTTAGATTTCACTTTCAGTTTAGCATCCAGTTGAGCATCAAGGCTAGATGACACGTAACATGGGATTGGAAGTATATGAGTTCCCGTCGGGGATTGAACCTGGATCTCCCACGCTGTATGTGACCATTGAGGTAACCCTGGGAGTTACAATGGTAACAGAAATATGTCGGGGTAGAACTGAAAATGAGCATTAGCTGGGGAGGAAATGGGAAACAAAAATATTAAAATCACTTCTATGTAAATATACATTGTTAAGAAGTATTAGAAATCGACAACTATTAATGATTTTGAAGTCCAATAAAAATAATTCAAGGAAAAAGAATCTTGGAAGTACTTAGCTAATTATTAGAAAAGAAGAGACAAATGTTATCATTACATTTGGTACCGAAACCCGGAAATTTGTGATAACTTCGAAATTAATAGTAGAAATTTCCAAAATATCACTGAGTAGACTTGCGAGATTTATTTATTTAATTATTTATTTATTTAACGATCACCAGATACTGCTCTAAGGCCATTTTATACTGAATATCTAACAACAACAATAACAATGAAAAGGATTTGGAAAGGTATCGGACAGGGCCTGTTTAGTGGGTACCATCCCGGCATTTGCCTGGGAGGACTGAGGAAAACCCTCGAAAACCCCAGTCAGGATGGTCGGCACCGGGGATCGAACCCACGACCTCCCGAATGCGAAGACTACACTCTACCACTTGAGCTACTTCGCTCGGTTTGTTAAAACCGGATCTATCATGACAGACTAGATAGATAGAATCGATAGTCTTGCATGTCAAACCTGATGTAAAACCTGCTCCTTTCGTTCATGGAAGAGATGATAAGAGAGTTCAAACGAATGTATAACAAAATGGAAAAATTACGTACTGAAATTACTGCAATATTAGGCAGACGGCTCACGAAAATATACAACCTATAACAGATATGTTCGAAGGATTTAGTACCAATAATGTGAACTAAGATTCTGGTTCCATCCCGGGTTTCGACGTCAAATAATAATAACAATTTTTAACTTATATAGTATTGCCTGATTCGTAAAATAAGTACTTACAAGGGTCTTCCCTTGAATTTTTTATTAGTGGTCTGCAAGACCATTTATAGTTCTAGATTTTCACATACTTTTTAAACAATGTATATTTCAAGGATCTTATAAAATAGAGGATCTGCCCTTACAACAAAATCTTGAAGCCATACGTCACAGTTTCGTCACCCCTACTCTGCCCACTGTGCCGAATAGGATCGCAACGTTTTGAGCCAACAATCATGGCGGAAACGAAAGTAACCAATCAGACGATGGTGGAAACGAGAGAAGCCAATCAGACGTGCCGATGCTCGGTTGTTTTTTGGCTTCATCGATTTAATATGATGACGATACATATGGGCAGATCCTCTATTTATAACATCCTTGGTATATTTATACAGATATGACTTCAGAATTAACTATTTTTTCTTTTCATCTAGTGCTGATCTTTAAGCATTTCTAGCCCGATCGTTGTAAAGTGATCGACCATTCTCTGTGAGTGAGGAGGATAAGTTGTGTGAGCTGGGTATATAAATCTGATCTTTTGTGGATAATAGGTAAGGTGATTTAGGAGTTTATGGAAATCAAGGGCACTCATAAGTGGAATGCAGTACTTGAAATATATCCATAAAGGTTCTTTCTTGGTGTAGAATACATCCTACCATACTCCTTTCTAGTATCTTCAAGTATTCCGTTAATACCAAGTTATTGATAGTCAAACACTCAACAAATACATAGCCTAATTTCTTCACTCAATACGGTATTTGAAGGTTAACAGTTACGTAAGATTGTGCTTCTTCCACCTCGGCCGCCCACCATACAAACGAATAAATCCAGGATGTCCAATATACAATGCAACCCGGAGTTTGGGATAGTAGAAGTTTTGAACCTGAAGTGATACGCGAATAATGGTTATACCAAAATCAAGCCTTGTTCATCCATATATTTTTAAACTAAGAACCAACGATTGAAGTGCACTAGGAACTGCACAGTGTTGCCAGATGTAACCAAAGGTGTATTTTTTATTTTTTTATTTTTTTATTTATTTTTTTTTTTGCGAAACATATAAATTGACTCATAACTCATGCGTATGGATGTTCT
Organism: Thermobia domestica; assembly: GCF_964235325.1. NCBI lineage: Eukaryota > Metazoa > Arthropoda > Insecta > Zygentoma > Lepismatidae > Thermobia > Thermobia domestica. The sequence goes on from NC_137468.1 coordinate 2,477,045, forward strand.
GTCATTAATTCTCAGTTTGTTTAGTTGGAGTAAGCTTGGAAACTATGGAGCAGAAAAAAATATTTTTTCATTTCCATCGATAACTAATCGGATGAGGCCTCTGTAAGGGGAACTAGGGAAATCGTAGTTTTCATAAATTAACATTCTCAATTGGCAACACTGCTGATGTTTCAGTGTATCAAAAGGTGTGTTAAGAATTTGTCTACGCTATGTAATTCCTGAAAAGAATGAAAAAGAAACTGAAATTATGAAAAAACTTTTACTTACATGCACCCGGCAACGCTGCTATTCATTTCTATGGGACTACTTAAAGCAAGAGGTATACAAGAACAATTCTCAGTGGAACATTCGCAGTGCCACTGAGAACATTAACACTTCTAATCTTCGTAAAGTTGCCGCCAACCTGGTGAAACGTGTGAACCAGTGTTTGAATCAAAACAGGGGCACTCCCAGCATCCGCTGTAGAGCTGGTAACTCATTTCTGATAGTAGCAGTGTTGCCGGGTGCATGTAAGTAAAACTTTTATCATGATAATATATTTGAAAGTTTGTTTTTCATTGTTTTCAAGAATTGCATAATGTAGACAGATCCCTAACATATCTTTTGATGCACTGAAACATCAGCACGGTTGCCAATTCAGAGTGTTAATATATGAAAACTACGATTTCCCTAGTTCCCCCTTACAAAGGCCTCATCCGATTAGTTATTGTGGAAAGGAAAAAATCTTTCTTCTGTTCCATAGTTTCCAAGGTACTCCAACTAAACAAACTGAAAATTAACAACAGGACATCCATACGTATGAGTCAATTTACATGTTTTGCAAAAAAAAAAAAAAAAAAAAAAAAAACAAATACACCTTTGGTTACATCTGGTAACACTGTGTGATTCCTAGTGTACTTCAATCGTTGCTTCCTAGTTTAAAAATATATGTATGAACAAGGCCTGATTTTGGTATAACCATTATTCGTGTATCACTTCAGGTTCAAAAGTTTTACTACCCCAAACTCCGGGTTGCATTGTACATGGAACACCCTGTACAATAGTTGAAAGTGACCTGAAAGACGCAATGCAGCTCAATTACTTTAATATGAAATAATACCATTTCAGATTACTGTGAAAATGTAATATTTTTTTACTACTGGAACTAGATTATTTTTGTTTATGAATTTAATCGGAAATAGTAGGCAGTAGAAACCCTTTTTGAGGATATTCTATTATTTTAATAACAAAATCCAGAAAATTAAACTGATTAGATAGTCAACAAAGTGTGAGATTAGGAAATCTAGAAGTAAAGAATCTCGTTAAATTACCAAAGAATTCAAATGAAACTACGCTTTAAAAAAATAAAAAGGATTAAGACAGTTAGATATGATTTAAGATTACCTTGTTTCGCCTTGGCAGCGCAGGCAAACACGTAAGGGTTGCTGTAAGTATTCCTGTCTGATCCACACACCGGTGCCCACATTGGGATAAGTACTGCGATGGTACACGCTTGTTGTGGATTTCCAGAAGACGTTACGTCATCAACAGTACAAGGGCCGCCATGCAAGATGTACAAATCTTCAATAAAAACGCAACAAAGAAAATATAATTCATTTTCTGACATTTACAAGTACGCACTCAAAACTCATAACATGAAGTGCAAGAAATAAATATTATAATGATAGATCTGTACTACGTCATATAATGTGTAATGATTTTTTGTGGAGAAAATGGCGTAGGTGTCATAAAAACATCTTATTGTGGAGAAAATTTAAAATTATATAATAATATAGTACTCGCGCCGAGTCATGAAGCTTGGGCTCTAAACCAATCAAAGAAATATTTTGCTTGAGCTCCAACACATCGGAAAACTTCGGTACAATTCATGGAGCCGCTTCCCGAGCGCACACATGGAGAAACGTCAGACAGCTGAAATTCACCAACTATGTTGCCAAACTTTGAAGACATAGTAAACGAGTATATATATATATATATATATATATATATATTTAAGAAAATTAAAAATTACCAATAATAACATTGCATAACAATAACTACTGTAACAACTAGTCTAAAATGGTAACAATAGCACAAATAGTAACAACGAAAACATAACGCAACAAAAAAGAATTAGCAAAACGAAATTTGACGCCAATCCGACAACACTGTACTCTCGGGAGATGTTTTCCGTGTAGCGCGAAAGAAGACACTGACAAAATTTGATGAGTGGGGGTTGACGACCGGAACACACCCTTGCGTTCTATTGGGTGGTGAAATCGGTAGATCTAGGTCAAGCTTCACGACTCGGTGCGAGTACTATAGTTGTTCCTGCGAAGACTTTGGCTCGCTGAATGCTATAGTTTGAAATCATGATCAATTAGAAGTTCCATTGTTTACATTTAAGATTTCTGTTAGTTTGTTCTATTAACTTGTGATTATACAAATTAACGTACAAATCTAAATATGGTTGTGACCTGTTAATAGTGATATGCTTCACATGGATTGGGCATAAAGCTTGTTAAATATTGCACTGTCCTAAAGCTAAACAGTAACAACTGTCTGAGGTTTATATACTGTGGTCATGTTGCTGAGTTACTAAATTATATTGTGGTTGATATGGAATAAATATTTGCGGAATTTATATAAATAATTACAATGTTATTTACATGTAATACGTTCCATATCTTAATATTAAATATCAAAACATGTTCATGTTCAACATAATTGCTATCCAATTTCATGTTCAAGTCCGACCTCATCACTGTCCAATTTTAAATAAAGTAATCCGATAAGTAGGCAGTGGATCAGGCACGTAGCCAGGATTTCGTGAAGGGGGGTGTCCGTGATATAAAATACTGTGATCATCATACCAGGGACTCGATCATTCTAAACTATTTTACTGGAATATATATTGGTTCGTTTAGCCAGGACTTCGTAACGGGTTGGGGGATGACATGAAATTCTGAAGGCCCAGGAGCTCGATTAATCTAAACTACTTTACTATCAACATATATTGGTTTGTTAGGATATGTTGGTAAGTATTTCAATAACAAACTATGAAGAAATCTCGAGTAAAATAAAAAAAATATTGAAAAAGATTATACAATATTTACGTCCTTCCTCTGTTTATTCAAATATAACAATTTTCCTTTCATTATGACCTCAACTACTATAAAAAGTACGTATTCACTATTATAAAAAGTACATACTCAATAATGTCTTGTAAAATATTTTACAATACCTGCGTTCCTTTCTCTGTTGAATCAAATGTTAACAGAACTTTCTTTCCACATTTTTTTTTTATTCCGTCAACTACTGTCTGTTCCAAATGACAGGTTAAAGGAACAGTAAAAAATTGTTTCTGAAATAACATGTTTGATGCTGCAAGGATGCGATGACGAAAAATTATGATAAAAAATGTCCACGCTGTTACAGAACGGCACTATACTTTCCGAAGCTTGAAATCTCCCTGACTAGAAATTCTAAAAAATCGATAACTTCTCTAGAGATTTCAAATTCCCTAACTCTTCCAGGATATCTCGCTCAATTCGCCACCATGTATTGCAAGTAATACAAATCTCCTTATAAAAAGAGTAACCAAAAGCTTCCTGTAGTTTATTTTTAACTCTGATTCTTCTTTTTCGCATTTCATTTTGTTTCATCCTTCCCTATTTTTTTCATTTCTGGTCTCGAAGGGGGGGGGGTCCGGACCCCCCTTGGATACGTGCCTGAGTGGATGCAACGGAGCGACGATTATTAACTATTAGGAATTGGCGTTACTCAAAGAATAAAATAATTTTGTATTATAAGTTGATATTTAATATGCCAATTAATCTAGTCTGAACTTTAGGGTACTTTCTTACCTCCCATCCTCTTCGATGTTGCCTTGAAATGATTTATTACTTCTTCGTTGTAACGTTCCTCTTTGAGCGTTACATTTTCTCAAAGAGAATATTTGCGGAAATGTTTAATCAGCTCTTAGTTAGTGTTATTTCTCTTATATTTCTCAATTCTCGACCCTCATGAAGGATTCAAGATGGTCGACAATTGGATCAGTGTATGTAATCAGAATATGCTACTTTTCTTTGTATGTCTATGCTTCGCGTTGAGCGGCTTCTGAGAATAGCGCTGACTGTTTAAAATAATTTGAAATTTCGTGTTTCGTTTAAACTGAGGGATTAATTATAGACATACATATATAAACGTTTACTTATATAATTTTTATTTTCATCTAGTCATATATGTTTTATTATTATAGTTGTTGTTTCGATACTACGCTCTGATGCGTAGTAGGGAGCGACCAATCAGGAGCGAGCGGGCCGCGGAAGCGTGCTCCCCTTTGTTTCAGCTCCTTGTACTGAAAAATGGCGGTAGTTAGGAGGGAGGCGTAGTTTTCACTCATGTCTTCGGACATGAAATTATCGCGAATCGTGCAGTGAGTGATCTTTCTTTTATCACAAATGTCTTTAAGAGTTGCCATAGTCGAACAGTATGCTGGGCTAGTATATATACAGTGAATTACAAGAAAATTCATCCCATAACACTCGACTTGTGCGTGTCTGGAGTATTGCTGGGATTGGTGTGACACTCGCTAATCACTGCCGTGATGAAAGCTGAAGTTCAATAGTCTTCTCTAAATTTGTCTCTGGGACCAAATTCGATTGGTGTATGGCCTTTTTCCTCTTGACGTTGCAGATCTCCGTCCTCTGTCCTTTGCTTTCCTTAATAAGGGACTCTGTCCTCTGTTACTTGTCGTCAGTTCCGCCTGCTTCTGTGGGACTTAAATGTGCTTGACTGCGGTCGCTGTTGCGAACGCGAGCGTTGTAGCAGCTTTGCAGTGAGAATCTTGTCTACCTGGTGAAGATAGTAGTGAAAAGTATGTTCTCGCTATTAACCAAGGAGAGGTCACCGTTTGATCAACCTGCACCGAGGTTATGATTACGGCTACTACTTGGTGAAACGTCTAGGAAGCCGCTGGAACCTGTTGCCAACCTAGGATGTTGCCCGGAATGGAGCTTTGAACTGGCCTATGGTGCCAGTATTGTCTACTTGTGAAGCAGGAAACAGGTTGGGTGAGCTTTGGTCACCGTCCCAGGTAACTATGTTTATTATTCTTTATTCCATCCTGTGAAGGAAGTAATGTCGTCCAAGAAGGGGTGAAGGACTTTGTTCACCGTTCATAAATTCATCTAAGTTGTGTCTGTTTACAATATCTAAAGGTTATATTATTACTACCGCGTGTTTATTCTACTGTCTCAAGTCGTTTTATAAACAAAATAATATACGTACATTTATTAATCATTGGTTCCTCAGTGTATTTACATATTATGTGCATCAATTCTACAATGTCTATAATATTGTCTAAAGTAAATCTTGTCCGTAACATGTCCGAGTAAACGAAAGTGAGTCTCTATCCAGTAAGTCGAATCATACGCCGACGGGGTAGTCTAATATCAACACCGTTTCTCTCTTGCTTGAACGAAATCATTCCTCCCAGTTGTGTAAATGTATAATGTATCACTCGCTACCATCTAGCTCATGTCTGTCCAGTAGCGGGCATTCCGTATTGTCTATTTTCTCAAGTGCTACGTTTGATAAAGTAAAGATTGATTAGCGATGGCTAGTTCATGTCTGTCCAGTAGCGGGCATTCCCTATTGTCTAAGATATATATTTCACAATCCAAGTATTAAGTCGCCACACAACAAATTTTATGTAAATCCTCGAGTTGTCTTTATGTTATGTCTTAGCTATAATGCTGCTTACTAGTTCCGTAAGGCACGTCGAAGACGGTGGGCATACAATAATACATATTGAAAGAAAACGTAAAAAAAAAAATTAGTAAACGAAGATAAGAATGCAATGTAGAGGAGTCGCTAAAATTAATTCTCTTTAACGAGGACGATTTACGAAACATCATCTACTAATTGAAGTCATGATTATTTTCCAATACAGTAAATTTCAATAAACTTTCTTGTTATCGTTAATTACTCCATATCGGACTCCCGAAGAAAACTCATCGAAACAACTTATTGACGGTGCAAATAGCGACTACTCTGTCATGACTCCGTTTTCTTTCATTCAGAAATAGGAAAGAAAGAGAAGAAAGTAGAAGGGTAAAAGAAGGAGGTAGGAAAAGAAGAAAAAAGAAATAGGGTATTTTAATGAGAAACAGATTACTGGATAATTCCGGAAATATAGTAAGAAGTCGAGAAAGTCGTTGAAAGATGAATCATTCTAAATGTTATTAACGACTAATCAATTTTGGAATGCTTCGGAATAGACACATGTTCCCTCATACCACCCAGACCTAGCTCCAGGCACCACGTTCGGGGGGTTGCCCAGACCTAGACTTGGAAATGAGAAAAGTGAAATTTAATTCTTTGTAATATTATTTCAACCGGTGATTGATAACCATCCAGCATCTGAACTTTGTCCTCTAGGATCGACCACACATATGAATTAGCCAAGAAAAAAAAATCAAACTTATAAACTCAATATAAATTTATGTGTCGTATCAATCGAAGTCTCAACTTCCTGAAAGGAAGATGTCGTATTTAGGCTCATCCTGCTATTTTTGCTTCACTCCTCGAGCCGATTTAAACCGTTAGTGACGGTCCTTCATGACCTAGGTTATTTACCTTAACACATATGTCAAAACATGACACATATATTACAGATGTTAATATGACAAATGATATCATACAAATTACTTAAATTAAATCTATCAGGCATTCACACGCTCACTCACTCAGGACAGTGTATATATGTTTAAAGGAAACCAACTAACTACAAAGATACAAATAGTTTATTACATTCATAGTGGAAAGAAGAAAAAATTAATTACAACGAAAATCTTAAAAGCACAAGTTCTTGGTTATATATTAATAGAGTACATAGTGTTATATTTTAGTAAATTTTTTATATATCCAATCATCTTGACAAATAGAAAGAGAAAAAAAATTATTTACATGTATCATATCTTAGGCATGCTAAAACAAATTATGATTTGCGACATACGCAAAAAAGACACTTATTTCACTTGAAGAAAAAAATTGACAAAGAGGAAAGAAAAAGAGGAAAAAAATCTTTTTGGTGTATCAGAGTCTCTACCTCACATCGGGTAATAAAATATTAATGATTTTGAGCGTTCAAATCACAGATCACGCACTACTCATAGTGTCCAAAACATTTCGCTCCATTTGACTTAGTTTGTGGTCATTTATATATCTATATATATATATATATATCTAACTATCGGTTTACAAAAACCATTTATCGTCTATATTTGGTTTGTAACTCGTAACAGTTTATGTCTGCAATCGCACATTACGACGCTTTACCCATCTAGGGAATTTTGAGAAAATAACTTTCACTAGAGGATGTTTCTCCTCTTAGACGATCCATTTCCAAACTTATTATTTGAATAGTCGTAAGTTATTTATTCAACACTGGGACACGTCATGAGGCCTTTCCTTAAGATCACTTTCGTATATATTTATACATGGTTCGGATTTAAAATGATCTTCCACAGGTGTACGGAGTATGAAGGTTTAAATTGAGGATAAAAAAAACTGGTCAAGTCACAGGATACATATGAAGGTGAGAAGGATTCAAGGTGCACTTTCCAGAATAGTTTTAGGTTGGTAGTTCAGGGATAATATTCGTTATGATGTGAGTTACGTTTAGACCTGCCGTTACTTTCCAATACATGCCATTACATAATTACATAAGGTACCATTTACATTTATTCAAAAGAAAAGGAAAATTACTTAAGTGCACGGCGGTATTCTTAACAAAATCTACATTCTTACATTCGTCGGAGAACTTACTGGTAAACTATAGCAACCAACACACGTTTAGGGGGACAGACACGAGCGCTCTTACATATATTCATATAATACTTTTAATATCATACTTTTACTATAAAATCATATTCGTATACTAAGTACATATACATCTCGACGTATTCATTTCTCTCTCTATATATATATATTTATTATAAATGCGCACACATTTAAATTAATCACCCCCAACAATAAAATTTTTACAAGGTTGCAAACATTGTCCAAAAACAAATGACTTCCGACATTACATATGAAAAAGAAAATTGATTTTTACTTGATACCGCGCATCTATAAATTTTTCACTTTTATATAATCAATTCGTGTTTAAATCATGAAGGAGAAAAAAAAAACTTTGGAAGGCAGGCACGTAACACAGAGCATTTATAAAGATATAACTAGATAACCTAAAATACAATTTCTGGGCCCAGGTTAACTACAAAGTAATCGAAAACCAACACAGAAAAGAAAGTGACCAATGGATTAAAAAAAAACTTAAGGAGAACGATGGTGAAAGAACGTAATCGAAGTGTCGTCAAATACGAAGTCTTTATTCATTTCGGCGATAGGTCAAAACGAGATGGAGGACTCAATCACTATCTACTCTATCCATGAATCGTGTCTTGCAACGTCTCAGCTGGTAATTTCAGATCAGAGTTGTATGTTAAATAAATCGTAAGCAACAAGTTCAAAATCGGGGGGGGGGAAGGTTGAAAAATTAAAAAAAAAACTTGAAGAAATGAAGACAGAGAGAGAGATAGAGAAGAAGGAAGACGAAGAATAGGGGCGCCAAAGACTTAAGTGAGAAATAACTAACGCTACAAAGATAGAAGTCGAATTTCACTCTCAACAAATCCATAGCCAAAATATCCTTAATATGCCAAAAGGGTGGTCTACTCAAATACGTAGACTCAAGGGGCGCCCTGCTGCCAAGGATGCAAGTTCTGTGTCCATCAGATCCCAATCCCACAAGAGTTTGGTTGTAAGATTGAAATCCGAGCCCCGTATCCGGCCCAGACCAGCAGGATAAAAGGAGAGGGGGAAGGGACCAGGGAACTGCGTCCCTAATTTTGAAATCTCTAATTAAGCAAAAAAAAAAACATTCGACCTCTCAGAAAAACTAAGAGGGTTCAAGGACAGTAAAGAAACTAGAGTAAAATAATAGTTAAGATATCCCTAACTAATGATTTGCCAAAATAGTAAAAAATATTAAATAAACTGAATTTTGGATCGGTGATTTCTATTGCCAAATTTCACCGATAGCTCCCCTTCGCAGAATGCGCTAAATTCTGAGGCATCGATTAATTTCCATCACTATCTAGTTTGGAAACTAAGAAAAGAAGACGAAAATATTCAAGGGGGGAGAGGTCGATGCCCGGGTACGGTATAATAAATTTCAATAATTAATTGTTTTGCTTCTGTACCCCTGTCCGAACCGTCGCCTCCATGACATTGTAAGCTAGCCTGAGTAGGTAACGTGAAGAAAAAAAATCTCACGGAGTGGTACATTCTATTTTTAAAACCGACCAGAAGATATGATTCACTACAGCCCTGTTGTATAACTACTATTGTCTTTTCATAATTTATTATTCAATATGTCTAGTCAGCGATTATATGATGCTACCCATTCTATCAGACGGTATTCCTATGGTTGATTACTACTATAACACATAAAACTACAAAGTATTACCATAGTCCGACTATATATCGCCCTCCTGTCCGCGTGATATCATGGTGCAGGGGTCAGAACCTGAGATGTTTGTAGTTACACGTATCCATTCAATATCTATATATCAACACACGGCGAAGTATTCACTGGGCTACTATATATTTAACTATATGGGTGTACTATATTCTATATTCATTTACTACAATATTCATATACTTTATATTCATATTCACATTAATATTCATATCATATTTATATCATCATTCTTTTCATTTGCTACGACGCTATATTCTACAAACACCCTGTTTCCTCTATCTACGCCCAGCCTATATACACATTTCATCATAACACTTTAAAATCTATAATCACCACAAACATTTCCCATTCCGATCACCGCACAACAACCTCACTCGAACTCAAGACTCTTTCACCACACACACAATACTATGTAATACTCGGTAGCTTTATTAAGAAGAAAGAAAAAAATCCTACGTATGTTCACTGAAAATAGAATTATCTGCGATAATGTTTAATGTTTATGAAATTCTGCAGCAACAATGAACTTCTGCAGCCACGAAGAAAAATGAACATCTAATATAATTTCAAAGCGAAGAACTAGCATCATATCGCCCGACTTCTGTTAAAAATTTACGTATTGTTTATTTATTTAAATATTTCGATTTCTAGACTAGGCAGAATGTTGAAATTTCCAGAATATATTAATTTTGGGTCACTTGACCTAACTGTACATTCATATGGGCTGTGAATTATACCTTCTAGGTTTTATTTCGGAAAGAAAGGTCAATTTCATGAAAACTAAATCACTAAGCACCTCGACAGAAGAATGGCGGTTAGTACTGACTTTTGACACTAGGGCTAGCGACGATATAATCAACCCTTGAACAACTGAATGTGACCTTGTACACGGAATTATTATACTATATTACGTTCACTTTTAAATATTGTGTATGAGTTCACTTAATGACGGAATAATAAAAATTTATCGCATAGTAAATACTACACTGTCCATATTTAATTATCTCACACACTCTTTCATCACTTAACTACCACTACCACTGATACTACATTACAAATATACACATACTACTTAAACTACAAGACACATCATGCCAATACACACCAATCATCACTATCATTAATACATGTTATACTAATAAATATACACAGAAAACATTCATATTTTACCATTTTAAATCGGCTCGAAAGGAAAAGGAAAGAAAGGGACAGGGCCAACTGGCCCTTGTATTTACTAAATCACATTCTTTACTCAACCTGTTTAATCAATGCCCTGAGGGGACATATCGTAGTATTAGCTAACAATAGGACCCCTGCCCTGAAGGGGCAGGAACCCGGAAACAAACTAAATGTTCAACTCATCCCGCTGGAAGCCGTACTCCCAATTTGGGAGTCAGATAGGAGCCCTTACTGTAAATTTACACGTGCATTATTCTACCTACCTTAACTACAAAGAAATTAAATACCGCCATGTTACGAATGAATAAATACAAAAAGAAATCACATCCACTATATACACGAACACAAACGGTAGTGGGGCAGGTCTTACGTAACTAGAAAAGGAATAATTTTAAGGATAAAGTATTTTAAGGGGAAAACACCACTTTCCGAAACTATTTGTGGATCCCTAAGAATAACTCGCGAACTGATGCACTTCACAAACCTGTCCACTATTGACTATATCTGCTCAACATGGCGTTACTAGATTATGCTTCCTATTTTTGCTTTTTAGTCCAGTTTTTACTCTGAAATTTAATAGTTTATGGCTCCCAAGACTTCCAGTGATTTTTTGACGTTAATAAAGTTCCAATATTACCTTTATTTGTAGCTTTTCTCACTCCTTTTCGACCTTTTACGCTAGACGATCAAAATCCAGTGTCTTCAGTAACACTTCCCGGCATGGAATGGAATAATTGCGCCCTAATATCATAGCGTGGGTTTATCAGCCAATCAAAACTAAGCATTTTGGCGGTGGGGCTTTGAAACGAATAAAATTTGGTAAAATCTGGATTAAACTAGATTTTAGAAGGACCTAGGTATCTAAAAGAGAGGTGAAGGGTGGTCCTGAAAATTCTGTCGAATTTTAGATTGGTTATTTGATCTGGAAGTTCTGTCCAATAGTGGACCTATGTTTTCAGATAGCACTGACACCGTAAGAATTGTAATAATCCGTTTACACATCCATATACAAGACTTATAACTAATTTAAAATATAAATAAAGGTATTGATTCCCAAAACTATAATTCCTAATGAATTTTTTACAGTTTCCCATGTTAATTTGAAATAGAATAACAAATAAAATTACGAATTATATGAACAACCAGAAATTTTTTTGTTAAACATCAAGTACAGTCGGTGCAAAAAATGTCGGGCACCCTCCTATTAAGAACATAATCTCATTAGACTGTAATGGCATATTACAATTTTGATGTGATAATGTCAGGGGTAGAGTCTAATTACTGGTTGGTCTTGTACTTCCTATAATGTTTCTGCAGTATGTGTTATTATTACCGCCGCTGCTAATGACAAATTATGTCGAGGGAAATGCCCTCTTGCCAGCTGGTTGCGGAAGTAGTGGAAACGTTATGTGTTTAGGGAGGAAGGTTAGTCGACACAGCCACATGCTTACTCCCTCTGCTGTGAGATGTTTTGTAAATAGTAATGTAATTGGTAATTTCTCTCTGTGAAGTAGCCTACTGAGAATTATGTCCTAACATTTAGTTAAAAAAATGTAAACAACTCTTCTATTGGTATTAAGGATACTGTTCAAACATTGTTGTTACTCATATTCTAGTTGTGTTGGCGCTAGAAGTTTCTGGAATCCTTTAAGACTGAATACATATAGTTTTTTTTTCAACTGAGTCTAGCTGTCCATGATCATTGAAGTTAACGATAATTATATTATACATTATTACAAGAAAGTTAAATAAATAGAGTTGCAAGATATGTGGAGTTGTCTTGAATGATTTTTTTCTTTTTCTTTCATCTCTTCTTCCTCAGCGTCGACGATGCCATTAGTGTGCAAGAGTCTGGAGTTAAATAGCGTTGTGCTTACTGGTCTATAATTATAGCATAAGAAAGGAATAATCTTGGCGACCCATTTTTTTTCCTTTCCTTTCCCTTAACGTCAGCTACGGATATAATCTAGAGTAATGACGTTTCAAGCTGACAACCCAGTTCAGGATTTAAGGTAGCCTAAGTCGTTTCGCCTCAAATTGGTTTCCCATAGCCAGAATCTAAAGTAAGTGCGTTTCCAGTTGGCTCTAACAGCCAGGATTTTAAGGGAAAATTTATATCATCTCAAGTTGCTATCCAGCCATAGAATCGAACTAGCGTAAATAGCGCTTTTCATCGTACAACATCGAAGTAGTTGAAACACGAAAGCAATGATAAGTAACAAAATCGTAACTGAAATTTTGAAAAGACATCGCAATTGCAGCCTTACTTTGCACGTACCGTTCAAATTTCGAATGTTGTGGTTGAAGCTAATGTTAGCGGTATTTCACATTAAGTGCACAAATATATTTGGTACTTGTAGGAACTACATAGAAGACATGTACGCACTTGCATACTCCTCACAGAAGATAGCGTATACTTTTGGAGCTTCCTCTAAGCCAAATGGTTAGCTTAGCTGTATGCCCAAGTTCAATTCCGAATGACAGGTAATGTGCTTCGGATCCCTCGTCCCATCTGTCTTCGGTGCTGAAAGACATGCCTAACTACACAAACCACGCATACACTATTACTATAGGTAGTGCCTCGATTCAAAAAGAGAAGAAAGTTGTAATCTTTATGACAGTGGCGTATTTAGGATTTTGTTTCGGGGGGTATACACATTCTCCTGAGTGGGTGTATATATACTGGGTCTATGTAGGTATACAATTATATATAGGTCTACTATATATAAATTTATCTATTTCGGGGGGGCTTGAGACCGATAGCCACCCCCTAAATACGCCATTGCTTTATGATATTGTGGAAATCACTTGAAGAAGATAATACTGGTGTTTAAACTTGGAATCTCAACTCAAGCTAGTGTTAGGAATTTAAAATACTTAAGTCACATGTTCACGTGTAGATATTCCACGTAAGGCGCCTACTTTCAATTTATTAATACACTAAATATCAGAGGACTATTGTGACGACAATTTTTAGTGAGGACAAATTGCCTCGGATCAGTTCTGGAAATTGCAGAAAATTTTCAGCGAACGTTGATATTGAGGAAGCCGCATTTTCTAATGGCATGGTCTCTCAAAAATGTTAAATTTTACCATTATTTCAAAGTATATGCAGGCCCGCAGATTAAGATTCACAAGTATAAAGAACCTAAAATTATGTTACCTGGATCTATTTTTCTAAGGCACTTGACAGCCAGGAAGTCTCTATAGGTGATTCCGTTCGAGGCACAAACAGACTGGAATGGCGTCCAAGGAGACTGCGACGATTTGCATGCGTCGTAATCAACATCTTCTTTGCAGTGGCCCTCATGACGGGCGGTAAGCCCTGTAAGCATAGCATAGTCAATAAAAGTATGTAGCTACATACCGTGTGGACGGAAACTACATTAATTCTTACAATTCTGTATTCCGCTTTTGCTGTAAGGAGAATTTGTTTATAAACAAGAATTTTAGGAATGATCCAAATAATGGATCAAAAGATTAGTTTTTGGATCAGGGGCCAGAAAAGTTGTAAAGGGTCCCTAAATCGAGTTTTTGTATTTTTTATTTATTTTTTATTTTATTTTATTTTATTATTTTTTTTTACTGAATAAGAACGTCATACTGAGTTAAGTGATAGTTTGGGTTTGGCTACACTATAGGGCTATGTAGTTTTGCAAATATAAGGTTTACAAGATTTTTTTTTTATTATTAAAATATATTGGATTTCTTGATGCAAAAAAATTCATGAAATAAAGATTTTAATAACTGAAATCCACTTATTCATGAGAAAAAAGTTCATTCCAAATAATTACTTAAGTGAAAGCTTAAAAGAAAAAAGTTGATCTATTAATGATGCCGGGTACATAAGCCATCTTCCTTTTTCAATCTCATTGACTTCTTTGGAGACTATTTTGTCGTTTTCTTTGAAATGATCTAGATTTTAAAAATGATTGGAATCTACTGATTTTTTTTAAATCTTTTTAGATGTGCCTTTTTTATTTTATCTTATTTTTTATTCTATTAGCGAGCATCCGCGCATGATGTAGTGATAAAATTACAAAATACGAAGTTCAAGGAACAATTTAAGATGACTAACTCCGTATGAGCATGTGTTCACCTCTGGCGCTTGGGGTTCCGGGTTCGATCCCAGCTCCCGCCAAGTGAACTTTGTGGTGGACAAACACCGTGCTCGTGGGTTTTCTCGGGGTTCTCCCGTTTCCTCCCACTTTCATCATTCCACCATTTTCACTCATCTCTCATCATCACCGTCTCCTTTAGCCTAACCGGCATAACCGTGGGACGTAAAACTCAAAGAAAGATTTTCCGTATGAGCATGGAAAAAATCCGTTGATTTTTTTCACAGAAGATCGTTCATTCCGTGTATATACTGTACGTGATTAGCAGTTTAGCACCTCTTTCTATGTGTTCAATGTTCTCCCATCGCTAATCGAATCCGGGACGACATGTGCGCAACATGCGCGCGCTAGCCCCTAGATCAGCGGGATGTTTTGATTACTTACGTTAGAAAAATACAAGCAGGTTTCAATGGAAGATTATTTCTTTTCTCACAATTAAATGTAAAGAATCATAAATACCTTTTTCTGGTCCGTATTTCTTCATGCATTCCAGAGCTTCCATGTTGCCATATGTAAGTCCATCGGACCCACAAACTGGTTTCAGTTCCAGTGAATAGGAGCATGTACCCTCACAAGGCCCATCGTGCTCTACCGTCACTCCTGAAACAAAAGTTGGGAAATAGTGGAGCACGCCTCTATTTCTTCTTTTTCGCCACTTAAACCTAATCTAATACAACATTAAGGTAATGCAATATGTATGAGATGCAATTTTATTTTTTAAAAAATGTGATAAAATGTTATCAAATTGTTCATTAGCAACAGGAGACCAATATATATGATTCGAGATACGCACGAGACAAGATTAGTGGCTGTCTCGTCTCGAAAATGTGCTGTAAAAGTGATGTCTCGACTCGAAAAATGTATAGTTTTCTATTGGAAGACCAGTGTCTCGACTCGAATTTTGTTAGGAAAATCCTGTCTCGACTTGTCTCGTGCGTATCCCTATGGTCGACATCTTGAACCAGGGTCAAAATTCTAAACATAAGTACGTCCCATGCTTCCACTACTAATAGAGTTTCCTTAAATTAGATTTGATTTAAATTTAGCGTCCCTTTCAGCAGCAAAGCTATATGAGACGTGGACCTACAGGTTAACGTGGGCTCTGAACCACATGAGCTCACGCCGAGAATTGAGCCCGGGTCTCCTACGTCAAAGACGCTTATGCTAACCGCTTTGCCACGAAGGAGTTCGAGTTTCCTTAGAAATTAAGTTATATACGTTCAATATTTTTAAAAATGATTCTTATTTTGCATCAATTTTACTCATGCATACTCTAGTAGTCTTTGAATAGAGAGTTAAGAAAAACTCATAAAATTATTCATGTGCAGTATTCAACAGAAACATAGAAAACACGCAAAAGTAATGAAAAAGAACTCTAAGCCTTCGAAATGAGGGTATGAAGAAGAATAGAGAAAATCAGCTGAGACAAACGGAAAACGAATGAGGAAGAGTTAAGAATAGGAGGGGACAAAAGAGCAGTTTTAAACGTGATTGAAAAGAGGAGGAGAATATGGTTGGAGCATTGGCTGAATAGGAACGGTATCATGAGGGATGTGTTAGAGGATATGGTAGCATAAAAAAGAGGAAGAAGTGAAAGAAACTACCGTTGATGAATGGTATTAAAAGAGAAAAATCGTACATGAAGTGGAATAGTGTGACTTCAGGATATAGATTTCTGGGCATTCAGCTTCTATGCCCAGAACGGCATCTATCCCATCGTCCCTCCGCGAGCATACTGTCCGGGGTAAGGGAAGGAAGCGGCCTAGGACCTATATGTTAGATACCATCCCGGCATTTGCCTGGTGTGAATGAGAAAAACCCAGGAAAACCTCATTCAGGATGGCTGGCCTCAAAAAGCTTTTTACACTTTTCTGACCGAGTGCCTTCACCGGGAATGGAGCCCGGGACCACTCGCACCGAAGGCAAGAGCGTTAGCGACTACGCTACATGGGACCACTGGAATAGTGTGACGTCACACCTTGTTTATTGCCATGAAGATCATAGATTTTAGTTTTCATATAACACCTGGTAAGAAGATAAAAAAGAAAATGAAGTGTTATCTTTCTGAATGTAAACATTACAGTGAAAGGAAAACTTGTAATTTTTGCGATATCTTTTTATTGAAAAAACAAAATAAATTAGTTTCTTTAATAATAATAAAATAATGCGGTTCGAGTTTGACATTATGCTATAGTCACAGATGGAAGCCCACTAGACTCGATTTGATGCGGATAGTGCAGTCAAAATAAGGTTTGAGGTATATGTTTAGAATAAAAAGGTGGGACCTTCTGGAATTTGTTCGTGATCTCTTCCTCATTAACCTCCAGAAAATCCCAAAAAATTCAGTTGCGGGTTTTCCGCCATTTTGAATAATTAGTCCGCCATCTTGGATTTTTCACATGCACTTAGTTTATGCCACACAACTTCTAAACTAATTAATGTAGAAGAATCATTCTTTCTTTATTATACTTCTAATATTATAGGCAATGTAACAAGTTATTATCACTTTTCTTCGATTAACCATTTTAGCATAACTTTAGGATAAAGTGAAAAATTAGGATCTGCATTAGGGGACATATTGTTTTCATTGCCTCATACAACTTAACAGAGTAGAAATATGAAGAAAGTGCTCGAATAAAATTTCTTGGAAATTTTATACACTTTAAAACAATGTGTATATATTGTTACTATATACGATGTCAGAAATGCGCAATGAAGCTTTAAACGTCATCGGACTGCGCACAATTTCTGCAAAAACATATGATGAATCATTTAACATGAAGGAAAAGATAGTTAGTGATTTGAGACGGCTTTTCATTGCAATTTCCAGTAAGTGTCAACAAGTTTGGAGGTCCCGCCACGGCCACGGCATGGACTCCACGATGCGCTGAAGTGTTGTTGTGGAAAATCAATTCATATCTGCTGCAAGATCTCCCACAGAGCTTGCAGGTTACTTGGAAGAGGGTCCATAGCCGAAGGCGTCGTTCCATGGCGTCCCAGATGTGTTAGATTGGATTGAGGTCGAAGATCGTGTTGCCAGAAAAGTATTGCCAGATCAGAGCAATGCTCATCAAACCAGTTTGCTGCCATTCTAGAGAGGTGGACCGGCGCATTGTTCTGCTGTAAGATGAGGTCACCACCTAGATGTAGCAGCCGAAAAAATGGCATGACATGGTCGTCCAGAATATCACTGTAGCATTTACCTGTGAGAACTGTGTTACACGTGTTAGGGGACCCATTTCAGTCCACGTAAACATGCTCCAGATGAGAATACCACCACCACCAGCCTGCACAGTTTCCTACTGTCACGATGGATCCATTTCCTCTTGCGTTTGGCGACGCACCCTTACCGGTTCATCAGCATGTAGCAATGTGAAACTGTACAGGCAACCTTTTTCCACATTTTTACGGTCCAGAGGCAGTGTTCCTATTCTCATGCTAGACGGTATTTCCTGTGTTGTGCTGATAGAAGGGATACTCGTGTAGGTTGGTGGCTTCTGTACCCCATGACGAGCAGGTGGTTGCTAATTGTGTGGCTGCTGACACGGCGTTGTTGTCTTGCATTGAACCTCTCCGCGATTTGACGCACTGTGGTCCATCTATCGGCTGTTGTCATCGACACGCCCCTGACCGCGGTACTTTGCCGGTGTGGGTGCGATTCTACCGGAAGTTACGTAGTCACAATACACCCTAGACACCTTTGCCTTTGAATATCCGAGTACCGCAGCCACTTCCGAAATCGAGCCACCCAGTCGCCTGGTCCCTACGATTTGACCACGGTCAAATGCACTCAGGTCCTTCCTTTGTCTTGCCCACCACACACTGCACTGACATGGATACGGAGAGAGACAGTACCCTCACGATGCATTTCATTCACATTCATTGGGGGATCCTTTGCGGGGCGGTTTCTGGAGCTGTCTTGCTGTCTCTAACTCAACTACTGATCAGTGTATATGGCATCGTAAAAAGAATTGCGATGATAAATAAACAAAAGTTCTAATTATATCAGTGTACTTGAGACTTACGTTTCTCGGTGACGTTTTGTAGTTGAATGTCCACAGTTTTGGTTAATTTCCTTCTCAAAGAAGTTACTTTTGGTAACAGCTTCATCATCAATATCTCCATCTGCATTTTCAATTAAAGTAGTGATATTACCACATCCGTGTCCACTACCCTGCCCACAAAATGATGTACAATCTAGCTATCTTCTTTTGCACCCACAATTGTTTCCGCAGTCCGCCTGGCAGTTGCATGCTACAAACTTTAACAAATCTTCTGGAGCAGGTTGTTCAAATGTTGTTACAGGAAGAAGGCAATCACCACAAATTCTCCAGCCCCATTCAGTTGGAGTAATCTCGACTTTTCCACTGCTGAACTTGATAGAACACATGGAAACTATGCTGATTTGCAGCAGCTGTTGTTGGAGATAGTACTGCTAAGTTGAAAGTGTCACTAATGCGTTGTTGGATACAATCATTTTGTATATGCAGAATCTTGTACAATCCAGATTTTCTTTCTTTGCACATCTATATAACTCTAAGAACATTTTTTTGTCCAGCAGCTGCCACATCAGCAGGAGATGATGATTGTCTGTTGAAAACAACCATTTCTCGACGCAGTTCTTCATTTTTTCCAGTATTTCGTACGCAACTTTCTTCCCTTTACTGTGTGAAGCGGAAGTTGTATCACAACCAGTGAAAGCACGCAGAAATAAAATGCAGTTTACCATATCTCCAAATTCTCTCTGAAGTTTGGTACTGCTGTATATCTTATGTGGTGGCTTCGAGCCTGGAATAAACATGTAAGTCTCAGCTGTTGCGAGTGCTACCATCAGAACAAAAATATCTGAATCTTTTCCCACTATTACTGACGTCCCAGATTTTGCAAGATTTGTTGCGATTAATACAACTAATGTATCTGCATCTCATATATGGTACAATCAGATTTCTCGAGATATTTCGTTAGAAGTGATATCAATTCGGATTTGTTCTTTGTGTTGGCAAGAAATTTCTGCTGAGATAAACGAACAACGTGGATGTTATCCTCAACGATTACGCGTATTCATGGCTTCTTTGTTCGGGTCCAGTGTTTTATATCCCTTACGCTAGGTCCACCATCATAATCATCAAACACAATACATTATTTAATATAGTGTTTTGTGATAAACTTCACATATTGATCATATAATTAATTGGCCACAAAAATTATGGAGAACCAACGACTAGAGTTTTGGGACTGTTTTACTATAATATCAATACATATTACATGTTGTAACACGTTTAATTTTTTTTTTAATCTTTAAGTTTGATCGATTTTTGTCGTAATTGCACTGAGCTAGGGCTATTTATTCAAAAAGGCGGAACAACATCAGTAAAACATATTTCAATAGATTTCATCTTCTTTTTAAAACGTTTATCTCAAACATTAATTTCAATGGACACATAGACCTAAGTACAGAAAGATAGTGGGAAAGTCTACTTTCAGGGTTCTTGCGCACTCCCTGGCGACGCCACTATTTACGAACTACTTATTAAACTAGCCGGACCTCCAAACTTGTTGACATTTTCTGGAAATTGCAACGAAAAGCCGTCTCAAATCACTAAATATCTTTTCCTTCATGTTAAATGATTCATTCATATGTTTCTACAGAAATTGTGCACAGTCCGATGACGTTTAAAGCTTCATTGCGCATCTCTGACATTGTATATAGTGACAATATATACATTGTTTTAAAGCGTATGAAATTTCCAACAAATTTTATTCGAGCACTTTTTTCATATTTCTACTCTGTTAAGTTGTATGAGGCAATCTAAAAAATGTCCCCTAATGCAGATCCCAATTTTCACTTTATCCTAAAGTTATGAAAAAATGGTTAATCGAAGAAAAGTGATAATAACTTGTTACATTGCCTATAATATTAGAAGTATAATAAAGAAAGAATGACCCTTCTACGTTAATTAGTTTAGAAGTTATGTGGCATAAACTAAGTGCATGTGAGAAATCCAAGATGGCAGACTATTTATTCAAAATGGCGGAAAACTCCCAACTGGATTTTTAGGATTTTCTGGAGGTTGATGAGGAATAAATCACGAACAAATTCCAGAAGGTTCCATCTTTTCATTCTAAATGTCTAGGTTTGGTCCGGTTTTGATGTAATTTGACTGACTAATACTCGATGTCACTTGGAGTCGATGAAACAGGTCATACACGTTGAGAGTAGATATGATAATGCTAATGCGATTCTAACACGGTTCTCTTCCTCTTCTTATAAAATTTATAATTTTCTTTGTTTAAAAGATAACTACATAGTATATCATATCAGAGTATAAACGCAAGAATCACAGAAAAGAAGGGTAATAAAAGTGTGTAAATGATTTTGGTAAGAACAGTATAATATGGTAAGAATGACGGAAAATTCAGGAAATGAATCTACAGGTAAAAACAAGCAAAAACTGTCATATGAACATTGGGTGAATGCGGCTTCGTTTGGACGCTAGAGGCGTCTGAAATGTCACCTTCCGAGGCGGCAATTTGCATTATCGCAAGAATGGAGAGAAATACCAATGTCGGGTCAAAAGATATCAAAGGAAACCCCGTCCGAAGAATTCAGTTATGCATAAGTGATGGCGAAACAGTGGCGGTGCCAGGGGGCACAAACGAAGTGAATGCAACGCGGAGAAAAATGAACAACTTACACTGACAAACTGTAGGAGGGGATGTTATATGGAACATGCAGCAACAAATGTTAATGAACAAAGGCAACAATGGCTACGCTGTAGGGACACTATGGGAGGCGGAATGTAGAAATAAAGTATCTTTGTGACGGAGAGAAATAGGAATGTCGGGTAAGAAGATTTCAAAGAAACACCCATCCGAAGAATCCAATTATGCATAAGTGAGGGCGAAGCAGTGGCGGCCAAAGGGGCACAAAGAAAGTGAATGAAACGCGGAGAAAAGTTCTAGCACTGATGTTGTTCTCGGATGAGGCATGCATACGGGATAGCATCACAAATGTCCACAATGACCATCGATGGACACCCAACAACCCGCATGCAATTGTAGAGACGAAGTATAATCAGTTTTCCAATTGCATGTGTTGGCTGGTATTATTGATGACGACGTTGTGAAACAACACTTCTTACCACAGCGATTGAACGCAAGCAATATCGTATCTCCAGTTTCTGACCTAGGGCCTGCCTATTCTACTTAAAGACGTGCTACTGAGGACACGACAGTGTATGTGGTTTATGCATGATGGCGTCCCTCCCCATTCATGTCACACTATTCGTGCATATCTGAACGAAACATTTCCACGCAGGTAGATAGATCGTGGAAGCAAAGGAGCATGGCCCCCACGTTCACCCGATCTGAATACACTAAACTTTTTCCTGTGGGGTTACGTGAAGAGTCTCGTGTATACATGGTCCGTGCATGGCATTGAAGATCTTCGCTAGCGCGTGTGAATTTGCCACACTACCGCAAACGCCAGCATTATTGCCAAAAGTTAGAGAAGTCTTACTCCATCGTGTAACTGCCTATCTTGAAGAACAAGGAGGACATACTGAACACCTTCTTTAAGACAGCATTATGTTAACCACGATAAGTACAATACCTCTTGTTTTTACAGTACACTGGGCCTCATGTTCCGTACGTGTTTTGTACGATCTGCACGTATCATCATTAAGAGTGTTTAACAGTTTCTTTGTAGCTCCCATGCGCCGCCACTGTCCCGCAATACGTGCTCATAATTGGATTATTTGGATGGGGTTTCCTTTGATATCTTTTGACTTGACATTCCTATTTATCTCCGTTACAAAGATACTTTATTCCTACATTCCGCCTCTCATAGTGTCCCTACAGCATAGACATTGTTGCCTTTGTTCATTAACATTTGTTGCTGATGTTCCATGTAACATCCCCTCCTGCAGTTTGTCAGTGTAAATTGTTCACTTTTCTCCGCGTTGCGTTCACTTCGTTTGTGTCCCCTGGCGCCGCCACTGAATTCTTTAGATGGAGTATCCTTCGATATCTTTTGGCCCGACATTCCTATTTCTTTCCGTTACAAAGATACTGTATTCCTACATTCCGCCTCCCATAGTGTCCCTACAGCGTAGCCATTGTTGCCTTTGTTCATTAATATTTGTTGCTGCATGTTCCAAGTTACATTCCCCCCTACAATTTTCCCGTGTAATTTGTTTACTTTTCTCCATGTTTCATTCACTTTCTTTGTGCCCCCCTCTATCGTCGCCACTGTTTCGCCATCACATGCATAATTGGATTCTTCGGATGGGTTTTCCTTTGATATCTTTTGACCCGACATTCGTATTTCTCTCCGTTCTTGCGATATTGCAAATTGCCGCCTCGGAAGATGACATTTCAGACGCCTCTAGCGTCCAAACGAAGCCGCATTCACGCAATGTTCATGTGGCATTTTTTGCTTGTTTTTACCTGTAGATTCATTTCCTGAATTTTCCGTCATTGATGCACGACCACCCTGATATATATATATATATATATATATATATATATATATATATATATATAAGGCCGAATCAAAAAGTAAGGTAACAAGTTCCATAAAATGAACCACTATATGCTAGTAACTCTGTTTTTGTGTGTTGTAGGCACTGATGGGTAGTATCCCTGGTGACCGCTAGAGAGCAGCATGGTGACGCAGTTGCAGATAATCGCAGTTCGAAGATGGCTTGTGGCAGGGCTACTGAAAACATGGTCGAATGTTGAAGTGCGAAGTGTGATAAGTTTTCTGCATGCGAAGGGAAAGAAACCAGCCGAGATCCATCGGGAACTTGTCAATAAGTATAGCAACAACGTGTTATCGAGGAAACAAGTGTGGTGTTGGTGTAGGGAGTTTGATAATGGGAGGACTGACATCACAGATGAGCATCGAAGTGGCAGACCATCAACGTCTGCTAGCGACCAGAACATTTGTCAGGTGAAGGTAATGATTAGGTGGGATAGGCGAATCACACTGTCACACATTGCAGAGGTACAACATTTCGTATGGTTCCGTTCACAGTATTGTTTACAACATGTTTGGCTACTGCAACGTCTGTGCACATTGGGTACCACGGAATCTCACAGAAACGGACAAAAACAGACGAATGGGTATTAGTCTGAATCACCTGACCCGTTATCAACAAGAAGGGTATTCATTCCTGTATTGCATCATTACGGGTGATGAAACACCAGTGCCATTGTGGATACCTGAATCGAAATGTTCCTCCATGATGTGGAAACATTATTTAATCTCCTCATCCAAAAAGTTTAAAACAGTAACATGTGCAAGAAAAACAATGACCACTGTCTTTTGGGGCCATCTTGGTGTGACTCATCTGGAATTCCTTCCCCGTGTAAAACGATCACTGCTCGGACCTCCAGTCTCTCAGACGTTGGAGAGACTGAGAGAGGCCATACGTCGGAAAAGACCTTAGAGCACTAAGAAAGGGTGTCTTGTTGTTACACGACAATGCTCGACCGCACTCAGCCCATCTCACCCGTGACCATGTCACACTTTCAACTGGGAGGTTTAGGAACACTCTGCATACAGTCCGGACCTTGCACCTAGCGATTTCCATCTTCAAGGACAACGCTGCAACACAGTGCAAGAGGCACAGGATGCAGTGAAAACCTGGTTGAACAGCCTTGACACAGATTTCTACTATAGTGGCATTGATGCATTGGTCACCTGCTGGAACAAGTGTTTAGACAAATATGGCGACAGTATCATGTATACCCTGTAACAGTATAGGCACCCGAGACATAAAGATTTCTAAAAAAAACATTGTTACCTTACTTTTTATCCTACCATATATATAATATTTTTGTACAGTCTGTATTTAATCCTTCTACATTATTTTCAATATGGGAATAGAAATGAACGTGAAATTATATCTTAAAGTCCATTTGAAACAACTTGTTCATTCTGACAGTTGCTTTCCTCTGTTTTTTTACTTCCTGCACGTAGTGGCTCATTTCTCTCGCTCTGCAATGTTAAACATTCCACGTTTTCAGCACGTTGCCAATTTGAATATTAACAAATGCACATTGTTTTAGTCGAATGTTAACTTGAGTAGTGGACCTGCTGGTTATTGAGAGCGTTCTTTTTAATTCTTTTTTGTGTTATATAATTTTATAAAACTGATTTATTTGTAGTGAATAATTTTATGTTTCAATACCCGACCAAAAAGCTGGCAACACAGCATTAAGCACCACGTGCGCGCAGCGAGCTGTCAGAAAGGACAAGTAGCATCAATTGGACGGTAAATAGTGAAAACATGGTACCTTCATTAAGAAATGTAACACTGGAAATGAAACAAGTGAATGTTCAACCTGGAATAATGAACAGTATTAACTCACTATGAAACTCTGCAGTAAAGCTGTAGAGCCTATAGTCATGACCCAAATGACCCGGTGACCTGTTTAATGACTGCGTTGCCAACTCACACGTCTCATATTGCCTCGGTGCTGAAAGCGACGTTACATTAAATTAAGCGACAAAGTTTTGAATCAATTGTGTTTGAGGTAACGTTAAAAGCTGAAAAATTGTAGTGACTCGATTAAAATGAGAATTTTTTCTTACGTCTTCCCTGGTTTCTTCTGTTCATACACTCCAACTCCTGTCGGTTGATATAAGTGCGGTTATCTGAGCCACACACTGGATCCGGTTTCTCAGGGACAGAGCAGCCAGTTGCCCACACAACATTAGTGAGAGAACCTGTACAAACAAGCAAAATACGAAAACTCAATAAAACTCATAAAGGATGGAAAATCATCTTACAGCACTCTTAAGCAGCTATGAATGAACAACTACAGTGACCGGGAGGACTCGTGAAGACTGGCCTCTACACCAACCAGAGAACTGCTTTGCCTTACGTATGGTGAATCGAATAAAAATTGGTACGGTTCGTGCAGCTATCTTCTGAATGCACATTTGAGGAAACGTGAAAGAACAGAAGTACACAAACATTGTTACCAAACTTCGAAGATATTGTGAACAAGCGACAAAGAACACAGGACTTAAAGAACTATAACACTAATAGTACCAATTATTAGAATTAAATACTAACAATAATAATAGCAAAAATATAAAACAACGACTCACTGTACCCTCAGATGTTTTCCGTATAGAACGAGAGACGACTGTCAAAATTTCATGAATGGGAGTTGACGATTCGGACACACCCTCGCTTTCCATTGGATATTGAAGCTGATAGATCTGGATCAAGCTTCACGACTCAGTGCGATTACTATAATACTCAGATCTTACAGCGTAGTTACTAAGATTACCAGATTCAATTGAAGGTAGGCGTAGTCAGAACTTCTTTATATAGATGTAGTAAGGTTATTAAAGCCCACTCGTCCTGTTATTACAACATTCTCACGTGCTCTTTTCTTTAGTTTTAATTGTATGAAAAACTAGCAGCGTTCACCCCGCTTCGCTGCGGTCACCCCGGAACGCAATAAACTTTGTTACTTAGATAATTTTTACTTTTTCGCTTTCAAGTGATATGATAAAAACCATAGAAGATTGCAGTAAATGTTAACATTATATCGCCTGTCATTTATGTTAACCCGCCCCGCTTCGCTGCGGTCACCCCGGAACGCAATAAACTTTGTTACTTAGATAATTTTTACTTTTTCGCTTTCAATTGATATGATAAAAACCATAGAAGATTGCATTAATGTTAACATTATAGCGCCTGTCATTTATGTTAACCCGCCGAGTGACACGGTCATGCGGGTTGCATATAAATACGTTTATTTTTACCTATGATGAACTAACAAAGGATTTGTACGTTATGGACACTTGAATGGTCAATTATCTCAAGACACTGGTAATTAAAAATTAAAGTGATATGATAAAAACCATCTAGGGTCCAAATCCTAATAACCCCCCAAAAATAAAAGAAATTGGTTCAGCCGTATTAGCGTGATGAGGGAACAAAGGATTTGTACGTTCTCTTTTATAATATAGATAAGAGACAAGTGAAATTTGCGAAGTCGTAAAAAACATTCCTTCATCTGATTTTTATTTTTTTCTGTCCAAGATTGACTTAATTAAATGGTACTTATTACATTTTATAGTGACCAATGAATTGATTTAAAAATTTGAATGTATACAAATTTGAATGTAACCTAAACCCTGTACAACTTATTATTTCACTCGCTTACATAGCAGATCAAGGTCTATCACCGTTGTGCCAAATTTTATCTCGATCGGATGATTTACAGTACATATTGCAGTATTTTGTTTGGTAAAGTCTTAAATAACGAACTCGTGAATTTCGAAAAGTTTCTACAAAGTTTCTGTAAGTCACTAAGGGCCTTATGCAGAGTCGTTTTGATGCGTGATTAGTGCCATACTAAAGAGTTCGACTAACATATGTTTCCTGCAGTAGTCTGGCCTTTAGTATGCGGCTAATCATACTTCAAAACGACTCTGCATAAGGCAGTAAATGTTTTCAGTGTTAAACGAGTCCCTCGGCACATGAAGTGGCCTCGGAATAAAGGTTAACCGTCAATTAGCCTTCAGCGCCCTTAAACAGATATCGAAGATACTCCGTTGCTCATGGCAGCCCCAGGAGGTGTTGATAGGTGAGTGATCAGCAATGAACTGATAGTTTGCTCATCTCGTCGTCTTCTTTTATAGGCGTCTTCTTGAGGGGAAGACCCATGAGGAGCCAGTCGGCGTTCTTCGTAGTTTTTCCGAATCCTTTTCGTTTCTTCTTGGAGTTGTGTCTCCTTACGACGTCTACTATAGTTGGTTTATTTACATAAAAACACATATTTATAGTAAAAACGTGCAGTTGCTGTGGGTGGCATGAGGGTCTGAAACCTTACAATATAAATGGACTTTCTTTTCAACAATATGGCGTAAAATTTGACCGCCCATACCTCGGGAATCCAGTGGCTACAAAGCATAATCTTTCATACAATTATAGGCAGGTCAAGGTATACCATCACACGGACTTTGACCCCGATCAAATGAGTGAGACTGAACACTTGCGGTATATAATGCCATTCATTTCTTTTAGGGAAAACTCAGATAAAGAATGATAAAACGTTATTAGAACAAATTGAAGAATTACAGATAAAATTTTAGGGCGCGCAACAACTGAAGAAAAAAGACAAAATCAACCCTATGGCTTACAAACCCAAGGACCAGCAGATTTGTGTAATTGAGAACGCAAATTTTAAATCTCTGCTATTATTACTACCGTTGCTTGTAACTAATTATAACCAGTGAATACTATCGAAAATATAGTAGTTTTGGCAACATTGTTTCTTCCTACGAAGTCCAGGGCGAATGGCTAAAATTAAGTTTACCACTTGTGGAACCATTCTATTACTGAGTTTCGGTTTTATGAGGTTCATTTGGCTAAATGTTCTTCGATTTCTTTATTTAACCAAGGAGCTTGAATTTAGGTACTGCAATCGATGTGAATTGAATGAAAGGAAATAGTACCGAAATGCGTCACCCCGTTTTTTGTACTCCTTAAAAATCCTTAAAATCCAATACTTATGGTCTACAAACCCGTTCATATAACACATTTCAAACCACTCAAAGATCCTAAACTATTGTTTTTGGCTGTTTGTCGGTATGAGTGGATATTAGCATGGACACCCGAAGGGGGAGCAGGAGGGTGGGCTCCCCTGGCTCACGAAAATGTATGCGTAATATAGCAAACCATGTATATTAAATACCAGAATATTAGATGTAATATGGCAACCGTGGAGATGCATGCCCTGCTAGAAAATTTTCTTCGGGCGCCCCTGGAAATTAGTAAAGAAGAAAACGACGGTTCTGAGCAATTGCTCGCTGCCGATCTATACTAGAGGTCTGCACGGGCTCGAGCCTACAAAGTATAGATCACTTCGGGATTGGGCCGGGCTCGGGGCGTGAACTTTTAAATATACAACCATATTTCTCGGGTTTAACTTTGTGAATATACTGTACAACGATATTTATCGGACTGTTCTTTCTGGAGAACTTTTAAAGCACATCTAAATTTGTAACTTGAGACGCCCATACTAAAAATTGGTTTATCATTATGCAATTGAGGGTAAAGCTAACTGTATAGTGGAAAGAAAAACTGAAAGTAACAAAAACAAACATGCTTCGCTTGTCTGTAAGTGAAAGTTTGAAGAACCAGAGAATGGATTCTATTCTTTTTCCTCACAGCAATCGGCAATAACTGCTTTGAGAATTATCTAAGTGAGTTCAGTACACATCCATTTGTATGAATGAATGAATGAAAATGTCTTTATTGAAGCGGGCGAGGTTCAGCCATGGCTGCTCTACCACCTAACCCTTGTCAGAAGAATACAATATTAAACATTACACATCAAAAGGAACAGAAAAAAAACTAAAAAAAATACAAGTAAAAGAATAAATCAGAAAATAAACAAGTGACATATGCAATAAAAAGTATCGATATTGTTGGATTTAGCTAAGCTGTTACATAAAACTGTACATGTCGTAAGTGCCAGTCGCCAGTCGCTGGGATTTCATCAAATGTGATTTTAATGAATTTCGAAACGAATTAAATGACTTTATTTCCGTGAGAGCTTTTGGTATCGCATTCCATACTCTCGGACCTGCTCTAGAAAATGATCCTTGCACTATCTTCAGTTTAAGTCTTTGTACATTGAATTTCTCACTGTTACGCGTAACGTGGGCACTGGCGCAAATCCCAGGGGGGAAGAGGGGGACATGTCCCCCCCAACCTTGGACCTGGGGGGGACTGTCCCCCCCAATAATCTGACTTAAAAAGTGCTTTTTGGGATAAGTGTGATGATGCCACAAAGGAATGTGAGATGAAATTGATTTCTCTTGGCTTTTCCATTTCTTTTAAAAACAATCGTATTCTGTAGTATTTCAAACTGAACTTCGCGCTGTAGTGCGTTTAGTAGTCTCATCAATATGTATTAATTCCACTTCCGCTACTTGGGCACAAATTGCAATAAATACCAAAGGAGGATATGCCCCTCTCCTCATGCTGAAAAGTTGTCTCAGCTGTAGGTACGGGCCAAATTCCGGGGAAATGGGGAGACATGTCCCCCCCAACATTGGAACTGGAGGTTCTCCCAATAATCCGATTTGAAAAATGCTTTTTGCAGATAAGAGTGATGATTTGTGTCCGACTGCCACAAAGGAAAGTGAGATGAAATTGGTTTCTCTTGGTTTTTCCATTTTTAATGAAAATGAATGTGTGCGACTGTGTGTGACGTAACCTGATGTGAAGTCTTATCTCCTCTCCCCTAGGCCCTAGAACACGAAGAGTATATAGACTACCAAATGTCAGTAGAACCCATCTTTTCAGTAAATGCGCATTTCATCTATTTGTAGTATCAGCCTAGGATTCTACTGATGCTTCGTAAGCCAACTCTATGGCCTATGGAACCTGGAAGTTCAATGAACTGTTCACAAAAGCTCTCCACTGACTTCTATCCTTAGCCAACTGGATCCAGTTTCTACTTTGAATTCCTATTTTTGCGAGACCCATCTTAATATTGTTTTCCCATCTGCGCCTATGTCTTCCTAATGGTCGTTTTCTGATTGGACTTACCACTAACACTTTGAAAGCGTTCATGCTTTCTTCCATCCTGGCTATATGTCCTGCTCACCTAAGCCTCCTAGACCTGATGACCCTAACAATGTTTGGTAAGCCGTATAATTTATGTAGTTCCTCGTTATGAAGTTTTCGCAATTCGCCATTCCTCATTCTTGTTCCTCTTGGATCCGAATATTCGTCTGAGGATTTTGTTCCCAAATACTTTCAGTCTATGTCCTTCCCTCAGAGTAAGCAACCATGTTTCGAAACCATACAGAACAACAGGCATGATTATAGTTTTATATATTTTAAGCTTCAAATTTCTCGACATAATTCGCGACAGGAGATTTTGAACTGAATAAGAACACGAATTCCCTGTTTTTAGTCGATATTTAATTTCTTCGTGAATGTAATTTTCGTCTGTTAATATTAATCCTAAATTTTTGAAAGTATCCACTTTATCAAAAGTATTATTTAATATTTTAACGCATTTATAATTTGCCAATTCACGGTCCCGACGCACTTCCATGTATTTAATTTTCTCTGCATTTATTTATTTATTTATTTAACAATCACCAGATACAGCTCAGAGGCCATTTTACACTGGATATCTAACAACAACAATAACAATGGAAAGGATTTGGGAAGGTATCGGCCAGGGCGTTTTAGTAGGTACCATCCCGGCATTTGCCTGGTAGGACTGGGGGATAACCTCAGTCAGGGTGGTCGGCAGCGGGATTCGAACCCACGACCTCCCGAATGCGAAGCCAACGCTCTACCACTTGAGCTACTTCGCTCGGTAAACCCATATCCCTGCAAGCGTTTAATAATACCTCTGCATTTCTTTCTATTGTTCTCATATCATCCCCTATTAAATTTACATCATCAGCGTACGCATAACCTGGTGAACGCCGTTCAACTCTAGTCCCTGGTTGCTATCTTTGATTTTCTTTATAGCGTATTCCAGGACAAAGTTGAATAATAATGGAATCTCCTTGTTTCAGGCCATTCTCGACGTGAAACCTCATGGCCAAAAATTTTCCTACCCGGACTTTACTTTGGGATTCATTTAAACATGCCTTAATTAATCTAATTAGCTTTTTCGGTATTCCAAATTCTGTAGGAACGTTGTACAATATTTCTCTCCTAACCGAGTTGTAAGCCTTTCTAAAATCAATAAATATTTGATGTACCGGGCTACTGTGTTCCCATTTCTTTTCGAGTATTTGCCGAATGGTAAATATTTGGTCGATAGTTGATCGATTTAGTCTAAATCCGCACTGATAATCTCCAATAATTTCATCTACGTATGGGGACAATCTTGCTAATAGAATATTTGAAAGGATTTTATAGGATGTTGACAGAAGAGAGATGCCTCGATAATTATTACAGTCAGTTTTGTCGCCTTTCTTGTGGATTGGGACAATGATTGATTCTTTCTACTCTTGTAGCAAATCTTCCTTGTTGTAGATAACGAGGATGAGTTTGTGTACCTTGTTCCACAATGTTTCACCTCAGCCGGCGTTTCTTTAATTTCTTTATAGCGATTTCTACTTCTATTCGGTTGGGTTCTGGAATATACGTTTCTGCGGTGTGTATCTCCCTTTCTCCACGCACATTAGTTTTTGGCTGGGTGTTAAGCAAATCGTCAAAGAAATCTTTCCATTTATTTAAAGTGCTATCTGCATCAGTGAGAACTTTGCATCAGCTTTCTTTAATATAAACATGAGGTTGATAGCCTTTCGTAAATTCGTTTATCCCTTTACACATGTACCGAATGTTTTTAGTTTTAGTATTATCTTCAAGTTCCTTAATTTTAGCTTTCAAAAAGTCGCGTTTCTTTGTTCTTAAAAATTTTGGAAGTTTCCCGCCTGATGTCTATGAAATTTTGTGTAGTTATTTCATTCGGATTTTGTAGCAAACGTAATTTTGCCTGTTTTCTCTTCTCTGCTAGTTCGAACCATGGTTTGTTCCTACGTATTTCCGCGTGTCCCAATTTTTCTTTTGAGAGAGAATGCTTCGTAAGCAAAGAAAATAATTCAATTGGTGGAATATTTTTCTCGATAATCTTAAGGTTACATCTGTTAACTAAAGAATATATGACATGCGTCAGTTTTCTGTAACGATTCCTGTAATGTTATTGAGATTATCATCATTTTGCTTAAATACGAATATTGTTGCGTCATACATAATTGATATTCTTTCTTCATAGTTTTGGGGAAGTCATTATTTATATTATTATAAAACAACTAGCAGCGTTCACCCCGCTTCGCTGCGGTCACCCCGGAACGCAATAAACTTTGTTACTTAGATAATTTTTACTTTTTCGCTTTCAAGTGATATGATAAAAACCATAGAAGATTGCAGTAAATGTTAACATTATATCGCCTGTCATTTATGTTAACCCGCCCCGCTTCGCTGCGGTCACCCCCGAACGCAATAAACTTTGTTACTTAGATAATTTTTACTTTTTCGCTTTCAAGTGATATGATAAAAACCATTATAACGCCTGTCATTTATGTTAACCCGCCGAGTCACACGGTCATGCGGGTTGCATATAAATACGTTTATTTTTACCTATGATGAACTAACAAAGGATTTGTGGACCCCTGAATGGTCAATTATCTCAAGACACTGGTAATTGAAAATTAAAGTGATATGATAAAAACCATCTAGGGTCCAAATCCTAATAACCCCCCAAAAATGAAAGAAATTGGTTCAGCCGTATTAGCGTGATGAGCGGACAAAGGAATTTGTACGTTCTCTTTTATATATATAGATTTTAACATTGATCTTTGTGGATGTCTAATTAGAAACATACCAATTATCCTCCTGACGCCCAGAGGAAATCGCCTACATGAAGGAGGAGGAATCTTAACTGCTGTCCAATTGCACAACATAAGGCGCTTTTCTGCTATTGTTTATCTGCCGAAGTAAATTATGAAGTGTAGAAAGTACCCTAAAAGAGGTTTCAGCTCAGCAATGCTCGAGATATCCGCAAGAAGGAACGGACAAATGTAGTCATTTTTGTAGAGCCGGCTCTACGCGGGATATCAGGAGGTTATAAATATGCATATATTCAGATTTCAGAATGTGTTCACGGCAGTGATTTGTAATACTCGTATATACTACTACTTCATCTACATCGCCTAATATATAATATACTCTACAACAGGTTCACCTCAGAAATCAGATTCATCTACCGTAATATGAGTTTCATCTCCCTTCTCTAGAATAAGCCTCAAATCTGCCCACCTCTAAATGTTGAAGACAACCAATGGCGTATTTAGGATTTTGTTTCGAGGGGCTATGTCCAACACAGGGAAGGAAGTGGGCAATTGCCCACCTGAGTTTGAGAATTAAATATATTTTAATTTTTGCATAAATTGAAGTTATAATGGCAAGAATTGCAGACCGATAAATCCTATATGATATGATACAAAAATTTAGGGGTGAATCTACCCTTTATTCTATTCATACAAGAAAAAGGAAGCATCCTCTTGACCTTTCTAATTTCCCGGGCTAATTATTCCCCCGTTTTGATTTTCTTTAATTTAAACATTTCCTTCTTTTAAAAATAACTAAACGATATAATTTTTCCTTTGTTATAATAACCAAAGTGCTGTCATGTTGATATCCGCGCAAGTTGGTGTAGAGCACCAGTTTCGCTTATCAACCCTTCATAGTTTTGGTGTTACTGATGACGGCCGACTTGAATCAAACTGACAACGGTCGATAAAGTATGATAAGCGAAATGAAAGAAAGTAACATCAAGAAAAAGGAACAGAAAAGTAGAAAGGACGAAAGAAAGTACGAAAGGACGCAGTTCTTACATGGAATGAAATTTGACAAATACAGTATTATTTCTGATCAAAGAGCATAAGAAAATGGAAAGTCAATGACATTCTTAGAAATGGTAAGAAGGATTATTGTTGTGCGTGGAATGCGAAAAACTAACATTTATTTTGGAGGAAACTTGAGCCCAGCCCGATAGCCCCCTAAATACGCCACTGAAGACAATTCTGCTCCCCTGATCCTTAACAGCATTGCTTTTCAATTTCATAAATATTGTGTATATATATATATATATATATATATATATATATATATATATATATATCATATGGGAACGGTCTTGCCCGTCCCCCCCCCCCCCAATGTTGAAGACAGATTTGCGCCGATGAACGTGGGAGTGAATTTGTGACCGCTTTGTAAATTTACAATATAAATATTGTGGGGATTGGGTTTTAAGGATTTTATATATCAGACAACTATAGCGTAGGTATCTTCTTCTCGACATTGTTAAAATGTCGTTTCTATTTTATAAGAATTTGCACACATTGACATTTTGTTTTAAATATTTGGAGTATTCATTTCAAGTTGTGCATTTCATGAGAATTTATATAAATGAAATGAAATTAAATATTTAGTTTAAAGTCCCAAATGACCATTTTCTTTAGGGAATCCATATAGTTAGTAAGTGTAAATGATAACTTTATTTCGTTATTTTCTCTGAATCAAATAAGCTTTTAAAGTGCAAAATTAAACCTCTAATACTATCGAGGATCTTATAAAATAGAGGATCTGCCTTTAGAACAAAATCTTGAAGCCATACGTCACAGTTTCACCAACCCTACTCTGCCCACTCCGCCTAATAGGATCGCAATGTTTTGAGCCAACAATCATGGCGGAAACGAAAGTAGCCAATCAGACAATGGCGGAAACGAGAGTAACCAATCAGACGTGCCGATGCTCGATTGTTTTTTTGGCTTCATTCATTTAATAGTATAAAGATAGATATGGGCAGATCCTCTATTTTATAAGATCATTGAATACTATTTAATTTATTTTTACAGCATGAATACAGTATACAAATACATAACAATGATAACGAAATGTAATGTGTACAGGAAACTAGTAAATATGTGAAAAGAACAACAAGAACATAAAATACATGAAGGCTAAGACCATTAGGAAGAAAATAAACCTTTAATTGTTGTAAATAGAAATACAATTTTGCGTTAATTATTAAGTTTCTCTAATTCGGACTTATTTCGGGCTTATTTGATTATCATACGAGCTCGGGCCTAAAGGATAAAGCATATTTCGGACCCGGGTCGAGCCTTACGTTATAAATTAACGGGCCGGGTCGGGCCCGGGCTAAAAACCGGCCCGTGCAGACCTTTCAATCTATACATCACTAGTACGAGCTTTTTCATATCTCAAGAACGGTTCAAAATATCATTAAAATAAGCTCAGAAACAGTCCTGAAGGGACGAAAACCTACCGAGAAACATATATATAAAGTCTCAATTTCCAATTTTCACCTCTTTTCCCGGAAATTTGACTTTGGTGTGTTGTGGACCCGTAGGTATACAAAATACTCGTACTGTAAAAGTAGCAAGAAAAAATAAAGACAGATTTGTTCGCTCTTGACGGAGATTTTTGGCGATTTACGGGGACTCTTTTGCCGACTTACTTGTTCATTTTCTTTCGTACTTTATATTACTTTATATGTTCATACTTTTCACCTTAGTTATTGAGTCAAACTGAGTAATCATGCATTTTCCCCTCATTTTATATCTTTGAAATTACTCATCCACTTTTTCATACTTCGTATAACTTCCGGTTTCTATCTCATTTTGTACCTTGCTTAGTGATATTTTAACCTATTACATACTTGACAATTTTTAAACCTCTCCCATGAAATTTTAACTCAAAACTCATATTAGCATTAGCTGGGATTGAACCAGTAGACCTCAACGTCCGGTTGCTCTTGTATTAAGTTTTCATTGCCTGTATAGCGATCAATATGGTGACAATTCTGTTTGACCTTTCAAAATCGTGACATAGTGACATATCATGTTCTTCAGGTCACGTTTTTCTTTTTCTTTTTGACCACAGATCAATAATTGCATGCAACTCAGTGAATATACTTTAATTTTTTCTTTTCTGTTCACGCTCTTAGCTAAAATCTATTAAGATCTATATATACAGTATGGCGCTAAATTCGTTGCACGAAAGCAGAGGAGTGATTCCTGAGAGTAAAACAAACAAAAAAACTTCCTATAAAGATAGGGCGAAAACCCCATCGTTTACGTGTTATAGGCTGCCGAAAACATGAAAAAATGAATTCTAAGATCCATAGCTCCAAAATTATGGGACCTACTGTAGTCGGGTCAAGACTTCACTTAGGAACTAGTATGTGCCCTATAAAAAATACATGTTTTAGAATCCTAAGGTACTCACGTACCAATTTTTATGGAGGTAGTTGGAGAGTACTTTATATTATAGGCCCGTAGTCAAACTCCCTTTATAAAAATTGTTGTGGAAACACCTCAGGATTCTGAAAGACACATTTTTGGATAGGGCACATACAAGTTCCTAAGTGAAGTCTTGACCCGACTAAGCTAGGTCCCATAGTTTTGGAGCTATGAACTTTTGAAATTCTTTTTTTTTTTTTTTTTCATGATTTCGGCAGCCTGTAACACGTAAACGATGGGGTTTTCGCCCTATTTTATTGGAACTTTTTTGTTTGTTTTACTCTCAGGAATCACTCCTCTGCTTTTGTACAACGAATTTAGCGCCATACTGCATATAACTCATATTTGTTATTCATCAATAACATATACGTATATGAAAATTACTGGATTTTAGAACTAATTTTTAATTTCGGGAAATTCCTGGCCAGTATTAACTTACTGTCATGTGAGAAAAGTAAATATACTCTGTAAAAGACACAACCAATACAAACTAACAGCTATACAGTTCTTAGCCTCCTTGGTTTACGAAATACACACTACGGTTTGGTCCTGTTAGGATTTCAAGAAATACAAACAGTAAATCATAGCCAAATGGAATGACTTAAGAACTCAAAAGATCACTGAATACAGAAGTAAATCCCAAGACGGTTGATCACCATTAAATTTACACAATATTATCAGAAATCTTCTCCAAAGACTTGCATAGAGATTATTAAATACAACAAAAACCAAGCCTCCTAAAACTTTTTGAGTTGTTATTCAAAATGTATTCTTAACACTATTTAACAAATTGTTTTAAAAAACGAGCAAACATCACCTGCACAAAATAATAGCTGCGTCCACATAATGAAGGTTTGATTTTTGAATTGTCTCAACCCGTTCCAAAATGATACGGTTTCATTTCAGTGATCAAACCAATTTGAATGAAGTTATAACAATTACAAAACGAGGTGGGGCTCATTAATTATTATTCAGGAGCAACAACAGGAAACATCGTTCAGTTTGACTGGTAGATTGTAAAATCATAGCGTCCTTGACAATCTTTCATTGGCAGAGGGAGAAGGGACATTTTGTCTTTTATATTCCATACATATATTAGACATCTGATTACCTTTCTAATCAAATTAGTATCAAGGGAAACAATTTCGCTCATGATCCTTGTTTCCTGTACATTCATGCTTATTTAATAAAACTAATTTCTTAGTTTTATTATCAACTAGGAGAAGGCACTACTTTAAAAGACGGTTCTATCAAATATAAGTCAATTAACACAGTAATAACAAACTTTTACTGCCTTAAAAAGTGTTCCTGAACAAGGGAAAGCTCATTATACATCCTGTAACTAGGCTACAAGAGATGTAAACGGCGCATCCACCTAGTCAACTTTTGGAATATT
This sequence comes from Thermobia domestica, assembly GCF_964235325.1. Lineage (NCBI taxonomy): Eukaryota > Metazoa > Arthropoda > Insecta > Zygentoma > Lepismatidae > Thermobia > Thermobia domestica. The sequence continues at coordinate 2,515,105 of NC_137468.1, forward strand.
CCATTTTCTTAGTTTCTCAACGTAGCTAAAGGCAACGTATATGAATAACTTCATAGAGTTCCCCGTGGCTGAATAGATAAAGTCATGGTTCGCTAGCTAGAAAGTTCGTGGTTCGAAACCCGTCTTGGAAGCTGAAATTTAAAAAAAAAATCTTAATTCCTCAGATTTAAGATCTTTCTCTCCCTTCGTAATCATTTGATGCTCTAAAAAGAATTCTTCATCTTAATTCGATAACTGCCTGATATGATGCTCGCAGTTCGGAAACTTTCCTTCATATGTTTCACAAAAGCACAATTTTCGTCATAATATGGATGCTGTACGATCATTTTTTTCTCTAATTCTAAACTTGCATATGTAAATCATCCCTATCTTTCTCTCCATATTTGAATCTCTCTCTCTCTCTCTCTCTCTCTCAATATCGTTCACTATAAAAGCACATGGCTTGAGATCAAACTTTCGAGTCTTAAAATGTAAGCGCTCGGTCTATGTGCTATCCTAATTCTATAGGTTTGTTGTTAAAAGCAGTGTCATTGTAGGTTTTGACCGTGGAGGATTCTCCACCAATATAAGAGTTTCAGTCACTATAAAAGCACATGGCTTATTGAGATCAAACCTTCGAGTCTTAAATTCAAATGTAAGCGCTCGGTCTATGTGCTTTCCTAATTCTATAGGTTTGTTGTTAAAAGCAGTGTCATTGTAGGCTTTGACCGTGGAGGATTCTCCACCAATATAAGAGTTTCAGTCACTATAAAAGCACATGGCTTATTGAGATCAAACCTTCGAGTCTTAAATTCAAATGTAAGCGCTCGGTCTATGTGCTTTCCTAATTCTATAGGTTTGTTGTTAAAAGCAGTGTCATTTTAGGTTTTGACCGTGGAGGATTCTCCACCAATATAAGAGTTTCAGTCACTATAAAAGCACATGGCTTATTGAGATCAAACCTTCGAGTCTTAAATTCAAATGTAAGCGCTCGGTCTATGTGCTATCCTAATTCTATAGGTTTGTTGTTAAAAGCAGTGTCATTTTAGGTTTTGACCGTGGAGGATTCTCCACCAATATAAGAGTTTCAGTCACTATAAAAGCACATGGCTTATTGAGATCAAACCTTCGAGTCTTAAATTCAAATGTAAGCGCTCGGTCTATGTGCTATCCTAATTCTATAGGTTTGTTGTTAAAAGCAGTGTCATTTTAGGTTTTGACCGTGGAGGATTCTCCACCAATATAAGAGTTTCAGTCACTATAAAAGCACATGGCTTATTGAGATCAAACCTTCGAGTCTTAAATTCAAATGTAAGCGCTCGGTCTATGTGCTATCCTAATTCTATAGGTTTGTTGTTAAAAGCAGTGTCATTTTAGGTTTTGACCGTGGAGGATTCTCCACCAATATAAGAGTTTCAGTCACTATAAAAGCACATGGCTTATTGAGATCAAACCTTCGAGTCTTAAATTCAAATGTAAGCGCTCGGTCTATGTGCTATCCTAATTCTATAGGTTTGTTGTTAAAAGCAGTGTCATTTTAGGTTTTGACCGTGGAGGATTCTCCACCAATATAAGAGTTTCAGTCACTATAAAAGCACATGGCTTATTGAGATCAAACCTTCGAGTCTTAAATTCAAATGTAAGCGCTCGGTCTATGTGCTATCCTAATTCTATAGGTTTGTTGTTAAAAGCAGTGTCATTGTAGGTTTTGACCGTGGAGGATTCTCCACCAATATAAGAGTTTCAGTCACTATAAAAGCACATGGCTTATTGAGATCAAACCTTCGAGTCTTAAATTCAAATGTAAGCGCTCGGTCTATGTGCTATCCTAATTCTATAGGTTTGTTGTTAAAAGCAGTGTCATTTTAGGTTTTGACCGTGGAGGATTCTCCACCAATATAAGAGTTTCAGTCACTATAAAAGCACATGGCTTATTGAGATCAAACCTTCGAGTCTTAAATTCAAATGTAAGCGCTCGGTCTATGTGCTTTCCTAATTCTATAGGTTTGTTGTTAAAAGCAGTGTCATTTTAGGTTTTGACCGTGGAGGATTCTCCACCAATATAAGAGTGTCAGTCACTATAAAAGCACATGGCTTATTGAGATCAAACCTTCGAGTCTTAAATTCAAATGTAAGCGCTCGGTCTATGTGCTTTCCTAATTCTATAGGTTTGTTGTTAAAAGCAGTGTCATTTTAGGTTTTGACCGTGGAGGATTCTCCACCAATATAAGAGTTTCAGTCACTATAAAAGCACATGGCTTATTGAGATCAAACCTTCGAGTCTTAAATTCAAATGTAAGCGCTCGGTCTATGTGCTTTCCTAATTCTATAGGTTTGTTGTTAAAAGCAGTGTCATTTTAGGTTTTGACCGTGGAGGATTCTCCACCAATATAAGAGTTTCAGTCACTATAAAAGCACATGGCTTATTGAGATCAAACCTTCGAGTCTTAAATTCAAATGTAAGCGCTCGGTCTATGTGCTATCCTAATTCTATAGGTTTGTTGTTAAAAGCAGTGTCATTTTAGGTTTTGACCGTGGAGGATTCTCCACCAATATAAGAGTTTCAGTCACTATAAAAGCACATGGCTTATTGAGATCAAACCTTCGAGTCTTAAATTCAAATGTAAGCGCTCGGTCTATGTGCTATCCTAATTCTATAGGTTTGTTGTTAAAAGCAGTGTCATTTTAGGTTTTGACCGTGGAGGATTCTCCACCAATATAAGAGTTTCAGTCACTATAAAAGCACATGGCTTATTGAGATCAAACCTTCGAGTCTTAAATTCAAATGTAAGCGCTCGGTCTATGTGCTATCCTAATTCTATAGGTTTGTTGTTAAAAGCAGTGTCATTTTAGGTTTTGACCGTGGAGGATTCTCCACCAATATAAGAGTTTCAGTCACTATAAAAGCACATGGCTTATTGAGATCAAACCTTCGAGTCTTAAATTCAAATGTAAGCGCTCGGTCTATGTGCTTTCCTAATTCTATAGGTTTGTTGTTAAAAGCAGTGTCATTTTAGGTTTTGACCGTGGAGGATTCTCCACCAATATAAGAGTTTCAGTCACTATAAAAGCACATGGCTTATTGAGATCAAACCTTCGAGTCTTAAATTCAAATGTAAGCGCTCGATCTATGTGCTTTCCTAATTCTATAGGTTTGTTGTTAAAAGCAGTGTCATTTTAGGTTTTGACCGTGGAGGATTCTCCACCAATATAAGAGTTTCAGTCACTATAAAAGCACATGGCTTATTGAGATCAAACCTTCGAGTCTTAAATTCAAATGTAAGCGCTCGGTCTATGTGCTATCCTAATTCTATAGGTTTGTTGTTAAAAGCAGTGTCATTTTAGGTTTTGACCGTGGAGGATTCTCCACCAATATAAGAGTTTCAGTCACTATAAAAGCACATGGCTTATTGAGATCAAACCTTCGAGTCTTAAATTCAAATGTAAGCGCTCGGTCTATGTGCTTTCCTAATTCTATAGGTTTGTTGTTAAAAGCAGTGTCATTTTAGGTTTTGACCGTGGAGGATTCTCCACCAATATAAGAGTTTCAGTCACTATAAAAGCACATGGCTTATTGAGATCAAACCTTCGAGTCTTAAATTCAAATGTAAGCGCTCGGTCTATGTGCTTTCCTAATTCTATAGGTTTGTTGTTAAAAGCAGTGTCATTTTAGGTTTTGACCGTGGAGGATTCTCCACCAATATAAGAGTTTCAGTCACTATAAAAGCACATGGCTTATTGAGATCAAACCTTCGAGTCTTAAATTCAAATGTAAGCGCTCGGTCTATGTGCTATCCTAATTCTATAGGTTTGTTGTTAAAAGCAGTGTCATTTTAGGTTTTGACCGTGGAGGATTCTCCACCAATATAAGAGTTTCAGTCACTATAAAAGCACATGGCTTATTGAGATCAAACCTTCGAGTCTTAAATTCAAATGTAAGCGCTCGGTCTATGTGCTTTCCTAATTCTATAGGTTTGTTGTTAAAAGCAGTGTCATTTTAGGTTTTGACCGTGGAGGATTCTCCACCAATATAAGAGTTTCAGTCACTATAAAAGCACATGGCTTATTGAGATCAAACCTTCGAGTCTTAAATTCAAATGTAAGCGCTCGGTCTATGTGCTATCCTAATTCTATAGGTTTGTTGTTAAAAGCAGTGTCATTTTAGGTTTTGACCGTGGAGGATTCTCCACCAATATAAGAGTTTCAGTCACTATAAAAGCACATGGCTTATTGAGATCAAACCTTCGAGTCTTAAATTCAAATGTAAGCGCTCGGTCTATGTGCTATCCTAATTCTATAGGTTTGTTGTTAAAAGCAGTGTCATTGTAGGTTTTGACCGTGGAGGATTCTCCACCAATATAAGAGTTTCAGTCACTATAAAAGCACATGGCTTATTGAGATCAAACCTTCGAGTCTTAAATTCAAATGTAAGCGCTCGGTCTATGTTCTATCCTAATTCTATAGGTTTGTTGTTAAAAGCAGTGTCATTGTAGGCTTTGACCGTGGAGGATTCTCCGCCAATATAAGAGTTTCAGTCACTATAAAAGCACATGGCTTATTGAGATCAAACCTTCGAGTCTTAAATTCAAATGTAAGCGCTCGGTCTATGTGCTTTCCTAATTCTATAGGTTTGTTGTTAAAAGCAGTGTCATTTTAGGTTTTGACCGTGGAGGATTCTCCACCAATATAAGAGTTTCAGTCACTATAAAAGCACATGGCTTATTGAGATCAAACCTTCGAGTCTTAAATTCAAATGTAAGCGCTCGGTCTATGTGCTATCCTAATTCTATAGGTTTGTTGTTAAAAGCAGTGTCATTTTAGGTTTTGACCGTGGAGGATTCTCCACCAATATAAGAGTTTCAGTCACTATAAAAGCACATGGCTTATTGAGATCAAACCTTCGAGTCTTAAATTCAAATGTAAGCGCTCGGTCTATGTGCTATCCTAATTCTATAGGTTTGTTGTTAAAAGCAGTGTCATTTTAGGTTTTGACCGTGGAGGATTCTCCACCAATATAAGAGTTTCAGTCACTATAAAAGCACATGGCTTATTGAGATCAAACCTTCGAGTCTTAAATTCAAATGTAAGCGCTCGGTCTATGTGCTTTCCTAATTCTATAGGTTTGTTGTTAAAAGCAGTGTCATTTTAGGTTTTGACCGTGGAGGATTCTCCACCAATATAAGAGTTTCAGTCACTATAAAAGCACATGGCTTATTGAGATCAAACCTTCGAGTCTTAAATTCAAATGTAAGCGCTCGGTCTATGTGCTATCCTAATTCTATAGGTTTGTTGTTAAAAGCAGTGTCATTGTAGGTTTTGACCGTGGAGGATTCTCCACCAATATAAGAGTTTCAGTCACTATAAAAGCACATGGCTTATTGAGATCAAACCTTCGAGTCTTAAATTCAAATGTAAGCGCTCGGTCTATGTTCTATCCTAATTCTATAGGTTTGTTGTTAAAAGCAGTGTCATTGTAGGCTTTGACCGTGGAGGATTCTCCGCCAATATAAGAGTTTCAGTCACTATAAAAGCACATGGCTTATTGAGATCAAACCTTCGAGTCTTAAATTCAAATGTAAGCGCTCGGTCTATGTGCTTTCCTAATTCTATAGGTTTGTTGTTAAAAGCAGTGTCATTTTAGGTTTTGACCGTGGAGGATTCTCCACCAATATAAGAGTTTCAGTCACTATAAAAGCACATGGCTTATTGAGATCAAACCTTCGAGTCTTAAATTCAAATGTAAGCGCTCGGTCTATGTGCTATCCTAATTCTATAGGTTTGTTGTTAAAAGCAGTGTCATTTTAGGTTTTGACCGTGGAGGATTCTCCACCAATATAAGAGTTTCAGTCACTATAAAAGCACATGGCTTATTGAGATCAAACCTTCGAGTCTTAAATTCAAATGTAAGCGCTCGGTCTATGTGCTATCCTAATTCTATAGGTTTGTTGTTAAAAGCAGTGTCATTTTAGGTTTTGACCGTGGAGGATTCTCCACCAATATAAGAGTTTCAGTCACTATAAAAGCACATGGCTTATTGAGATCAAACCTTCGAGTCTTAAATTCAAATGTAAGCGCTCGGTCTATGTGCTTTCCTAATTCTATAGGTTTGTTGTTAAAAGCAGTGTCATTTTAGGTTTTGACCGTGGAGGATTCTCCACCAATATAAGAGTTTCAGTCACTATAAAAGCACATGGCTTATTGAGATCAAACCTTCGAGTCTTAAATTCAAATGTAAGCGCTCGGTCTATGTGCTATCCTAATTCTATAGGTTTGTTGTTAAAAGCAGTGTCATTGTAGGCTTTGACCGTGGAGGATTCTCCGCCAATATAAGAGTGTCAGTCACTATAAAAGCACATGGCTTATTGAGATCAAACCTTCGAGTCTTAAATTCAAATGTAAGCGCTCGGTCTATGTGCTTTCCTAATTCTATAGGTTTGTTGTTAAAAGCAGTGTCATTTTAGGTTTTGACCGTGGAGGATTCTCCACCAATATAAGAGTTTCAGTCACTATAAAAGCACATGGCTTATTGAGATCAAACCTTCGAGTCTTAAATTCAAATGTAAGCGCTCGGTCTATGTGCTTTCCTAATTCTATAGGTTTGTTGTTAAAAGCAGTGTCATTTTAGGTTTTGACCGTGGAGGATTCTCCACCAATATAAGAGTTTCAGTCACTATAAAAGCACATGGCTTATTGAGATCAAACCTTCGAGTCTTAAATTCAAATGTAAGCGCTCGGTCTATGTGCTATCCTAATTCTATAGGTTTGTTGTTAAAAGCAGTGTCATTTTAGGTTTTGACCGTGGAGGATTCTCCACCAATATAAGAGTTTCAGTCACTATAAAAGCACATGGCTTATTGAGATCAAACCTTCGAGTCTTAAATTCAAATGTAAGCGCTCGGTCTATGTGCTTTCCTAATTCTATAGGTTTGTTGTTAAAAGCAGTGTCATTGTAGGCTTTGACCGTGGAGGATTCTCCGCCAATATAAGAGTTTCACTTTTCTTTTATTTTTGTATTACTAAACACTTAATCAGTCAGTATGTGTTAATGAAACTCAAGGAAAGGGGGCATTACACCCTCCTATCCTGGCCAACTGACGATCATGAAACATTTGCTTGAAATTAATGAAAAGAAATTAAATTAATCATTGAAAAACACTCATTTCTGTCAGTAGCTTTTAGAGCTCTACGCCCGCATTATAGACTTCGGGAAGTACAAAACTTACTGCCATGATTAACAATTTCCATAGATTTCATAAGGAGCATCTTCCTAGGTTGATGTGATATGCAGCCTTTGAAGAAGGGAAAGAATGCAAATAAGGGTGTTTATGAAGCTATGGGAACATTTTGTTTTATTCAGGCTCCAGAAAGGCATTTCAGAACAAACGAATGAAAGAGACGGTTTTAGAGCTATAAACCTTGTAAACTGGTTCCTGTTTTTTCCCGTTTGAACTGAAATAGTATATTACGTCCCTCACTGCTTTAGACAATGAGAAGTGGAGGAAAGGGGAGTTGAATTGAACACCAGAAGGAAGCAGTCAATCGAGACGTGTGTTTCTGAATGTATAAGCAACAGGGCGAGAGTTATTTTTTTATTAATTTGGACTTAGAATTTTTGTAACGATTTCTATACCGCGAACTGTACTACATCCCACCTTTCTCATCTATTGTAAGTGCTAATTATAGATCTACTATCTTCGGTTTCACTATTAAATGACATATTTTGGATTGATTGATTGATTTGATGTTTAGAGTTATTTTCAGCACCGAGGCTGTATAAAACCTACATCTTAATGTGGGACCAGAACCACATGAGCTCTCTCCATGAATCCAACTAGGATCTTCCATGCCGAAGGTGTTTACGTTAACCATATAACTACGAAAGAGTGTTTCCCATATTTTGGAATTCTTCCGCTGTTGTTCAGTGTAGAACTCAACTTTTTATTTATTTATTTATTTATTTTGAGTTGGTTCGTCAGTATATCTTCCCAGCAAAGTTTATATTAAAATCCCATCAAGAATTGCACTAATGACACTAATGAAGATATGGCGTAACGGTTTACCAGAAACAGAAAGAAAACTTCTACACATTGTAAGGTAATCAGCAATTAACAAAATAAGTAAATTGTGTGGTCCCACGTAGCTTAGTCGCTGACGTTCTCATCTTTGGTGCAAGCGATCCCGTGTTCGATTCCCAGTGGAGACACTCGGTCGAAAAAGTGTAAAAGCTCTTTTTCAGGCCAGCCATCCTGAGGGAGGTTTTCCTGGGTTTTCCTCATTCACACCAGGCAAATGCCGGGATGGTACCTGGCATACAAATTTCAGGCCACTTTCTTCCCTTTCCCACGATAGTGTGCTTGCCTAGGGTCGTCATCCCTCAAATGTGACGGGCTTATATACCCATAAGCGCCGAAAATCCAGAAATCTTATCCCAATCCTAATCCTAAAATTGAGTCAATTATTATTAAATAAACACTGGTAAAAATAGTAGTAAACAGGATGACGTCATACTTACGTTTATGAATGAATCTATGTTGGTAGTTGAAGCGGTCAGTATTATACTCTTTCGTACATAGGCAGGGGTACATAGGACCACCCCCTTAAAATTTGGAAATTGCCAAATTTGAAAATTGGGTGTGGTAGCGTAGGACCAGGGTATGTACCTTTATAAGTTTGGAGGCCCATTTCATTCCTTTTTAAGGGTAAAAAATTACCAAAATTTAAATTTCAGAGGTTTTTGACCTAATTTATTCCCTTTGATGAGGTCTTATTACCCTATATGATTATATGGGCATGTACAGGGGTACATTCCCTTTCATAAGACATTGGTACATTGGTACACCCCTTTGAAAGTTTAGGGGGTGGGTTAAGGTACCCCTGCCAAAATCTACAGAGGGTGATCCTAAGTACCCCTACGTCATTGACCCTGGGCCAGGGACCATGGATCCTGAGGCAGGGACCCAGCGGACAAAAGTGAGACCAAGTGCTGCCCTTACTACTACAACAGTCAATACACATCGGACGCTACGAAGAGAAGGGGTCGGGACTCTACGGTCAATCCCCTCCATAGCTCTCTTTCTTCCATCTCTGCTTTATGTTGAGGTCTACAGGGCATCTATAGTTTGTGATTGATTACTTAAACATGTATTATTACTGTACAATTCCTCTGACGTCTTGCTTCTTCGTTTTTCTCAATTCTACATATGACCATTTTTACTTGCATTTATCCCCCTCCACATGACCATTTTTACTTGCATTTAACAATACTCTCACTTGTCAGAGTATTGTCGAATGTAATGTCACTTTGCAGTATATGTTTAACTGCGCTTCTATGCATATTTCCATCGAACTCGTGCCATATTCCGTCTCACTATCTACACCGTGTTGTGTTGGCAGTGCCCTTACTCTTCCCCCCCGTAAGTATGGAACGGTTGCGATCGAGGGTTTTTCCCGACTATGGATTTTCGTGTTCGGTAACACAAATCGATTAACCATAGTCTCGTTCCACATTTCGTGTGACACCAGAAGAGGTTTCCTCGTAAGTGTATGGCTATACAAGGATGCGTTTTCGACGCGTTACTCGGTAATTTTACTTTCGCCAGAGTTATAAATCATACTGTGAAGCACACCCTTCTTCCAGGCCTTACTGCCGTACTCTTAGTCTCGTTCATGGAAATCACGAACAATGTGCCACATTGATTTTTCTCTCATTAGCTAATTTTTCGGAATTTCCTTGTATTTTTGTGAATATTTTTTTGTTATACACGCACATACTTAATAATAGCAGAGTTCCAGTACTCTGCACAAAGCCGCATCTTCCAGGCAGCTGTTTATTGCTAAAATACCCTTCCCTGGCAACAATTCTTTCCTGTTTTTTTCTTGCCTTCCTTTACACATCTTTTACTGATTCCGAAACAGCAGACAGTCTATTGTTTCGAAACACACCAAATACGCTCGAACAGACATATTCTGCGGATTTTTATTGGTTTCAGGGGATTGTGATCAGCCATCCACATTTAAATACAAGGTCAGAGCATTCCAAGCGTAGGCATGAGCCACAAAAACGCGTTACGAACACATCGAAAAGCCATGCATTGGTATATGATTTTTCAACCTCACTTATATATATTTTTCAACCTCACTTATATATTAGGTTTAACCGAAAATTCTGTTAACCCAAAATGAATCACCTTCTGTTATATTTTATACTATTTTAACATTTTTAAAGAAATGAATGGTTTAGAGGTAGATGTAACATTTTTTTGTGAAAACGACATGTATTTCATGAAACATGCTATAAATATAACGTATTTTTATTTTTTCATAAATGAAACCGTCTCGTAAGAAAACAGTTTTTGTCATTTTCCGACAAATATTTTTATTGCACATACGCTCTTTTAACAGAAAGCGATTCAAATACACTTTTAACCTCAGAAAACATTGTAGATTTTAACACTAAAAAACATATTGTAACCTCATCACATATTTCTACGCATGGGGTATAGATATGGTTAACCACCATTACCCGTGAAAATGGTAACGAATTGACTCCGTAAAGGAATTAGTCAGAGATAATTCCTCTGACTGTCTATTGAAAAAAAAATCAAAAATTCACTTTCATTTAAGAGTTATTATGCAAGAGTGACAGACAGATGAACGGGCGTGCATACAATCTTTCAATGTTCACTAGCGTAATCCTAATAATATACAAAGAACAAGGTGAGACCGACAACGTTTGGGAGGTGATTCCTGACACCAAGATAACTCAAAAAGTATAGACCAACCTGGATGCAGAAATACGTCATTTTGTAGTTATAGGCTGCCGAAAACGTGAAAAAAAAATACCTTTAAAAGTTAGAGATGCAAAAAAGCCGGCTTTTTTGAATCGATGATTTTTTTTCACATAAAAAGCCGGCTTTTTGGGGAAAAAAAACGAGAATTTTGGAAATTTTGCCTTTTTTCATTTTCATGATTTATTTCTATCTAAATAGCTTTCTTATAGTATATTCTATAGTTAGATAAGAATTCCATGACCTAAATGCCATATTTCGCTCTGAAATTCACCATCAAGATGGATGGAGCACATGTTTTACGAATTAAAGCTAACATGAAGAATGTAGTATTTGAGGGCAATTTTAGAGGCTATTTAACTTTATTTTAACTTTTGAGTTATCGACATTTTTTTTTCTTCTCTAGATCATTTTAGTTTGTCATTTGTATTTCATTTCTAAGAGCTTAGTACTCTAGCTTCTAGCGCAAAAGTTAAACTTTTCCATGTATCCGTCAAAACGTACTTCCACATTTCTGTTATACTGTAGCTGTGCATTGATTTAGCAATAATTTTCTGGATACAACCTTGACTACCAATTTATACAAATAATCAGTAGCGGATTTAGAAAAGTACGTTGGGAGGGGTTTCTCTGATTGTTTTGTTTTCTAAAAAGTCCTAATATTATTTGGAAGGTGCTTGAAGTTTATGGGTACAGGCATAACTAATATTTAGTTTCCTTTATATATATTTAGCAATAATCTTCCGGATACAACCTTGAACATCATTTTATACTGAGAATCAGTGGCGGATTTAGAAAAGTATTTTCGGAGGGGTTTTTCTTACTAATGTTTAGTTTTTGAAAACATTCGTAATTTTTATTTGACGGAAGCTTAAAGTTTATGAGTAAAGGCATAACTAATAGATATTTCGTTTGTTTTAGACACTCCGTAACTTTGGGGAACAGGCTTCAGTCCGAAAGACCAGCCCCCTAACCTTCGCAAAACGGTCACTGCTGGTAATTAGTAATAATAACGATTTAAAAACAATAAGAAAGGAAGTCGGCCAATTCACAGTACATGCATTATTTCTACATTCACAGATGGAATGAAGAAAAGCTTTGTCAGAATGGTCGAATGCTGAGTTGAATCCCGGACTTCCCGATAGAAGCGCAAAAGCTAACCATTCAGTCATGTTTGTTGTGCAGTTGTATTTAGCTTAAATAAATTCCGTAGTCCTTTTTTGGTAAGGGGAGGGAGTTCCGTAATGATATGTTGAATCCCTCTTGTTGAAAATTCAGAAAACTTGAGGATTGGGTAAACCGTGACGGTGGTTATATAAAACTTAACTGCAGAATTTCAAGAATATACAGAACCCAAAGCTCTAGATGTTCAGCTTTTAAGTGTATCATATAAATCTAAGTATTTCTCTTATGTTTTATTTTAATTTTATTTTGTTTCAAAAAGAGGGTATGGAATAGTTTGAAGTACAAATACTACATACAATTTTGCTAGTTATTTGTGTATTTTTTAAAAGAAGTGTTTACTTTTAGGGTTGGCTGGTTTACACCAGTTTTTTTTGTTTTTTTTAATAACTGGTTTAAACCAAAAAACATAAAAAGAACGAAAAATGCGAATCGTGTGAACTTCATGGTGACGTTTCCAGATATCAAACCATCTGCATTAGTTTTATTTCCTTTTCACCTTTTAATCAAGGTGTCCCATGTTCAATTCTCGGTCAAACCACAACCCTTCTTTCATGCTTAAACAACCAAGTAGCGGTTCGGATATCACTTTAAGCGAAAGTCTTCTTGATTACCTCGGTATTACGTAAGGATGTTAATCCTAAACATACGAAACGAAACCAAATTGTATACTTCTGCATGCCTGAATGCCTGCTGTTTTATAAAGAAGCCAAGGTTGCTTACATATATTGATAGAAATTGGCAAAATTTATCGATTGCCTACTTAGCTTCCAACATTAGCTTGGATTGGACTTTCAATGATATCTACATACGAAATTTCTAATTTAATACCTCAGTTTTAGCGTACTGATTATGATACGTTGACCTTTAAATTTTACATGCAAAGCAATAACAGGATTTTCCCGTTATTGTTTTACATTTAAAGTAATGACGGGATTTTCCCAATGGTTAGGGCGGGAGTTTCTCAATTTAAGAAATTTACTGACCGGACTTCTTTAAGCTTATGGGACCTCTTCCAGCGTAATCCCGCTGTTGCATAATAACAAGCCGAAAAAAAAAACTTATTTTTGTGAATATGTAATATAAATACATAAAGCAAAATATCTAAATCAAAAATCCTGGTTTAAACCCAAAAAACCTGGTTTAAACTTCCCCCCAAAAAACGTGTTTTTGACATTTTCAAAAACAACCATGGTTCTTGCCAACCCTGCTTACTTTTGTATATAGGAGGTTAAAAAATTGTTATTATATACATTGGTTAATCCTTTGGAATTCATAACGTAAATATGTTGAAGAAAAATTGTTTGAAATATCTTTTCGAAATTCATGGTTTATTTTCGAGGTTTTATATTATTATCGGCATCAACCACTAATTAAATGACTTTTTGTGTTATAGAGAAGCGAAACAGTCTGCTTTATCAATTTAAAGCATAATTTTGAAAAAAGCCCAAAATTTCCCAAGCAAAAAAGCGAAGCAGAAAAAAACGTTTTTTTTTAAAAAAAAGTCGTTTTTTCCGAGCTTTTGCATCTCTATTAAAAGTCCATAGCTCCAAAACTGTGGGACCTACCGTAGTCGAGTCAAGACTTCATTTAGGAACTAAACGACGTGATAACCATCTTGGCATTTGAAGGCGGCCTCCAACTTACCTTTAAATGCTGCTAGCAAATGAGAGGCCAGCGATATTGCCATGTTTATTTTGCACACATCCACGTCTATTCCCTGTCACCTGATCGCGCTGTAGTTTGTCTTCTTACCCATAGCCACACCCCTTTACCATTTGGCAACGTCACGCCAAAGCTTGCGTTTTATTCGTTTAGCTGAAATGGCAAGATGTTTGTCACAGGCCTTAGTAGGCTATGTGCTCTATGCAAATATCAAAGTTTCAGAATCCTGTGGTACTTCCGCAACATTTTTTATAGAGGTAGTTGGTAAGTACTTCAAATTATATGCCAGTAGTCAAACTCTCTATAAAAATTGTTGAGTACCTTGAGATTCTGAAACATGTATTTTTGAATAGCGTACATACTAGTTCCTAAGTGAAGTCTTGGCCCGTCTATGGTAGGTACCATGGTATTGGAGCTATGGATCTTTAAAGTTATTTTTTTCATGTTTTCGGCAGCCTATAACTCCGACGGGAAGCATTTTTACACCCGGGTTGGTGTATACGTTTTTGTCTTATATTCGTGTCAGGAATCACCTCCCAAACATTGTCGGGGTTGTTTTGAAACACACTGTTTTAAAAGTAAGAAATCTAGGTCCGACTACTGAAGGGCCCATTAGTGCAGTTAAGAACGTACTAATCAAATCCTTTTAATTCGTAGGCAAATAGTCACAAAAAAAAAAAAAAAAAAAAACAAGGAAAAGAAGCAGGAAAATGTTTGCTAATACTTTCGGAGTGTGCTAATGAGAATGGATGTTTATAAACGCAGAGGTCTTAGTAGCGTGAACTTTTAATGAGGTTAAAAGACCAGATCTCTTTTGCTTTAATTTCGTGCAATTGCGGTTAACTTCCGTGGTTAAAAAGCTCTGGAAGGATTTATCAGCGATTTACGACGGAGTTTGTTGGTGACAGTGGAATTGCAATGTTCCAAATTCTCGGCTGGAGATCTTGCGGTTAGCTTCCAATTAATTGCATGAGAGCACAACGAAAAACCCACAAGAGTAATGTTCCTGCTGCTTCCATCTATTGAATAAATCATGAACTACGGGAATTGCGTTAACAAAAAATCATTCGTTCCATTTGATTTCCCTTGCTGATAGCATTAAAAAGATCTTTAAAATACTGATGATGAGAGAAAATTAGCGTTGTTTTCTATAGTTTAATATAGAACAGGGTAATACATAACTAGGCATAAAATTTAGGTCGGGCTCTATGATTTAAACTAAAACTTCACATTATCTTTTTAAAACTTGAGTTCCTTTTAAACACTTTTACTTGTTACTCCTTCATTTTTTTTTTTAAATATTAGTCCTAGGCTTGTCGAGAAAGCGTTACCCCCTGTAGCGAACGCGGCCAAAGTGGCTATTCAGTAATTTTACTTTCACCAGATGTGAAAATCATACTGTGAGCCAGTCAGGGTTTCCAGGTCTTTTTGCCAGGTCCAGATGTGTAATAGCAGAGTTCCAATACTCTGCACAAACCATCTTCCAAGCAGCTGTTTCTTGCTACAATCCCTTTGCGTGGCAACACGTCTTTCCTTTTTGTCCTTCCTTTTGAAATCTTTTAAACAGCAGGCGGTCTATTGTTCCGACCCGCACCAAATACGCTCGAGCTGACGTTTTCTCAGCGATTTTATTGCTTTCACGTTTATGATTAGCCATCTACATTTAAATACATGGTCAGCGTATTCCAAGAGTTCCCATGAGCAATAAATACGCTTTGCGATTGCCTCAAATAGCCGGATACTTAGTGACAACTCTATCCAGCGAATCAGCTAGGCTAGCTAGAACTTGCCTTACCTCCCTCTATCCCTGACCAATCAAACCAAAACCCTTCCCGACTACATCTGATATTGGCATCGCACAGTAATTCCCCTATTCCATTTTTTTCTTCAAGTGCTAAAGATTTATTTCAAAATTACATAATTTAATGTTTAGTACAAGATAAAACATCAAACTAATAGGTATCTGATTGCTAAATAATCTGAGAGTAGCATGCTTGACATATTTTCATAGTCTTATTATAATACAGGCTAAGATTCAAAAGTAATGAGCCTTCGTTCAAAATGACAGATTTATTGAGCTGATCGGTACAATTGACTAATAGTCTTCAAAATAGGCACCTCCTGCATCAATGTACTTCTGTAGGCGGCTTTTCCTTCTGTCGCGACGCTGTCTTTCTTCTTCAGCTGTCTCTCTAATCTCTTCTTCAAGATTTTTTTTCAAATTTTTTAACCTCCTCCCCCCCCCCCAAGTATTGAACTTCACCAATATTGATTATTCAGTATATGGTTCTTGAACCTAATTTACTAACTGAGACATCGTAAGACATGATTCGTGGAGGTATTCATCGACGCGGAGTATCGAGGGACTGGTTTCCACCGTATTTAACCCACCGCTGGAGTGAATGATGGTTCTGTACACTATAATGTTTTATTCTCATTCTTTCATCATCGTCCATCTGAAGTTCTCTGTCGAACTATCAGCAATTTCTACTTTTCTGCTATTAAGTTTCATAAACGTTAAGATTGTAGTAGTTTGGGCCTAAAAGTAGGATTAACATTCTAGGTTCATATATTGTGTTTACGTGCCTGCTTCACATACTAAAAGGTCTATTTTGAAATTGAAGATACGGAAATATGAATTTATGATTATGTGCGGATAATCAGTTGATTATGTGAAATGTCGGAAGTTTCCATTCTTTGAAAGTGTTGCAACCTATTAGCAAATTATTTGTCGGGGTGTTTAAGTACAATGTGTAAATAATTATTGAATATATGTATATGATGAGATGTAAATATATCTAAAGCTTAAATACGATATTAAGGCAAAATGTAGAATTGATTGGAGGAAATGAATATGTATAAAGGGTTTATTTAGTACCTACCCCGAATGATCATTGGTTGCCGTAGTACGAGACATCCGACGAGTGTAAGAGAGAGATTTTAGAATACCGCCGCATACAAGAATTTTTTTTCCCACTGTCTTGTAGTTTCGTTGAATGTTATATGTGATTTCTAACCTCATTGTCAAAATATAGACTGCATGTAATATGAGATGAGGAGAGGTCGTATTCGTAACCCTAAGGCACCATCAAATCCACTTTGAATCCGTAAATATGAAATCTTTGTGCAAACCTTACATTTAAAATCCTTTTCTCTTGTCCGAACCTTTCAATCTAATCCGTGTGTGCTACCCCAACCTCTGTGCGTCGACATATACGAAATTCTCTTTGAACAAAAGAAGAAAAGAATAATAAAAATAAAATTTCTCAGGAGTCAAAATTGGATGTGATTAGACGACTAGTGCGTGCATCTACTTAGTGATCGAATGATTTAGAGCTGGTCGAAAGTCTAATTAGTGACTAAATAACCGAGAATGTAAAATAGCCTCCGTAATTGAGGAGACAGAACTTTGTTTCTATAACCCGAATAGGGAAAGTGTTTCATGAATGCTCTACAAATGGCATTCGTATTGTTTGCAATGAGTAATATAATTATACGTATGGATATGAAAATATAATAGCTAAACAATTAGACTTTGTAAAAGTGGCTGACAGTTAATGTGATATTGACGCTCATCGCTAGTAGCGAGATAGGACTCGTAAACTAACCAGAAAAAAATTAATAAATAAAAATATAATTTTTATATATGAGAAAGGACTCATTTAAATCCTTACATAGTTTCTTTTTCTTTCTATAATCTTATTAAATGTAAGAATATATTCATATATATGAATAATTTTTTTCATACCATGTAACCCTGAAATTTAACCCGATATGGACGACGAAAACAAATTTGTAACGTTTCAACGTATTGTTGTATTGCAAGCCCGAGCATTTTTTTAATTCGAAACGACGAACGTTTCATATCCGTTACGTTTCGAGGATTATATTTGACAAGTAGCGAAGCCTGGCGTCTTCAGTGTGGATCACAGCTTGATACCGAAAACAATTTTTTTCTTCAACAGGAAAATAATTCCGTCCATAAAGGGTTAAGTAAATCTATATATAGATATCCAAATATAGAATGCTTTCTTCTAATCTTTCTGTTAATATATATTCTAATAGTCTTCAAAAGAGACACCTCCTGCATCAATCGTCCAGTGGATATCGTGCGGCAGACTCGATCTACCTGATTTTGATAAGAGAAGTTTTCAAACTTCATGGGACGCTCCTCTTATAGACTCCAGATTTTCTTCTATTCTTCAGTCCTCCACCAATCCTGAAGATAAGGCACGTCTTCTTGCTACTTCTTCCCCTGAAACAGGTGCCTGGTTACAAGCTATCCCATCTTCATCCCTAGGGCTGCATCTTCCCGACGAAAGTTTTCGAATCGCTTGTGCGTTACTTTTGGGAGCAGATGTCTGTGAACAATACCAGTGCCCTGCTTGCGGAAGTTTAGTGGATAAGAAAGGTATACATGGCCTATCATGTGTTCACAGTGCTGGCAGATACTCTCGACACTCCACTGTTAACGATCTCATTATGAGAGCCCTCATCTCCTCTGGAACGCCTTCAGTGAGAGAGCCAATGGAGTGTAGTCGCTCTGATGGCAAGAGACCTGACGGTATGTCTTTGGTGCCTTGGGAACGAGGGAAGGCTTTAATATGGGATTTCACTTGTACCGATACCCTAGCCCCCTCTAATCTTCCTTCATCTTCCACTAAAGCTGGGACGGTTGCAACTTGCAGAGAATATGAAAAGAGACGAAAATATAATAACCTCTTGGACAAATACCACTTCGTCACCATAGCCATTGAAACTTGTGGGTCCTGGGGTCAGGAAGGTCTGAACTTCATTAATGAAGTTGGGCACCGCACAACCATTAACACAGGAGACACCTGAGTCTCATCCTATCTTATACAAAGAATAAGTATGGCTGTGCAAAGAGTGAACGTAGCAGCGATGCTAGGCACTCTCCCCTCGGGGAAAGCTTTGGACGAAATTTTCCTTTTGTAATCACTCTCGCAATTACTACTAGACGAAGAATCAACCATTTTCATATATTTATAATATTTAAAATGTAATTGGCCTTAGGACCGTTCCTTGTGGCATTCACTTCGAAAGTTTCCAATTTTAGACAGTATATTTTATGTTACCTAAATAGCTACAATCCTCATCAAATAATAAGTGATAATTAATAAAACTAATATTTATATAACGTTCTAAATTAGAATATTGACAAATTATGTATATTGCCACATTTCTTTATATGTTGTTAATATGTCCTTAACAATTAATATTATTTCTTTTTAATAGATGTAATAAAATGTGTAGTAAATTGTAGTTAGATGGTTCACTTTAGACTATTTTATCCATGTCTATACGCTGTCTCGTGTGTATGTGTGTGTGACTAAGTGACAAATTTAGCTTTAAGCTCTAGCATTAATATCAGTTTATTGTATTGGTGTTCTTAATGCATGACGAAGGCCATGAAGGATACACTCGAAAGTAACCTTAATCGGCTATGGAAGAAAAGCCAAGATAACAGGATGCGCCTGAATAAACGACGATCTTTTCAGAAATCTCAACATTTCTCATTTGTGAAGAATATATGCATTACTTTAAAATATTTTTTTTTACCTGGCTGATTCAAATGTGTGATCGATCTCTGATTTTGGAGTTCAAAGACTGGATACTGGTTAATCGTCGTTACAAAATAATAGACAAATAATTAAACTAAACTTTCTCGTCACCCTGGCTAGGTAGGGGCAACTCCCACTGGAGTAGTTGCCTGGATCCAGGTCAGGGTTGTATGAGTGAACATGTGTCTCCCGCGGATCACTTCAACATTGATCCTCAAGCAGTAGAGATCTGAATACAAACTGCCTTTCAGTAATAATTCAAGGTTCTTCACCATATTCCCATAGTTATCCAGTAATTCCTTCTCCTCTAACTTCCTATTTTCTTCTTCTTTTCCTCCTTTTCCTTAATTTTTCTCTCCTACTTTCTCCTTTCTCTTTCTCACTCTTTCTTTGCCTATTTCTACTAAGAAACCTGAAAAAAGGGGTCGTGACTGGGAGTTGTTGCGATTGACACGGTCATTAAAATTGTGTTAACATTTCTTCGGAAGTCCGATACGAATTGGTTATCCATAACATGAGCATTGGAAGTTAGAATTCTAAAATCCATTTATTTTATTTGTATTTAATTAAATTATTTAAAATTTACAAAAGATTTTAAAATACGAAAAGGTTAGCGACACCTCCATTTTTCTGCCCACTCACGACCAACTTTTTTTTCTCTCTTTTTACTTTTGTTGCAGATAGATTATGGCCGCTCCATTAAAGTTTGCATCTAAGAGGAACAACGGGCAGTGTTCAGGGGTCACAACCCATCAAAGACTTTCGGCACAAAACGGGAATAATGTCTTGCATCAACGGAGTGTCTACGAATGGATTGAAAAATTCAAAAATGGTCTCGTTTTAACTTACCCTCGACATTTGTGGCCGTAGGTGGTCGTCCGGCTCCTTCCACGTGGGTAAGCTTCTGCGACCATTTTTGAATTTGTCAATCCATTCGTAGACACTCCGTTGATGCAAGACATTATTCCCGTTTTGTGCCGAAAGTCTTTGATGGGTTGTGACCCCTGAACACTGCCCGTTGTTCCTCTTAGATGCAAACTTTAATGGAGCGGCCATAATCTATCTGCAACAAAAGGAAGACAAATGGAGGAATTAGGATCAAACTTTCATAGCATGACCACAACAGCATAACAATAAAATAAACGAGGACAGAGGTCAGCATGAACAATTATATCAACATTGCGGATAATTTTTGACTTACTTTCGTACTATATACTCACCTCCAAGAGCGCCGATTCCAGGAGGGCGGGGAGCCCGGGAACCCCAAAGCGCATGTGGGTCTGGGTCCCCCAAAGCACATGTGCGCCCCCACATTGTATTTATGAATATACAATATTTGACATAATTTGAATGCATAATTTGTCTTAAAACCCTCATATATGCCTTCTGTATCTGAATGCCTTCCCCCCCACCACCACCAAATTTAGAGAGAAATCGGCGCCCTTGCTCACTTCAAAGTTATACGGAAATTAGCATCACTGAATCTTTACTCATTGTTCTCCAATAAACGCTTACAATACTGTAGAATTTAAGTGAGAGGACGGGGACGTACTCGCTGCATAGCTTTATAAACCTGAGTCTCTACAGAAATGGGCGAATCTTATATAATATATAAGATGAATATTATATATATTATATAATATGAATATTATATATTCATTTCGTTTCAAAAAACTTGTATCACTCTCGATATGACGCTGAGTTTCAAGGATGCATCCAGTCCAAGATGGGCCACGTCTAGTTGTCCTTTGTCCGGAAGTTCACTTCCTGTCTGATGACTGAAAGTTATTGATTCCAAATAGAGGATTACAACGTTCATTAGATTGTGTTGTCATTGACAACAAAACCAATTGTAAAGAATACGATCAAATACATTGTCATTTACTTCAAACAGGAAACACGTGGAGCTCTAGATTCCATGCTTCAGTTCATTAGTGAGTGATCGCTTTTTGGAAAATAAACATATTTGTCACAGCTCATTCCACGCTTGATAAATTCAAGTACTGTATATACAGGGTGTTTCCAAACAACACCGACAACTTTTGGGAGGTGAATCGTGACACCAAAATAAGACAAAAATTATAGACCAACCTGCGCGCAGAGATCGATCATTTCGGAGTTAGGTTGCCGAAAACAAAACTATACAGCAATGCAGTCCAAATGGCGGTCCACTAAACCATTTTCTGCGGCCCATAAACCTCTCACGATTTACGATTGCTATTACTGATACTATTTTCTTTTATATCTGTTAATTCTTTTAATGTCGCCACTCTTCTTTCGGAATAAGGCATCCATTTAGCGCTTCTGTAAAACAAAAAGGCGCGAGCATTCACGGCAATACGTTTCCCTTACTTTTGTGCGTTTGGTCGGAAAAGAGTCTTAATATTTGGTAGTACTTATTTGTGTGAAAGTGCATTTTCCACCGTGAAAATTGTGAAGAATCTCTTCAGAAGCTGCCTTGGAGATTCTTCTCTTTTATATCTTCTGCGACTCTCAACAACAGGAATGGATATAGATATACCACCCTTGTAAACGCTGCTAGTCACCCTCATTTGTCACATTGAATAGATATATGTAATATTTCAAATACATTTTTTTATATTTTTCATTTGTACTTTAATAATAATAATAATAATAATAATAATAATAATAATAATAATAATAATAATAATAATAATAATAATAACTTTATTATTAATAATATTATTATTATCTGCGGCCCTCCACCTTACTACTAAAGACGGTTATGGCCCTCAGGCTCATTATAATTGGACACCACTGCTATAGAATCTATAGTAGTAGGGTCAAGACTTCACTTAGGAACTAGTAGACCCTATATACCCTATCCAAATATCCAAGTTTCAGAATCCTGTGATACTTGCACAACATTTTTTATAGATAGTTAGTCAGTACTTCAAATTATGTGCCCGTAGCCAAACTCCCTCTAGAAAAGTTGTGCGGAAGTATCATTGGATTCTCAAAGATGTGTTTTTAGATAGCGCACATATTAATTACTAAGTGAAGACTTGACCCGACTACGGTAGGTCTCGCAGTTTCGGAGCGTTTTACCTTTAAACTTCATTTTTACATGTTTCGGGCAGCCTATAACTCCTAAAGGAAGCATTTGTCTTATCTTGGCGTCGGGAACCACCTCCCAAACGTTGTAGGTATTGTTTTGAAACACCCTGTATTTTATGAACCTCTCTGTGCTGCAAGGATGTATTATTTCCCACGAGATAAGAAGGATAATTTTAAAATCGAGATAAGACGAGAATGAAGGTAATTTTTCGAGATGAGCTATAGCGACGCCAGCTTTAATTTCTTTGAGGGCGGCAAATGGAGGTTCAAGGAATTTTGAGGAAAACAAGTATTTTTATACCGAAAATAATTTTGGTAAAATTTGACCTATCTTGCAATAAAGATGTCTGAGAGAAATGGACTGATAATGCCTCCGTAGGCCAGCCGACCCCAATTCCCCTTCTGGCGTCGTCACTGGGGAAAATTTGACAAGTTTTGTGGGCAACGTTATTTCACCCAAGTCTTAGATCTCAAGCACTGATTGAGTGACACATGATTCATACCACAAAAACTATAAATTGATAAAGAGATTCTACGAACACAATGAAGAGCTTTTATTAACGTTTAAAGATACACAAATCATTATACAATATAGTACAATAATAATATGAGACACCCTTCGTGTACCTCTCCTCGTGCGGAAGGATTCTGTTCAAGGATCTTATAAAATATCGGATCTGCCCTTACAACAAAATCTTGAAGCCATACGTCACAGTTTCGCCACCCCTACTCTGCCTACTCCTCCCAATAGGACCGCAATGTTTTGAGCCAACAATCATCGCGGAAACGAAAGTAACCAATCAGACGATGGCGGAAACGAGAGTAGCCAATCAGACGTGCCGATGCTCGGTTGTTTTTTGGCTTCATTGATTTAATAGGATGAAGATACATATGGGCAGATCCTCCATTTTATAACATCCTTGATCCTGATAGCTTCTGTCTCAGTGCTCGCCAAACTTACCAAGCTTCTGAGCTACCATACCGTTTTTAAATCCTACTGTGAGCTACCAATCAAAAGAACTACAAACGTTCTTTTTTTTTTTAAAAAAAAAAAAACTTTCATTTATTTATTGTCTATAAACTTGCATTTCTAGTAAATCAAAATGTCTAACATACATACGAAAAACGTAACGTGCGCATACAATCAACTGTGAGATAAGGCAGACAATAGCAGTTGTTGTCGTCAGCACCCCCTGTCGTTAGCGTCAACTCAGTACAGCGTTAACGCGATCTACCGAAAATGTCCCCGCGAGCTACTACTAGCTCGCGATCGACGGTTTGGTGATCACTGTTCTAGATGAAGTTAAGAAGAAAAATCAGAGCATAAATTTGTTACATTACTCGCAAAACGAGACGAGACGAGTAAAGCTCTTTTTGAGAATCGAGACGTGAGTTGTACAAAATTTACGCGACTACTTAGAATAATTTTATTTCTTATCTCGTCCCGTCTCGTGAGTTACATTATGTGGATGGAAATAAAACTAATCATTTGGTTCCATAATATTTTATTTTACCGTATCAGCTTTTGTGAACAATTAATTACTTAAAGTGATTTTCGATCCATCAACCATCGGTCCTAAGAAGAAATAGGCCTGACTGGAAACGGTGTTCTGAAAAAAAAAAAAAAAAGTAGTAAAAGCTTCAGTAGTAAATTTAACAAATAAAATTACCTTACATTCTATTACGAACCCTCTTGGCCTAGTAGTAATTGAAATACTGAATTATGGACCAAGGTTAGAGTGTTTCTCAGGGCTGGATTAACACATCTGCAGGTCCGGGGCTAGAAAAAATACGAGGCACGTCCAGAAAATAAGTTCCGTTTGGTAATAAAATTAAATTGTATACAAATACAGAAAAATATTTATTGCACAAAATTCTACAACTCTTAAACTACTTTTGCACATAACTGCCGAAATTTTGCAGGCATTTGTCATAGCGTGGCACAAGGTTTTGTATACCTTCTTCATACAAGTTTGCCGCCTGTGTCTTCAATCAGTTGGAAACAGTTTCTTTCAGCTCGTCGTCGTGTTGATCGTGAGATTTGGGGAAATTCCATAAAGAGAGCACTAATTGTAAACCTGCGGTTTTCCTGGATCTTGCCATCAATCGCGTGAACTAGTTCTAATGTAACCAAAGATGGACGCCTACTTCGTTCTTCATCGTGCACGTCACTACGTCCTTCATTGAATTGTCGGACCCATCTTCTCACCATTGAATCACTCATCGCATTTTGTCCGTAAACATCGCAAATTTGCCGATAAATTTCACTTGGTTTCACTTTCCTCATTCAGAAAACGAATCACAAGCGGCGGGATTTTCAATCAACACCGACATTGTCAAGAAGCACAACAAAGCGTACGTGACTGACAGCGATCTCCAAATGGCGCACGTTTCTTCTCCTTGATACAGAGCGTCTACCGCGCATGTGCGGAACTGCGATCGCAGCGCTGCAGCGGAGATAAATTGAAACGGAACTTACTTTCTGGACGTGCTATGTACATTTCTGTGAAAATACGGCAGGAAAGTTAAGGGAATATGTTCCATATTTTTGGTAATATTTTATTTTATTTGATGATTGTATCTTCATGATCCTGTTCAAATAGCCAGTTGAGATTTTGATCAGATTGGAGGCCCTTGTCCATCTGGAGGCCCGGGGCTAAAGCCCTCCCTAAGACCCTCCCTTAATCCGGCCCTGGTGTTCCTCATCTATTTGGCATATCCAGCCACCAGACGAAAATCTGTTTGGAAATATCTAAGTAAGAACTGAACTTATTCCTTATTAATTAAATATTGCAAAGAAATTTCAGTTAGTTATAGTTGTTTTCACCTCTTGAACATTTCATTCATATTTTCATCTATTGTATTTTCGATTTTTAATTTTATTATTAGGGACCCAAAATTAATTCATTTTGTATTTTACACTATGAATATAAAATACACTGAGCAAAAATATTACGTAACACCACTACATTAGCGAAAAACACCATATTACTTTCATTAATTCATTTCAGCTTAATAAATAATTAGTGGCGTGACAATCCGGGCCTGAGCCTGCTCCAACACATTAGAGTGTCTTATGATTTTGCTTCGAGGCTAAGAAAAAGACGATGATGGTAATGAGCGAAATATAAAATGAAGAAAATATAAGGAAACGAGTATTCCCGATAGAAACCACGCACACGGTGTTTGTCCACACAAAATCGCAATTTGTGTATTAGAATGGATATTTTAAACTTATGAACAACATTCTAGTGCAGTGGTTCTCAACCTAATTCTTATCACGGACCCCCATTGTATCACATCCTCTTCCCAACGACCCGCTTATAATTTCTCACTTGTAATATGCTTCTGCGGGATTTTTAATGTACCTATTGCGGAGATCTCACGATATCCATCTATTTCTATAATAGTAGGATCCATTTCTTGTATATAGTGGATACAGTAACTTCCCTAAAAGCGAATTTATTAAAAACAAATTTGGTCAGTTCGTTCATACTATAAATATCGAATCCGATCCGTTACTATCTCAAAATAAATACTATTCACCGGAGTGGTTTTTCTTCCATGGTAAGCATTAAAATAAAGACAAGAAATTCATTATCAGTTGAAAATGACTTCATAATGTGCGTTACGAAGATTGAACCGGACATTGCCGCACTAGTGAAATCACACCATGCTCAGGTATCTCATTAGCTTTCAATTTTAATTGTATTTCAATATGCAGGTTTCGTTGCATTTGTATTTTTCTGGTATTTCAATATGCAGTTCTCATTAGTTTCATATCGTACCTCTTTCATTTAAATGGATTTTTAAACAACTCTGCAGCTGTTAAAAGTGTTCAGTAGACCTATTTTTTCTTGTTCTTAACAATATGTATAAAAAATAAAAGTATGCCTATCAGAACAAAATCCAAAATAATATTTAAAATTGTTTTTCGGTATTAGATTCTAATTATATTTATCTCTTTCGCTTATTTTCACAACCCCATGAAATCCTCTCGCCATCCCCCTAGAGATCGCGTCCCCCAGGTTGAGAAACCCTGTTCTAGTGCATCTGGACTGTAGGCCAACAGCTCCAAACATTAGTCAACATATTCGTGAAATCTTCAATGACGTTATTGACTTAAACAATATATATTTCAATTACGTATTCCGTATTATTAGCTTCATGTTCTTGAATCAACGAAGCCAAGTCTTTGGAAGAACGAAGATGTATTCAGAGGTTTTGAATGTAAACGAATCGGGAAGAATTAATTAGGAAAAGGAATAAAATATTTCTTTGCTATCTTGAGAGAGAAGCATCTTTCCGAGGAATTTAATCTTAACCTTTATAAATCTTTAAAGAATTCTCTTTCTTTCAGGACTTAAATCACTTGTTATTTAATACTGAATTTAATTTAATGCCAAGAACTTCCTTATTAAATTGAAAACACACAACAAATATCTTTATTCAATTTCTTTAAGAGTAATGAAATGTATTTTTTTTTAAATTAAACGGTTCCTTCTTTGGTCCTCGAGCAGTTATTAAAATATGGAAGGAAGTTTTTTTTTTTTCGGTATGAAGTTTATTTAATCTTTCAATATAACCTTCCTTTCTGACAAAGGAAACTGACTAGAAAGAGACTATTTATCCTCTCTTAAAGACAGAATAAATAACGAAATGTGACCAAAATAACCAATGAAGCCTTCAATTTTCTAAAGAATCAAATTATTCAACGATTTCAAATTTACAAATCCGTAGTTTAAATATCCGCTTGATTCTAGCTTAATTATAACACCAAACTTTTGAATGAGGTACCTTTTCTGTGTGGCCTATTCCTGTTTCGCCTACCGACTACCAATTTATCTCATTATCTCTAGCTTATCTATAGCCTACTGACTTCACTGCCGATTTATCTCATTATCTCCATCTTATCTTATCTAGGCGGAACTGGTATTCCTGTTTCGCCTACACTCAATCGATGAGGGATATTTAGTATCTAAGGGAATTTTCTTACAAAGATTCATTTCTCAACGTAAATAACAACTCTAACGTGTTTGGCTGTCATTCTAGCCAAACACGTGTCACTAGTTTTAGAAGAGCACCACCTCAAAGACGATTCTCGTCCATTAGCAATTAACTCCTCGAAATGTTCAATTTACTTTGCAGATACAGGTTTTGCTAGCAGAAACAGTTATTTTAAAAATACTCGTAAAAACTCACCCTTCAATGTAAACAAAAGAAAGGGTAACGGGTTGCATGCAAACAGAACTCAATCTCAATATCTCTGTAATGAGGAGATGGCTAGGATGCCACTGAGAACTGGAATGTATGTCTACTTCCATCATTCTCACCCTTTTATATTGTTTAGTAGTCGTATACTTAGTTCCAGACGAGTCAAATAGTGATATAATTAAATGTATAGAACAAAGTATCGCTGATCTCTGCTTATAAAAGTACTGGTCTGAGTTATATTTCGATCACCTACATTGAAGAGTAACTTAATTTTATATCCGAAGTGTTCATAAAACTGCAATTATTCCGAATTTCCGAAATGTAAAATTTCGTTTTCGGAAAATAAAATGTCCAAATTCTGGAATTTTTTGAGCATCCCTTCGGACGTAAAAAAATGTCTGAATACACTTGTAGACGTTAGTGCAAGAAACATCTTTCTACGGATATTTATATACGTGCAATTTGGTTTACAGGTAGGCACACAGAAGCTTGCATTCATAGTCCACTGTACGGATATATCCTGCATTTATACATTCTGATTCACTAAAACTCTCACTCCTCAAATCCTTGTTCAGAAAAGAATGTAGGAAAGAAATAAAAAATGAAATGAAATGAAATCTTTAGATTTTACGTACCACGGTTATACCGGTTAGGCTAAAGGAGACGGTGATGAGAGATGACTGAAATGGTGGAAGAAGAAAATGGGAGGAAACGGGAGAACCCCGAGAAAACCCACGAACACGGTGTTTGTCCACCACAAAGTGCACACGGCACGAGCTGGGATCGAACCAAGGACCCCAAGCACCGGAGGTGAACGCTCTACCACAGAGCCACCGCGGTCTCTAGAAAAATTGAATAGCGGCTTACCGTTCCACTTCATTTTCTTCTTTTTTTCAGAACTTGTTGAAAAAAACAGAATGTAACCGATTGCTAAGTTTCAGTAATGAAGAAGATTTAATTTTCAAAAAGTAACAGGGCTTTTTAAAAGGCGAGTTCATAATTACAGGCGATATATCAACATATTAAAGTAGCTATAACATTTGTTGATCAATAAATCAACTCTGTAGGAATATAGTGTGATCTTTTAAAAGGTTTTGTTTCTGTAGATCATGGTATACTTTTGGTAAATTTCAGTGAGCACAATTGTACGAACCTTGAATAAAGACGATATGCATGTTTGAAATGCTTACAAGTTGTTATCTCAAAATATGGTTTCCCATTATGGGCCTTTATTACATATTAATACTTCATGAGAGACCTCCACTAAGGTGTGATGGCTAGCACGCTCGCTTTGTTGCACGAGATCTCGGGTTCGATTCCCAGTGGGAGAACACTGAGTGCATTACGATGGCATGGACTCTACCTTAAACAGTAAATGCATACCTCACGTAGCCTCGTTGCTGAAAGGGAACGCAAAACTTCAAGGAACAATTTCATTATAAATATTTTAAGTTGTACGTCCCACAAATGAATTAAATTGTGGAATGAAGAAAATGGGATGAAATGGGAGAACCCCGAGAAAACCCACGCATGGTGGTTGTCTACCACAAAATTCACTTGGCGCGAGCTCGAATCGAATCAAGAACCCTACGCATCAAACTTCATTAGAACTATTCGAAGGGGAAAAGATTGACGTTCTAAGGCATATTCAATTGGGACAATTTTAAATCTTACTTGGAGACAATGCATCGACCAGAAGTAACTTTTCCAACTCCCACTCACCCTCGCCCTCGCCCCAAATATATTCTCTTTAGTGTTACCCACGAGACAAAAGTCCAGATGAAAAGAGTATCTTCCTAAATTCGACACGAGATGAAAAACATGACTATTCTAGACTCATTTTGAAGGCACGAAATTTCACGAATCTCATCGGTAACACTAGTTTTTTTAACTTCTCAATCTCAAACGCTGTTTTAGTGTTACACGATTCACAGTATAAAAGCTATAAATCGAAAGCGTAATGCAAAGCAGTAGATTGTAACAACACAATGATGTGGATTTTTCAACGTTTAAATATACACAAGGCATTATACAATATACTCCAATAACAAAGATAGTTTTAATGTTGTTGTATCATACCCTTCGTGGACCTCTTGTGACGTGGAAGAGAATAGTTTTTTTTTTTTTTTTAATTGGGGCGTAAATTTTGTACATAAATTTATAAAGTAAGATGAGACGGAAATAGCCTTCAAAATTTGTTCTTTCCTTCAGCCTCATTTACTGGTGAGACCGAGGGCGGCCATTATGACGTTAAAATGAATGAGGGAATATATATCTGGCGCTGACCTCTTATTGTCCAGTTGATGAGCGGCTCAGTGGTAGAGCGTCCACCTCAGGTGCATGAGGTTCTTGGTTCGATTCCCGCTGGCTCCAAGTGAGCTTTATGGTGGACCATACCGTGTGCTTGGGTTTTCTTGGGTTTCTTCCGTTTCCTCCCACTTATTCTTTATTCCACCATTTCATTCATTTAGTCTCCTTTAGTCTAATCGGCATAAGCGTGGGACGTAAAACTTACAAGATTTTTTTTTGTCTAGTTGATGATTTGGTCTCTCGCCAGCGACAACTCATCATGAGGCTGCATACTAATAAATTCTACCAGTAAAAGTATCTAGTTGGCTGGTTTTGAGACTCCCTGAATGTATTTCAACAGAAAATGATTTATGTGTATGGCAATGAGTAAATCAGAGTTAACGTGCATTCCGTCACGCCGCGTATGCTTTATGAAGCAATATACTTTGATTGCCCGTTGGTACATTGACGTCAGTCCAGATAATGTGACGAAGCGGAGGTTCTTTCTTTCCCTTTGTGTTTTGCGCAATTGCTTCCACAACAAATCGCACTTAATGCAATGTAAACTGACCAGGTCAACTCAATTACAAAGCAATCAAAGAATCTTCACAAAAAGAGGGTCAGGGACGTGTTTATTCACAGCAATTGAACGATTGACATTGTGTTGTATTAGCTTTTATATATATATATCTATATATATATATATATATATATATATATATATATAGGTAAACGTAAATGTTCAGTCCGTTGCCCGAATGCTTTTCGCCTTTCTTTTATTCTTTTTTCACTTTTCACCAAACAAACGTAAATTTAAAAAGCTATGTAAATATATTAATTGTATGATTTCAAGAATTCAAAGGCTCATTGCCGCAAAAACCACATCAATCGATAATAAATATCATAATTTAAATAAGAAATTCATGCCTGACAGGAAGTTGTAAACGTTTCTTGAAAATGAACTGCCGTGTTATAATTTTCATGAAATTTGGTAAAGATTTGTTTTCATCCGTGGAAAAGTTATTTAGTTATGTGTTGTATTTTGGAAAACTAATTTACTGTATTTTTTTTCATGCGGTCTTTTATATCTTGAAAAAAAGACCTCAAAGATTTTCGTGAAATATAAATTAGAAAGAATTTCAGAAATGATAAAAAAAAAATGCATCAAAAGATTATGATCGTGGCCAATAATTAATTTTTGTATCAGGGGGTCACAAAATTTTTGAACGGACCCTAAATCGAGTTTTCATCTTTTCTACGGAGTAAGCCAGCGTTTCCCAACCGGTGTGCCACTTCACACTGGTGTGCCGCGAGGAATCGAAACAAAATTGTTAATTTTATAGCAATCAGATTGTAAAACGTAGGGGAAAATGTATATTGGTATTTCACATTACTATGAACCTCTACTATAAATCTACTATTTTAAGTTTCATACCGTGTTACTGTTGAAAAAAGTATTTGTTGTCATTGTTATGACCATTATTGCTTCTTTATTGTTGCAGATTATTTCGTAACTTGAAAATTTAAAGTATCATTCAAAGTTTTCGACAAACTACCTACATTTGTGTTTTAAAAGTAAACGAGATTTGTTTGTTCCTTCGTTATTTAGTGATTTTTCTTCTTAGTAAAAGGTTGGATATAGTTTTTAAAAAGAAAGCGTATTTTTAAAAACTTGAGTCCAATATTTCATTGAAATTCTTTTCTATTTTTAAATTAGAATGAAAAATAAGCATTATGATTTACCATGGGAAAAAACAGGGTCCGAGCTTTCTTCTCCGTGAGAAGGAGATCAATAATCACAGAAAAAATACCACTGTGTTTTATATTTACATATCTATAAGCGTGCCGCGAGAATCCAAGTAACACCCGTAGTGTGCCGCAAGTTGAAAAAGGTTGGGAAACGCAGGAGTAAGCACATGATAATGAGTTAAGTGATAGTTTGGGTTTGGCTACAATATATGTAGTTCTCCAGATGTAAAATGTACAAGAGAAATTTTGATTGAAATATATTGGATCTTTTCATCCAAAAAGATTAAAAAAAAAAATATTTTAGATACCAGAGTGATTTATCCAGATATTTTATTGTTGAAAAATTGTTATTATTGATATTGAAATGATCTATTATTTTTCTCTGAATTATTTAACTGGAACGCCGTTTCGGAGAATATTTTGTCTTAGATATTCGGTGGCAGTGGTGCCAACCCATGGGGAAAATCCCGTTTAGTGGGATTTTTTTACTTTTTTTTTTGGAATAAAGGGAATTGTCGTCGAAATTGGCAGCATATATAGGATTTTTCATATATTTATTTTATCTACGTCAAAAAAGATCTCTATAAGCGGGAAGCAGGCTAAGGACATTTGATTAAACGTGAAATTAGTGCTGATTGTCAAATTTTGCTGTTTTAAAAGTACATGTTACTGTGAAAGTGATTTATAAAGAAGCTTGTGAATCTGAAAAAATAAGCACTGAGGAACGTAAATTGTACTCTGGAATCTTAAGTTAAAAGAAAATCATAAACGGAAGAAAATAAATCACCAAATAACAAACAGTCAACTTTTAAAACTGTCCTATACGAAATAATTGGAGAATGAAGTTTGTCTAGTTTCATTACATTCCCTAAAAGATTGTGCCACAAAACATAATGGAAATAGTAAATTCTGATAAGGAAATGGGGCCGCGGTGGCTCAGTGGTAGAGCGTTCACCTCCGGTGCTTGGGGTTCCTGGTTCAATCCCAGCACGCGCCGTGTGGACTTTGTGGTAGACAAACACCCTGTTTGTGGGTTTTCTCGGGGTTCTCCCGTTTCCTCCCACTTTCTTCATTCCACCATTTCACTCATCTCTCATCATCACCGTCTCCTTTAGCCTAACCGGCATAACTGTGGGACGTAAAACTTAAAGATTTCATTTCATTTTTTCTGATAAGAAAATATTCTTGTTATCGTCAACAATTTTAATACTCTCTTAATTAAGGAAAATACTTATTTAGAGCTTAAAAAATTGGAATTTACGAACAATTCCCTCAAATATTGAAGAAACTAAGTGACATACGGTAGTTTGAATTTTCATATTTTATAAACTTTGAAAATTTTGTAATTAATATAGTAGGTCTATATATATATATATATATATATATATATATATATATATATATATATATATATATATATATATATGTGTGTGTGTGTGTGTAATTAACATTTGTAACTAATATGTAATTCAGTGGTGTATTTAGGGGGGTGGCTTCCGGGCTTAAACCCCCCCGAAATCTTACTTAGTATAGTAAAGTAAATGAAATATCTTGCAGAATTTTCACATTTCCAGGCAAAGCCCCCCCCCCCGAAAGTTAGCAAAGCCCCTCCCGAAACAAAATCGTAAATAGGCCACTGATGTAATTCATTTTAGTTATATTCATAATGGAGGAGTAGATAAAACAACGCTCACCCAAATTCACCTAACAATCAGAATATGTGTGATAGGCAAAGGCACCTGTTCTCTGATTAAAAGCTACTAGAATAATCGGTCCGTACATTTAAAACGTATCAAGGTTATACGCAGTATTGCCAAACATCGATATGGATTTCTTGGGACAACCTTTGTATATATGTTTTTAGTCGCTACGATTTGGAGCACTAGTGTACAAGTACCACTGGTAAAGTAAATGGATTTACTTTCTTATGGATAAAGATTATGGTTGTCAGGAAATTACTCGTGCTATTTTGTTAAGATTGTTTAACTTGTTTGTGTTCCATGTTTCTCTTGTTCAGCTTGATCACTTACCAAAATTTGAAGGTTCCAGGAAATGGCATCATAACTTTCATGACAGCTTTCATAGCCTGGGAACAAAGACAAGAATTAAATGGTTAAAAAGACGTTGGTAATTTCCACACTTTTTGTCCTTCGCTTTATTCTACTTCTTAAAAAGTCACAAGGATAGTACAGCACCGTAATACATTATACAATGCGGGTAATTATTCGAAGAAATGCCTGCAATATGTAAAATTACACTATTCGATATACAACGGATTTAGGTGGAGCTTGTTCGTCACAAAATCTGGAAAATAAATAAGTTTAAACATAAAAATAATTTTTATAAAGAAAATAATGCAGAAAATTATTTTAAACATTCTCTTCTTCTTTCCCTCCGCCGTTTCCCATATGTGGAGTCGACGTTTCTGATGAATCTACTCCATAAAGCCCTGTCTTGGCATTCTTCACCTATTAAACATTTCTCCTGAAAGTCATGATTAAGCATATTTATCCATTTCCTTCTTGGTCTCTCTCTACCTCTCTTCCCATCCACTTTCATTGCCATCAATCTTCTGTGGCCCCGCATATCGTTATTGCTACCACTCTTGCCTTTGGTGAGAGCCGTCCCGAGTTTGATTCCCAATGGGGACACTCGATCGGAAAGGTATAACAGCTTTTCCAGGGCAGAAATCCTGAGTAGGGTTTTTCCATATTCACACCGGGCAATACTGGGCTTAAGGCTGTAGATGCCAGTAATGACCAGTGAATATGAATAAATAATTAAATTGCCATACTCTTCTGACCACCTTTCGGATACACTGGAAAAAATTTCTATAGCTTAAATTACTAAATATCAATGTAAAATCATTTACCCTTCAACCTGTACCCTTCCTTGATATACATTTCCTGAAATTAAGCTACAAAATTTGCTTCTTTTTTTCACAAATTTACAGTAAATTTATAAGAAAATAGAATATTTTTATTGATAAAAATGTAATTTTACACCATAGTAATTTTACTTTATAGGTGTAAATTGATTTACGTAAAGGCGGCAAACAGATTGCCGTCGTTTTTTGTAAATTTTCCTATTAATTCTTTTACAGTGTACCATATCATTGTAATCTTCTTTCATGCATTTTCCTAGATATCCTTACAACCTTGGTTGTCTGTTTCTATTTGTTATCGCACACATCCAGCGCAGCCTCTTTATTTCGGTAACATTCAATCTTCTTTCGTGTGGTTCAGGCCGGTAGAAATCCTAAAATTGTAGGGGGGGCCCGATCCAACCATATTATAGTTCATTTGCAAGCCTACCGTGAAAATTTTAGAGGGGGCGAGCAAATATTTAGGGGGGCGGCCCCCTAGATGCCCCCTGGATACGGGCCTGGTGTGGTTTCTTTATTGGTCATCTTTCTGCTTTGTCTGGAAGGATTTATAAGGTCATGAATGGCATATTCGGTAGCGATTAATGGATATCTAATATAGGGTTTATAAACTCATTGAGCGGAATCAGGGGCGTCATCTCCCCTCAAGTCTGAAATGACGCCCCTAAGTGAAATACTCTGTAGTATTAGCTATTAGTGTACTCTGCTGTAGCCACCGAAGCAACGTTATTATGAAAGCTGGAATATGTATTGTGCATATCATAAACCTAGTTAGTTATCTGGTGACAATTTCTGTAACAGCTTAACCATGAAAATACCGGTATCATTTACCCGATTTTAATTCTATTTTATTGCATAATGTTACTTACAAGTAGCTACAAAATTTTGAAATGTACTTACAGTCATGATAATATTCTTAACGCATTTTGATATTTTGTAGTTTTTTTCACATTTAGCAGTGCCATCTGTAAAAAGAGAAAAGAAATTGATTTAAAATATTTGATGGAGTTTTGACAACACACGAAAATAAACTTGTAAATAAATTAACTACAGTAAACTAACTACAGTACTGTAAAATAACTACAATTAACAGAGTCCCAGTCATTCGAACCTCCGGGTTATCCGAGGTGGTTATTCAGGGTGTCTACTAAAATTCCAAAATGAAATTTCGTGATTTTTTCGTGACCTTTTCTTTACCAAGTCATAAAATTTACTAACATTTTCAAGAGGGAATTTGCGTGCGAATTAGGCAAAATTTTCATCCATGCGATAGAAACGTACTTTGCTTGCGATTTGGTAGCGTCTAAAGCCGACCATACACATTTTTGGTGGTGAATTTTGACTTTTATAGAACAAAATTTTCCAATCTGTACTTACATTTGTACAGTTTAGAAAATCGTGACCCAAAAGCTAAATTTTGTGACTTTTTCGTGACTTTCATGACCGTTTTCTGATTTCGTGACTTTTTCGTGACATTCGTGACTTTCGTGACCGATAGATACCCTGTTATTATACCTAGGTATATAAATATTTAATTTTATTTTCAGCTTGAACTTAATAATTACTCTAAGTGTTAAAACTTGTTTTTTAAAATCCTAAAATATCATTTTCCGAATTTTATAGTGTAATTTATTGAATTTAACTGTAACAACTGGCTATAAACATACAGTATTAATGCAATACTTTAATAAAAGATTGTACTAGAAAAAAAAACCTTGATTAGTTCTTTCGGCGTTGCTTTAGTCATCTGCTGACCGTCCTGCAATGAGAAACAAACGTACCTGGAAGCATTTGTGCACTCAGGTTGTTCTATACTTTTTGTCTTATCTTGGTGTCAGGAATAAGCTCCCAAATATTGTCGGTGTTGATTTGAAACACCCCGTATATTAGCGTATATAAATGTAAACATGTATGGTATGATTAATGTATATATTAATAAATGAATTTAAACAAAATTACCAACGTCAGGACATGATTTGATGCTTGCTTTCAACTCCTCCAGACTCTCGGCATCGAAATGTAGTCGTTCTCCTATTTGATCCACGAACATTAAAACCACATCAACATTGAACGTTCCATTTTGCAGCTGAAAAACGAAAGAAAATGTTTTATAAAAATGGGAGTCGATATGTGGGATAATAGTAATAATTTGAAAATTAATCGAAAGAAAACACGTTCCCGAAGTGCTGACATGAAAACCCGTGACAAATGACTATAAATTTAACAGAAAATCATAGAAAATAAACGATTAAACACTATTGTCAGCTTTTTCAGTGACTCTAGCGTACCCCTTTATTCGTAGTTAGCTTTCTGATTGGCTCCCTCTCCGTGACGTCTTGTTTAGGAACTTTTGCCAATCTTGAAACAGTATACCAACTAGCTTAATTGCGTATGCAGTATTTCACTTGTTCTTTTGAACGATACCTCGCGATACCCAAGGATGTTATAAAATAGAGGATCTGACCATATGTATCATCTTATTAGGTAACTGAATGACCGCTATATAACTTATATTGGCTCTGGCTCAAAACATTGCGATCTCCATACCCTAACAGCACAAGTACAGAGCAGGCATATGCCTATCATGTTCCCTCAGGGACATGGGAATGTACCCAGTATGTGTCTTATGTACCTATGAGAGAGAAATCACATGGATGACAAGTGATAGTCACAGTCTATGTCCGCCCCTAAGCACATGCCTGATATGTACCTGCGGAACGTGCTTAGTATGTTCCCCATGCCGTAAGCGTCAATGAACCAGAAAATTACTCCCCCAAAA
This sequence comes from Thermobia domestica, assembly GCF_964235325.1. Lineage (NCBI taxonomy): Eukaryota > Metazoa > Arthropoda > Insecta > Zygentoma > Lepismatidae > Thermobia > Thermobia domestica. The sequence continues at coordinate 2,552,293 of NC_137468.1, forward strand.
TATGTTAAACCGCCTATATGCGTAATGTGTATACATTAAAGTAAGTCTAAAAAACATTTTAAACAAGTGAAAAAATTTACCCCAGGGTAGGGTGGGCACAAAACACCATCCTTTCGATTAGTAGCCGCGTGCTATTCCGACACGGCCACGGAGACGATGAAGAAAACTCGCTTGTAGAGGGATAAATTGTTGAGGTCTTTTGAATTTGACTAATGAGAGTGCTCCTTTAACCGTGTATATTCGACGTTAACCGTTTGGGGTCAGATAAAATCTGCTCGCCATGTAATTTTATAACAAAATGACGAGTGTCTACTTTATTTCGTGGTTCTTCCATATTCACTTTCCTATGATCGGCGACAGTTGCCATCTAATAAAGTTGATGCATTTGTTGCTTCTAGTACACAATTGCGTACAAAAGAAGCAACAAATGCGTCAAATGTGGGAGATGAATTTAGAACACCTAAATGGCACATGCCTAGCACAACTTGTGCTGTTAGGATATCTCAATCAGTATGTACCTAAAGGACGTACCAAGAACATGACAGATATACGTCCCAAGTGACGACATAAAAACAAATGACTGTTAGAGTGCAAAACTGAGCCAGGTATATAAATGCTATATTTGTGGTACATAGTTTCAAATATCAATTAGATGTAACAAGTACCTAAAACTGTAGGTAGCTGAAGTACTATTTAGCACATGAATATCATATGTGCTAAGTTTCGGGTACCTAAAAAGTAGCTGGGACACCTAAATGGCACATGCCTAGCACATCTTGTGCTGTTAGGATATGTAGACATGTAGTGTGTGTGTCGTTTATTTTTATATAAGTCGTTACTTCAGATTTACATTATACAATGGCTACATGCTGCAGGTATGGGTGTACAAATAGGAGTGAGAAGAAATTACCCGGAATAACCTTTCACAGCTAAGAAAATAACCAATCATAGGATATGTATGACTGTGACGCATGGCTTCACGATTTTGTGGTATAGACAGATCCTCTATTTTATAACATCCTTGGCAATACCTCCATGTGACTTCATAGACCGCAAAGTATCCTGGGAAAAATGAGAGCAGAAAGGCTGAATCGAGAGTCCACTGGAACAAAGTTGTAAAGCAATGTTGCCAGTGTGCGAATAGTGATGAACCACGAGAAGTGTACCGTTCAATATTTTTGTTTGTCTGTCACCACTGTCTTTGTTATTTAAGGATAATTCCGGAATAAAATGTTTCTTGAGCTCGTTCTGGGTTTTGGCACCATTTAAGAGAATAATCTTCTTTGCTGATTTGCTTATTAGCTTTGTTTTTCTGTATTTTATTTTTGTTTACTAATTTGTCTTTAGCAAAATGCCAGACATTCTAACAACTGAATCTATATTTGTTTAGCAACAACTTATTATGTTACTATATGAACAATTAGAAATATATTATCAGTAATTTTTCTCGTCTTCATTTTGCAGGGAAGTCTATATAAATAAAGTACTTTTCGTTCATTGTAGGCATTGTTGTTATCTTGCACAATTCTACAGCCATTTTACTTTCTATGATTTCCCGTCTGTAATTTAGTAACAATATTTGATCATTTATATAATATTTAGAATTAGATACTTTCCCAGTTATTTCAAACTGGCTTGGACAAACAGAAAGAGCAATGGGGTACTTTAACTATAATTCTGAATGCACTGGTACTATTCATCCAAAAAAAAAAATCGAAGTTGTTCTTTGTCTAGCACCACTATTCCAAGTCTCCTCCTTATTTCTTTTCGTTTGGTTTATTAAGCATGTGGGACACAGCCTATGACATCACTGAACATTCGATTGAAAATGACTGCTATACATACAGTGAGAAAAAATGTAGGTGGCGTACTTAAAAAGATAGGTTACATGCGTAATTCCTGTAATTTTTGGACTTAACGTACGTCCAACAGACGTATAACTGAAAACGCATGTTTTATAATACTTTCCGCATAAGAGTTCCATCTATACGTACTTTCCGTATTAAATAATATAGGCACATAGGATCTCACATACAAATGGACGTATATAACATATAGCTGAGGAATGTAACATAAGTATATGCATGTGATATACGGAAGACTGTTAGATGTCGGACATCCTGCAATGGCATAATGTAACATCTAAAGGCAGTGCGTATGTACCACATGCATAACGTATGCTCCATACTGACTTCTGTAATAAGCAAGAGGATTCCGTATATTTGTACAATATACCTATGTCCGGAGAGCGGAGTTTTCTCAGTGTAGGAAGTTGCAAGTAGTAATCGTGTCACTTTTAAGATTATGTATGTCACTGTTAGAAGTATGTTCGTTACTGCTAGGATTAAAGTTTGGCACTGTTAGGAGCATTGGGTGAGTCACTATTACGACTGCTGTCACTGTTCTTAATACACTGAGAAAAATCCCTGTACGGAGCATGCGTTCTCCATATGTTACATAGTACTGCCCTTTTCCCCCTCTTAGATATTACATCATGACACTGCAGGATGTCTGACGTTTAACAGTCTTCCATATATTACATATGTATACATATGTTACATACGTCCATCTGTATGTGAGATCCTGTTCGCCTATATACAGTTCTTTGTTTTTCATACGGAAAGTACGTTTATTCGGAACACTTATAAGGAACGTACGTATAAAACATACATTTTCAGCTATAAATTTACTGAAGGATGTTTCGTACGTTAAGTCCAAAAACTACAGAATTTACGCACGTAACCTACCTTGTTACGTACGCAACATACTTTCTTTTTTCTCAATGTATTGGGTGTTTCACTATTACGACTGTGCGTCTCTGTTAGGAGTATGTGTCCAAGTATTAGATGCATGTGCAACACTCTTAGGAAAATAAATAAACAAAAAAAAAAACTGTTTCAGCGGATCTATTATTGTTGGCAACGATTGACCATAAAAATAGTTCTTTTTGATTCCCTCTTAAGCTACGCATGAGAATTTACCCTCCAGCATCTAATTTTGTTTAGCTCGATGTGATTTATTCGACGAATATTTAATGAACGCTGTCATCCTGCTATTGTCAAAATCAGAATATACTTCAGCAATTTTATTATCATGGGTGGCATGTTTATCGTGTACAATCAATTTATAGGTGCACCATAAAATTTATTTTTTTGAATATTCTCAAAAACTATGCATGAGGATTTACACTCACTCATATTATTATTGGGTTCGAAATGTGGGTGTGGAGAAGAATGGAGAGAATTAGTTGCGTCAAGCCAGGGGTAAAAGTAGATCTGAAAAGGTAGGAGCACGGTAGGTAGCGGTATGACGTCACGACGTTCCCCCTGCCTATCTTTGATCATTGTAATTTTTTATGGTCTGGGGGACTCCGTACATATTTTTCAAGGTGGAGGGACGGCATCCCACCGCGTTCCCCCTCACTTTTACCCCCTATGTCGAGCGGAAAGGGTGGGAGGGAAAAGAACAGATTTAGATATTATTAAGAAGAGAAACTGACTGTAACATTGGTTAAGAAGGAATGTGCTGGATATAGTGGCAGGAAAGAAAGGGAGGGGCGAAGGAGACTACAATTAATGGACGATTTCAAAACAGAGAGATCGTGCGTGAAGACGAAGAGGTTAACAGAAGACCGTGGAGCATGGAAGCTTCTCAGTTGCAGCAAGTGACCTGCCAATAATAGCAGAATTCCTATGATAATATTGTTATTACGATTATTTTAGCTCTGTGAGGCCTGTCGGTCAATTTAAGTCTCATCTTTGAACTTTTTTTTTGTTCTTAAACGCTACCAAGAGTGGTGTATTTAGGGGGCTTCCGGGCTCAAGCCCCCCTGAACTCTTACTATAGTAAAGTAAATGAAATATCTTGCAGAACTTTCTCATTTTCAGGCAAAGCTCTCCCGAAACAAAATCGTAAATACGCCACTGGTTACCAATATTTTATTTTATTTTTTATTTTATTTTATTCTATTTTATTTTATTTTATTTTTTAAGGTATTTAGAATACAGCAACGAAATCACAATCTCAAGCAAAATAATAACTTACTAACAATACAAATTTCCGTCTCACATGCAAAGATATTTGTAATACAGATGAGCAGAGAAGGAAGTTTTCACCTAACTGGTAGTTCACTGGTAGAGCTCCTACATAGCAAACGGGAAATCGGGTTCGATTTTCCCCATAGTCAATTGAGAGTTTTCATGAGATTTTAAAAATTTCTATATGACAATCTAAACATCAAAATCTTATCAAATACTAATGTAAAAAATTGGTTCTCAAACTGTGTTTCGCGGAGCAACAAGTACTCTCGAAGAAAATGTGAAGTGTGAAAATAAAAATAATAAAACTTAAGCCCTCGATACACTTTAGGATCGATCCTAGGAAATCTCTTACGATTTGTCCTATGGTCAAAATCTCAACGTGTATTGCATCATATCGCATGTCATTTCTTGTGCTCTGAACGATCCTATGAGATTTCTCTTGTTTAGAGCGCAATCTATTTCGGAAAAACAATTATAAAATTCCGATTTAAGCGACATCAGGTGAAAGAAAGTGAAAACAAAATAAGTGAAAACAAACAACTGATGAGGTATGTTTTGCTAATTCATCGTCTGATCGTGTAGGTTTACTTTTGGCGCACCACTCGAAATAATTGTTGAAAAATATTTTTTCACTAATTTCCTTCTTATTGTTTCCTAAATGATTTGCGCTGAGCGACATGAAAATATCTCACATAGCATAGGCAAAATTCAAGGGGACCATAAAAGCAATTGTTGAAAAACTACAAATACAATTCTTTTACGATTTGCATATAAATACGGCGTCCGGATGTATAAACATAAAAACAGTAGTGCAAAAAGCACAAACCAACCTGTGCTAAGAGGCCACTGAAAAACACGAATACTAGGTAGTCGGGCCAGGGCAGGGTGTGGCTGCGGGCCCGAACGTTGGCGAGGAGGTGCGCGCGGAGGAAGCAGGCGCTTCAGCGAAGCTAGTGAAAACGATTGAGTTTTGGCAACGATGCAAGTTTGAATAGCACTTGTCATTGTATCATGCTAGTAGCCCTATACTTGTAAACATAAAATGCAGCTTCTGTACACTGCGCAGAAATACACCGGTGGTGGAAAATAGCACCTTTCGGTCATCTTTCGTATGCACTCACTTATTTTATCCGTCGTAAAACATTTGTAATGATTTTACACTAGTAACCCTACACATGTAAACATAAAATAAAGGTTCATTACTTTGTATTCAATTTTGCTGCTTGTAAAAATTTCGTCTTTATAGATATGCCTTTTTATGCAAGGATTGAATTTTACCTGTATATCTTCTAAAATGTGGTGCGCCGAAAATAAACCAGCACACTTCTGATTTTTTTTAGCGGTGTCTAATTTAACAATATAGCGCCTGATATTAATATCAGTAGGATGTGCAGTGTAGTTAGCATAGGAATTCATCAATTTTGTACTTCTATTAAATAGAATTTCATGATATTGAAAAACGTCATTCGGTCAGACAGGGAAGCTCTTCACGCGTATGCTACAAAGGGGTAGAATTTCCTAGGAGATATGTCATATCATTTTTCCGAAGTTAAATCCTAAGATATTTCCTAGGATTTATCTGGTATTCTATAACAGGCCTTATACTCAAAGGCTTTAGAGCTCATGAAAGGATGCAGATGGCAAGACATTTGTTAGCTCAGTAACGTGTGGTTAACACATTGATTCCGTCCTAATATTTCTGGCTTTGTAGACCAGAAGTAATTGGAAGGAATAGCTTCCTAATCATATCTTGTTTCTATAATGGAGCAAGATCATGCCAATAAAAGGAACGTACAATAACCATTAGTGATAAATTAGTGAAAGTATTAACGTATAATTACTTGCTGTTACTTACCGATCCTTCCACTTCCATTGTACATTGAACAAAACACTGTAAACAGAAAATAAATAAGAAATGTTCAACAAAACACTGTAAACAGAGGAAATAAATAATAAACATTCAACAAAACACTGTAAATAAAGGGAAAAACATTGTAAACAGAGTAAAGAAATAATAAGCATTGAACAAAACACTATAAACAGCAGAAAACACTGCAAACAGAGAAAACAATTAATAAACACTGTAAATTTATTTTATAGTTTTTATAACTTGTGAAACAATATTGTAGGAGTATAGTAGAGTGTAGTATTTGCAACAATTTTGAAACATTCATTGATTGCAGTTTAACGTAGCTGTCTAGCAACGTGGTTATATGAGAGTGGATTTAATCGTATTCTTTAAAGTGGATTCTCTTCTAACCATTGGTCAGGGTTTTATCATGCATTGAAAACGTCCCCTAAATATCGAACTCAGGATTACTTGCATGGAAAGTGAGTCCAAAATTAGGATAGAGAGACTTTCGGCAACCAATGGAATTATGTCATTAACTATTCGACCAAGTTAGACATAGAAATACATAGAAATAGAAATACAAGACATAGAAATACAAGTTAACTTGGGCATAGAAATACTTAGTAGACACAAAGTTTTGATGCAAGATTCAACGTAGGGAATTATTTCGACAAATTCAAATACCTAGGCAATCTTGGGATTTTGCAACACTGAAGATAAAAAGAAATATGATATAATAGTGCGCATTCTTGATTACTGTAATTGATGTGATGATAGTAAACATTTGGAGTGAAAATGGCGCTAGTGATTGTGTCTGCGTGTGCGGTTGTTTTAGGTCAATGTACAAATTTGTAGATCTTTATTTAGTCAGTTAGTATTATATTACAAATTATATGTGGAGAAACAACTTTTAAGATGTTGAATTCATCAAAAGTGAATTAAAACTATAATATTAATTTCAGCATAACAAATGACGATCGATTTATACAATTACTATCTTTATATAATTACAACTAATTCAACTATTTCAATCTACTATTAAAAATTAATCTAATACAAGGCAATTCGCCAATACGGTCGTGCCAACTTTATTATAATTAAAAGGAGCAATTTATAACTTCAATATTCAAGAAGAATATGACGCAGAAATCCAGAAGAATCTTCATCTGAATCTAATTGCACGAAGATGGAAACAATCTACAATTGCAATCTTTGTCTTAATAACAAACTATTTGCAATACTTAAGGATATATTAAATACATGTCTCACATAATTGTTCCATTCCTTTACTTGTGACGATGGTTACTGTGATGTTTATGTTTTTATATTTTAATCATAAAATTTATAACAAACATTACAAATGTTATTAAATGTACTATAAACAACAATAATATGTTTTAACAAGACCATCACCACCATGAACAATTGATTAATTCAATATTAATTATGTTTAATAAAGTGATGTAGTTGACTGGGACTCAAAGTCAGCAACTTGTATAATAATACCTTGTAAAAGGTAATAAAGTAAAGTAAATTGATGTGATGTGTCTTCTTTACAGTTTATTCAAAAAAAAGTTTTAATTTCTTTACATTGAGGACGACTTACCATTCTTCTGACCTGTTAATACTGAGAAGAAAGAATAAGATATGTGATCATCAGCAATTTACATTCTGCTTCCTGAACAAACTTTCCAAAATATAGAATATTTCATAGACAATAAAGGTCGAAATATCGGAAGAAAGGAACAAAATAACGACACATCATAAGTTAAATTTATTTTTATCATTGTAATATATTGCTAGCGCGTAAAACAATATTTGTTATGGGTAAATTGTGAGAGTTGTTGATAGATGGCTTCTAGAAGAATATAGAAATTGTATAGAGCTGATTGGTCAAAGAATATTCGCAGATACCCTGCAAAAAAGAATCTAGAAACGATTTTGGTCATTATTGTAGGTTTGACCTAAGAGTGAATAAAGTTTAGCTGAACATTTGATGTGCCCTATGAGTATACGGGCAGAAATGAACTATAAATGTGTAAATAATAATGTGTAAAGTATCTGAACATTGTTTAAAAAGTCGTTTCTTTGCTCGTATACTCAATGTGACTAGACGTCCCGTTTTAGCCGGGACAGTCGATTTTTTCCAACCGTTGTCCCGTTTTTTTCTGATTCTCGAACGGGACGCCTAAATGTCCCGTTTTTAAGTAAAAAATGACCGTAATTATTATTCAAATTATAAATCGTCAATGCAAATTCTACTCTCTTCCGTACCAACACTCGTTGCCAAGGTTCAGCCGTGTCTAGAACTTCTCAATTTTCAAATAGGAATTGAGTGTTCGTGGTTCAAGTGGGAATTGAGTGGGAATTCTGAGTGTCCAACTAGTTAAAAGAATTGTTGGGTAGAACTTGCAATCGGGAACCATTATTTGTTGTGTGGTACACGTAAAGTTAGAAACGGCATGTTATCACTCTTACTTGTGTATTTTGTAAATTGAGAACACTGCTGAGTCCCAAAATGCAATGTGGAAGTCAGATATTTCCCCCCGTAGTCAATTCGTATGCGTCCCATTTTCGCAAGTGAAAATTCTGGTCACCTTGCGTATACTCATTGATCACATCAGGGATTCAGGTACATTTTGAACACTCTTACTATTACTAACCACTGTTCTACTGGCAGTGATTACTATCCACTGTTCCCACAGTCTTAGCTCCGGAGTGGGCTGAAAAATAGTACCAAATTGAAACAAAAAGGGCTGAATTCACTATTTTGTACCAGTGTAATGCATGGCTCTATGACACGAAACTAAAAGAGATAAAGTTCTAGAACCCCTTCTACGAGTCCAAATCAAAAAGTCTTTATTTTCGTCAATATAGCGTCACTAGTAAACAACTTATCCCGGTAAGCCGGCAACTACGTCAATGTATTTTTTCGTGGCTATTATTTTTTGGTGTAGAATCTTTGCAACGATATATAAATTGTAGACTTACTTGAGCACACGCTCGTCTTCTTCAGAATTTCCAACACTTGATTCAACGCTTAAAAAAAAAAAAAAAAAAAAAAAAAAAAAAAAGATTTCAAACTAAAATTTCCACCACACTGCTTCTTTCTCGTCTCCTTCATGCGTCCATCTAGCGTCATTTGTTTTCCGGTATAGTTCGAATTACGAATTACGAAGTTTGTAGTGTTATGCGATGCAACGTTACTGAATGAATGTTCAACAGCATTTTAAGAGTCCAACACAGAGTATGAGTAACGTGAGATGTAGGAAAAATCTTAGTGACACTTTTGAAAATGTGACAAGTAAGTTATTTGTTAAATGGTGCTGAATTGGGTAGAATTATACCAACTTTTTCACAAAAGGGGCTGAAAATGCAAGCGTGGTACCAACAAAATGACAAATGAACAACAACACAACAACAAATGAATGACAAAAAAGGCTGAATTTAGTACAATTGTACCAAGTGTGGCAACAGTGTACTGTTCCGTTATCTTCTCAAAATGGATTTGATTAATACTAACTAGGGTCATCGCACTGTGGCTTTCTCGACCACCTCACTAGAAATTACTATTATGCAAAATTTGTTTTAATATATTGAAATGTTTACACACGTTGCAGTTTTATTGCACCACTAAATGAAGCAGCCAGGCCCGTAGCCAGTCCAAAAATTTAGGGGGGGCCCGGTCGAAGTTAGGGGGGGGGCCCGACCCAATCATATTATACTTCATCACTATATTATAGTTCATTTGCAGGCCTACCGTGAAACTTTTATTGGGGCCAGCCAAAGTTTAGGGGGGGCCCGGCCCCCCCTAGCCCCCCGTGGATACGGGCCTGGAAGCAGCCCAATCTGAAATTGTGTTTTTCTATATCAAGTTTTCCATCAGTAAATAATTGTTAGTATACTAATATTCTAGCGCTGAATGTCATGATATAAAATCACATCTAAAATAAAATCACTTCAAAAATTAATTAAAATGTAAAATGTTTCTACGTAAAACTTTATTTGGCCTATGTTTAGCAGAAGGGTTCCAGCTCTTTCCTCTAAAAAATGTTACAATTTTGGTAATTTCTGTTCACATTCGGTTAGTTTAGTTTAGGTTAGTTTAGTTTAGTTTAGTTTAGTTTAGTTTGTTATATTAGTGTTTGGGTTCCGCATAATTTTCCAAAAAATGGTAGAATTTTGCTTATTTCTACTAATATTAGGTTAGTTTAGGTTATCTTAGGTTAGTTTATGTTAGGTTACGTTGGATTTAGCTACGTTATGTCACGTCCAAGTACTTGCATCATTCATTTCTCTTGTAAATTTTGTGTTTTTTACGTGCTTGTGGACCCTTTGTACTAAACATACTCCCTTTATTTTAAAACTAGAGTTATTTCGATTCTTTTTCTTTCTGTTAATCATTGTTGGGAGTCATTGTAGACATATTTTGTTCTTCGATAAAACAATTGAGGATATTTTTGGACATGTTAAACAATGACCAAGACCAGTTTCTAAATGAATGTGAAAAGTCAATGCAGAGTAAGGAATGGCTCTATTAAGTGGTTTAGAGTAGAAGAGAAAAGTTACTAATAAGTGGTGTAGAGGATAACGTAAGAAAGTTAGAGGTGATATAAAGTTGTAAAGTTTATTTCCAAGTGAAACATTATAGTTAGTAAAAAAAAAAAAAAAAAAAAAAGTAGCGTGCTTTAGAACATAACACATCCAACTGTAATTTTCTATCGTAGGATGTTTCACGAAACGTTTAGAATCTCGGTGAAAATGTTATAAATCCTGTTTGACATTATTCACTGTAGATTCAAAATGATGAGGAGTCTCTTTCTCATACCTGATATCAACAAGAATATTGTTTAGAATGGAAGAAATGAAGCAAAATGTAACTTACCCTGCCTGTCTCTGAGCTTTCGTCAGGAAGCGAACCCGTTACAAGAAGCGAATTCATAGTGTCTGCAAAGAATGGAATGCTTTTATTTGTTTGTGTGGATATTAAATAAACTAACATAAGTTACTAAATTAATACATTCAACAAATTAGTTTATGGTACTTGATGGACACTATACACGATATGGCGTGTTCAGTACACAAGGGAATCAAGTCCACCTTTTGGTCATTTTTGACACTTTTTCTCACTATTTTCGATAATTGGACTTGATTTCTTTGTACTCTGAACAACCCATATGCAACAAAGCGAAATTGTGGACTATTTAAGTTAGTCATTTCCATCTGTGACGTCATTCTCTGCTGCTCCGATTTTCAGAAATACACATATACATTGCGCACGAGATAGGAGAGTTCTCTTCCAATAAAACATACATTTCAGGAGACGAGGTAGATTTTTCCAATAAAAACAAGTATTATTTTCGAAACTATGCAGAGCGTTTCCCAATAAAAAACAAATACGATTTTCGAGACGAGACAGATCCCTTCCAATAAAAATAATACATTTTTCGAGACGAGACAGGCCTCTTGCAATAAATTACAGATACATTTCTCGAGTTAACTCATCACTTTCACGACTCAGTTTTTGAGACAGCCGCAATTATTCACGGTTAGGAGGTATTGTATACAGGTTAGAGGTCTGCACGGGCTCGGGCTGATCCCACGGGTCTAAGTCCGACCCGGCCTACAAAGCATATATCATTTCAGGCCCGGGCCGAGCTCGGGCCGTATATTTTTAAATATACAACCATATTTCTCGGGCCTTTTCGTGTAACTTTGTAAATATACGGTACAACAATACATATTGCACCGTTTTTTCTGGAGAACTTTTAAAACACAACTGTAAAATTAAATGTCTAATTGCTGTAAATAAGAATACAATTTTGCATTAATTATTAAGTTTCCGTAATCCGGGCTCATTTGATTATCACATGAGCTCGGGTCAGGCTCGGGCCTAAATGTTAAAACATATTTCGGACTCGGTTTGGGCCTCACATTGAAAATTCATGGGCCGGGCTGGGCCCGGGCTAAAATTTCCGTCTCGTGCAGACCTTTAATACATGTTTCCTGCCTGAAATAATAAGTAGACATGAAACCTATCTGTGGATTATTGACTAATCCAATACTGGCAACACTTGTTTTATTTCATTCCACCTACTTCGTTCCTTTCTCTTCTTTGCTCAGCCTCTTCTCTCTGTCCCGGATCTGATCGTAAACGCGCGCTTCTACGTCATACATCGGTCAGTTAGAAATGCCTGAGTTAAGTTATACTTCACTTCCTGTCGGTCTAAGCTCTTCCTGAGTACTCCCAAATAAAGTTAAACACAACATATCTTAACCGGCACTTTATAAAACGCTTTAAAAACAGAAAATAACAAAATGTGCTAATAAGTAGAGAATAACTCATCTATTCTAATAAGATAAGTATGGCTACGTATTTAATTCCATTTACTGTAAATCTACGACTTTACAAACCTATCCAATTGAATACCTTTATTATATTGTATCTATCTATATAGGAGTGATTAAATTTTGTTTGTGTCATTTACAAAAAATGAAGTATAAACAAATGTGAGTTCCAAACAAAGTGCAACATGAAACTGAAGTTCCCTCGTGGCTAAGCGGTTAGCGTACCCTCTTTGGCGTGGGAGACCCGGGTTCGATTTCCGGTGGAAGCTCATGTAGTTTGGATTCCACGTTAAGCTGTAGGTCCCCATCTGATATAGCCTCGCGACTGAAAGGGACGTTAAACCCAAAATCAAATCAACATAAAATCAATATAAAATTAACATAACAAACATAATGAAGAGCATTTATCAACATTTAAAGATGCGTAACTCATTACACAATAGAGTTTCAAAATAAATATCGGCGTTTTAAGGTTTTGTAGTATTATTACAATTAACTTACAATTAAAAATAATACATAAAATGAAAGAGCAAACAGTTTTGCTCGCAAGCATACACATACACTGTTTCCTCTGCCTACCGTTAGAAAGAGATAGTAGCAAATATGGCGACTAGTGAGCACAAAGCTTAGGATACGGACAAAATCTGGCGGCCGAAACATCGCCGCCCAAAATCTCGCCGGGCCAAAACACCGCTTGGCCAAAACCTTGCCGCCCGAAACCTCGCGTAGCCGAAACCTCACTACCCAAAATCTTGCGTGGCCAAGACCTCGCCGCCCGAAACCTCGTGGGCCAAAATCTTGTCTGGTCAAAACCTCGCCGTCCAAAAAACTTGCGGACCAAAATCTCGCTTGTCCAAAACCTTGCGGAATGAAACATTTCCTTGAAATTTACCCAATGAGTTTCTTAATATGCAATTCCACATTGCAAATAATAATAATAATAATAATAATAATAATAAAAACAAGAGGAAGATGATGATACAAAATATCGTGAGCCTGGACTTCCTTGTGGTGTTCCCGTTTCCTCTCACTTTCTTCATTCCATCATTTCCTTCATTCAGATCATCTACGTCTCCTTTAATCTACATGGCATATAGAAGGACGTAAAAACTCAGATTTTATTTCATACTTTCATAAATATTATTAGATTTTGTTAGAATTTCCTAACGTCGCCGTCAAAGTAAAATAAAAACCATCCCAGGCTCAAACCCCATATATGTTGAAAATTTGATCAAGATTAGTCGAGTGGTTCAAGAGTTATTGAGTCACAAACGCAGCCACTTTCATTTTTATGAATTTCTATATGTCTCCCCTCCCCCTTCCGGTCAAAGTGAAATGATAAAAAAAAAAAAAAAAAAAAAAAATCCAGGCTCTAACCTGTTGTGTGTGCAAATTAGATCAAGATTGGTCTCGTGGTTCAAGAGTTATTAAGTTTTATTTATTTTTAAATATTTCCCCCTTCCATTCGATATGCCGTCAAAATGAAATTATAAAATACATCTCAGGTCCGAACCTCAACCATATTGAAAATTGTATCGAGGTCGGTCGGGTGGCTTAAGAGGTATGATGTCACATAGTCATTTTCATTTTTATATAGGATAGATTTTCAAAGCACGCCTTAATGCAATTATGCCTTATTACCAAATATATACATATAGCAATATATAGAGCATTCTACATCGAAGAAATCTTCGTGACTGATGACATTTCTTCCCAGGCGAGATTACGTCCCTTTCGCGTAGTTTAGACCAGACGAGATTCTGTGTTCCGAGATTAGGATCGCGAGGTTTTGGCAAGGCGAGATTTTGACCCGGCGAGATTTGGTCGGTGAGGTTTTGGCCAGGCGAGGTTTTGGTCCGCGATGTTGTCGCCGCTAGGTTTTGTACCCAAACCGAAAGCTTTTGTATTTTACATTTTGCAAAGACTGAATCTGTAGTTACAGGATTTCGGATTTCGGATTTAGATTTCTGGGCTGTCGGCACCTAAGGCCATTTAGCCCTTCACGTTTTGAGGGATGACGTCCCCGGGCGAGCATGCAATCCGGGGAAAGGGAAGGAAGGAAGCGGCCTGGGACATATAAGTCAGGTACCACCGTGGTGTGAATGAGGAAAACCCAGGAAAATCTCATTCAGGGTGGCTGACCTGAAAAAGCGTTTTACTTCTTTTCGACCGAGTGCCCCCACCGGTCTGTAGTTACAGTGCAACGTGCTCTCCATATTAAGTTCAATTGCAATCCACCAAGTGATAATAACATCCGTAGATGGTATAAGCCCAATAAATCGTTTATGAAGGTTAGTCCTGAATTAGCAATTCCAGTGACGTCTGTATGGAAAATTTTAAGAAAGAATATTGAAACCGTTGTTGGAACAGTTATTCCAAAAACACTGATCAAGGTTTTGGAAGAACTAGCTTATCGACTCGATGTGTGTCGTGCGGCGAATGGTGCTCAGATTGAATACTTGTTGCAAAAACTGTTTGAATTACTCTTTCAATTTATGTAGTATTTATAATTGTGCGCATACAGTATATTTTTAAACTAGGAAGCAAGGATTAAATGTAATAAATACTGCAAAACCTTAAGACCCCGGTATTCCTTTTGAAACACTCTGTACATTTATAAAAAATAAATCTAACACTAAAATAAATATTATAGGCAATTATGACATATACAGGATGTCCAATATACAATGCAACCAATATACACAAATAATGGTTATACCAAAATAAAGCCTTCTTCATGCATATATTTTTCAACTAGGAAGCAACGATTGAAGTACACTAGGAACAGCACAAGGTTGCCAAATGTAACCGAAGTTTTTTTTTTTTTTTTTACGAAACACGTAAATTGACTTATATGTATGGATCCTCTGTCGGTAATTTTCAGCTTATTTAGTTGGAGTAGCTTGGAAACTATGGAGCAGAAGAAAGATTTTTTTTTTTCATTTCCACAATAACTAATCGGATGAAGCCTTTGTAAGGGGGAACTACTGAAATCGTGGTTTTCATAAATTAACATTCTGAATTGGCAACACTGCTGATGTTTCAGTGCATCAAAAGGTATGTTACGGATCTCTCTACGTTATGCAGTTCCTGAAAACAACGAAAAAGAAATTTTGAAATTATCATGATAAAACTTTTACTTAAATGCACCCGGCAACACTGCTACTATTACGAAATGAGTTATCAGCTCTACAGCAAATACTGGAGGTGACCCCTGTTTTGATTCAAACAGAGGTTCACATATTTCATCAAGTGCCGGCAACTTAACGAAGAGTAAAAGTGTTAATGTTCTCAATGGCACTGCGAATGTTCGTTTTCAGGTCTTGTATAGCTCGAGGATTGTTCTTGTATACCTCCTGCTTTAAGTAGCCCATAAGAATAAATAGTAGTGTGGCCGGGTGCATGTAAGTACAAGTTTTATTATGATAATTTTCAAGTTTCTTTCTCGTTGTTTTCAGGAATTGCATAATGTAGACAGGTCCTTAACACATCTTTTGATACACTGAAACATCAGCAGTGTTGCCAATTCAGAATGTTAATTTATGAAAACTACGTTTTCCCTAGTTCCTCCTTACAGAGGTCTCATCCGATTAGTTATCGGTGGAAATGAAAAATTCTTTTTTCCATTCCATAGTTTCTAAGCTACTCCAACTATACAAAGTGAAAATTAACGACAGAACATCCATACGTATGAGTTATGAGTCAATTTACGTGACTTTTAAAAAAATTGATTTACACCTTCTGTTGCATCTGGCAACGCTGTGTGGTTCATAGTGTACTTCAATCGTTGCTTCCTAGTTTAAATATATCGGGCCTTATGCAGAGTCGTTCTGGCGCGTGATTACTACCCTACTAAAGAGTTCGATTAACATATATTTCCTGCAATAGTCAGACCTTTTGCATGGCGCTAAGCATACGTCAAAACAACTCTGCATAAGGCCTATATGCATGAACAAGGCTTCATTTTGATATAACCATTATTTGTGTATCGCTTCAGGTTCAAAAGTTCTACTATCCCAAACTCCGGGTTGCATTGTATATTGGACACCCTGTATTTATATGGTAGCTCATTAAGTATACACTAAGAAACAACCGTTGTTCATGTGGAACTTTAGAAGAGGATTTTGTGGAAACCAAGGCAATGGAAAAATGTGGAGCCAACCCTTCGCCATAATTTATTAATACAAGTTAACTTAGAAGACTAGTAAATGTTGGAAGGTGACATGGGTTTAAGGTTTGTGCTCTCGTGTTACATTTTTATAGCTAGTTTTTTTTTTAAAGCAGTATCACGTGAATACCACGAGAAGGAGTTTGGTTTGTTAGTTAATATTAAAAACGGAAGTTTTAGTAAATTCCTATCATTTCCGGTTTTATTAGACTATAACGGAGATGGAATATATACTTTGGATGCTTAATCCTTTGTAGAAATCCGTTTATCTCTTTCTATGGGCCGTTTATCTCTTTTATAGTGATCAATGTTAAAATCGGAAATGGTTAATTTCTAACACTTCCGGTTTGAATATGGACTCAATTTTTGATCGTGTACATCATAACCAAAATTATTGATGATTATTCAAATAGTAATTTAGATATTTTGTCTCCCGGACGAATGCAAAGAGTAAATGTGAAAAGGAGTTTTAGTAAACTTCTTAAATTTAATCAGTAAATGCACGGCTTCTCGATGCGCTCACAACGCGTTTTTATGGTTCATGTGTACGGTTGGAATATGCTCACCATGTATTTAAATGTAGATGGCTAATCACAATGCGCTGCAAACGCGAAAGCAATAAAAAGTCGCAGAATACGTAGGCTCGAGAGTATTTGGTGCGTTTCGGAACAGCAGACCGCCTGCTGTTTAACAATCAGTAAAAAATATTTAAGGAAGGGGAAAAAAAGGAAAGACATGTTGCCAGGCCAGGAGATTTTAGCAAAATACAGCTGCTTGGAAGATGCTTTGTGCAGAGTATTGGAACTCTACTATTATAAAATATGTGCATGTATAACAAAGAAAAATCACAAACATACAAGAAAATTCCGAAAAATTAGCTAATCACAGAAAAATCTATGTAACACAATAGGGTTATTTCTCGTGATTCGCATGAATGGGAATAAGGATGTGGCAATAAGGCCTGGAAACCCTGACTGGCTCACAGTATGATTTATAATTCTAACGAAATTAAAATTACCGTAGCCGCCTAGGTCGCGTTTACTGCGGGGGATAACGCATGGGAAATGCATCCTCGAATAGCCATAGTCTAAGACGTAAAATCTATGCATACGTTTAAATATGAAGTCAGCATACTTATGAACGATTACAAAATTATTTGGCGGGTCTCATCCTCTCAACACTGAAACTAGATTAAGTAGAAGCATTAAATTGAGGACAACGCATTTTGTGTTGAGTGTGAGAACTTGTGTCGATAGCTGCTCGGAGACACTTTAGCATTCATGATGTGGTGTGAAGAGGCCACGACTCAGTCTTGTGTTTACCTGTCAAGCGTCACATAACTTATGATCTACGTCTATAGAAGGAGACAATCACGCCTCAGTTGACAACACAACCACGACCAGTCAACTAAATTGCCTACAGCTGTCTATATAGGTCAAGATCATAGATCAAAACTTTAATAACCACGGTGGACTGGACATAGTTATTTCGTTCATCTTGAGAGATTATTTATCTTAGGAAGCACGAATTCTTCACGAGACAAGTTCAGCAAGGAAGGGTCAATTTTTAAGATGGCCATACATTTTTATTGAATACAATAAAATAAACAATACTTTTTCTATAAAATGTTACAATAGCAATGCAACTTCAATTAAAAAAAATAAATCTGACCAAACATTTATTATTATTAATAATCTCTGTTACAATTTCGGGAATATACCATTTATTTAATCAGACACATTGCCTTCCATTTAAAGAAAACACGACACCCAAAGATTCTGACCGCTAGTTTAGTGTCTAGCGCAGCACTCGGTGAGAGAGCCTTGAAATTTTAACGAATTACAGTGGTTCGGATTTCACCTTAAGGGCCTTCACTACAGCGAAATTAAACTACCGTTAATTTTAGAGTTTTTCTGTAATATCTTCAAAACAAATAAAAAAAATATTTGAAAAGCGGAAACGTAGTGAACTAGACAACACGATTTTGCATGTGATATCTTTACCACAATTCACCTATCTGCTTTTGGTATACCGCTATTTATAGAATCCGCAAAAAATGTTAAGTCTATCTACAGTTGCAAATCGAAAGCAGATAGATGAGTTGTGATAACGGTATCACATGCAAAATCGTTATATCTTAGTTCACTACGTTTTCAGCTTTTCGAATATTTTTATTTGTTTTGAAGATATTACCGAAAAACTCTAAAATTAGCGGTAGTTTAATTTCGCTCTAGTGAAGACCCTTAAGCTGTAAGTTTACGTCTCATAGAGTTCAGCTTACGTCCCACAATTATGCCCTTTAAACTAAGGGAGACGGATGTTTAAGGTAAGTGAATGGTGGAAAAATTGGTGGAATGAGGGTGTAGGAGGAAACGGGAGTATTCTCGAAATATACCGTAAAACGGGGCTACTTTGACAGGTTTTGGACTAGTTTAGATGTGTACACGGGACACTTTCTGCAACCAATGAATGATACTATTCTCATCATAACAATAGGTATCTAGGCTATCACATCCACTACTAAACTTAAGTCTCTACAAGTAAGTTTAGACGGGAAGAAATTAAGAAATACCGGTCAAGGTAGCCCCGGGGGTGGGGCTACTTTGACATCTTATGTATTTGCTGCATAAGGTCAAAGTTACCCAACGTATGGAGTTATTTTGACATTGAATTTATGTAAAGTGTATAAAACACTGTTTTGGTCATGTGTAAGGTACGGTATGCTGTGTACTTGATAAGACGAAATCTTTATTTTATTGTGGTACATCATTATACACCACTATACAAGTTTTTCTAAAGCTTTACTTTTAACGTCTTTTACTTTGAACATACACGGTGCTTTACCTTACATTGTTACTTTATTTTTTACTCTACTTTATATTTTACTTTACTTTACTTTTAACAATTATATATATACCGGTATGTTATCTTTACATGTAACAATGGAAAGAAAAACCTTAGTTGTCAACATCACAGTCGTAACAAGCAAACTGAGGATTTTTTTATTCACCATTACAAAACCCACACACCCATTTTTTGCACAGGACACATTGAGTCCACTCTCTTCCACCCTTCCACGACACGTTGATATATATCATCAGAGTGCGAATTAGGTTATTCATTTTTGGGGGGATAAATAGTGGTGGATCTAGAAGTCCTTATATTATATATTGAGGGACAGGAAGGATATTGAGAGGGGGTAGAAATACAATGGGAGAAATCCCTCATCCCCTCCGGCAATTCGCACCGTGAACACCATATCAGCCTTTATCTATGAAAGTATATGCAACAATTCTCACAGGAAGCACGAATTTCTCATCTGTCAAAGTAGCCCCGCTCTATGTCAAAGTAACCGTAAATGTCAAAGTAGTCCCGTTATACGGTACGGACACGATCTTGTCCACCACAAATTTACGTGGCCGATGATCGAATCAAGGACCCCACGTACCAGAAGTAAGCACTCTAGCACTGAATTAACAGTACAAAAAGTCCTAAGGATAGTGAAATAACTTCGGAAAAACTTTTGATTAATTCTTCACTGATTTTGATTAAATTTCTTCCAATTTTCAAGAAAACATGTAAACCAATGGATTAATTGTGTTTTTATTTGAAAGACATGTTGAATATGTAGCGTCTATTGCAACATTTTGTACAAAATGTTCTTCGATTTCATGTTAACAGTAAACAAATATACATATCTATAAATTATGATAACTGAAAGATATCTTGAATATAGATGTCTCTATTATAACAATTAAGAGAAAATATTCTTTGTTATCAGTAATTGTTATCAGGAA
Source organism: Thermobia domestica (assembly GCF_964235325.1). Lineage (NCBI taxonomy): Eukaryota > Metazoa > Arthropoda > Insecta > Zygentoma > Lepismatidae > Thermobia > Thermobia domestica. Next base: position 2,572,498 of record NC_137468.1, read on the forward strand.
ACTATGTATGTATAGATTAATTATTTTATCACCTGATAGACAAGCTGAATACGTACGTGTCTACTGTAACATTTTGTAGAAAATATTCTTTGTTTTATTTTCATCAGTAAACAACAGTATTTTCATCAGTGTTTGTTCTGGTTGCAGGATCGGCCTAAGAGTAAAATGCTGTGTGTGCAAGAATTAAGCTTTGGCTACCCTTACAATGAAAATGGGTATAGAAAACCCTCCAATACTTTGAAGCAACATTTTTATTTGTTGAACAAAAGTTATTGGCATATTCAAATGGATAATTAGATTCAAAATTAAATTTTAAAAATAAATTTTTACCATAATACTTTTTATACTTTTCCTCATTTCTGCGCCCCTCTCAAAATCGCTTGTGTGCGACCGCACACGTCAGGGTTAATTACGTTATCATCTGATAGATATGTTGAATATGAATGTGTCTACTATAACATTTTATAGAAAATATTCTTTGCGAAGGAAAACTTCGATTGTATGGCAAGGAGTTGCTTTTATGTGATCTTACACGTGACATCATGTGTTGTCATAATAATCAGGATGCTTTTATCGGTTTAGCTTGTCTGTGTATAGTAGATTCATTGCAGAAAGATCAGAGAGAAAAATTAACCTTATTACACTTCTGATTGTTAGGCATTTGTTTCTGCTATTGTAGCAATTAGTAACTTAAATAAGTTACCATGTAGGCCTATTTATTTGCTTTAAGGCGGCAGACTACTAAATATTTTTGAAAAACATAATTTTTCTTTTGCCCGTTTTTCGTAAGTGGGAAGAATTAATAAAATGTAGCTTACCACAATAATAGATAATGTTATTCTACACCCGAAAATACGAATCGGAAGAATTTTCAGTGTTGCCATCCATAGAAATTACAGTGTGACCAGAATTTGAATTACTCAAAAATCTAGGTAAAGGCAGCGACTAGAAAAATGAACTCAATGGTAATTGATGACTTATCATGCTGTCTAGGTTTCTTGTTTACTACTTTTTAAATAATATTTCTATTTATTTTATAAAACTTACATAAATTATTACAAAATAAATAAGTTATTACAAAATAAATAGAAAAAATATTTAAAAAGTAGTAAACAAGGAAGATAGACAGCATGATAAGTCATCAATTACCGTTGAGTTCATTTTTCCAGCCGCTGCCTTTACCTAGATTTTTGAGTAATTCAAATTCTGGTCACACTGTAATTTCTATGGATGGCAACACTGAAAATTCTTCCGATTCTTATTTTCGGGTGTAGAATAACATTATCTATTATTGCGGTAAGTTACATTTTATTACCTCTTTCCACTTACGAAAAACGGGCAAAAGAAAAATTATTAGTTTTTCAAAAATATTTAGTAGTCTGCCCCCTTAAGTTCCTTGAACTACTGTATCTGAATTTTAACCAATACCATACGCAAACAGGAAGTATTTCCCAGTTTTAATCCCGCCTTCAACAACCCTTGATAAAATTATATGTACTCCACTGGTTTAGACGATCATTTTCCTGATTAATTTTTTGTCCGTGCACACCGGCCTTCATTCTATAGCACCGTTTTGTTTTGCAATTGTCGGCATAGGAGCTATAATTGCTTCTTGTATTATTTGCTTACGGTCCACAAATTTTACAATATGAAGTTCCGTTACTTCTTCACTACATGCCTGCCAACAGTTAGATCCAAAATTTCCACGCAACTGATAGATCGAAAAGTGGTTCCCAGTGCCGTGCCGTGGAAAATCAGCGCTCGGGGCGAGAGTATACGACGGTGCCCCCGTATACATGAGTGAGGTCGACAGATCAACCGTAAAGCGCCACCATGGTTGACGTGAAATGTAAGAAAATTATCAAAAAAAAAAAAAAAAAAAAAAAACCTGCTTCTCCTTGATTTTGAGCACTTTTCATTATTTTTTCCTTCCATTTTATATATGGGCACAAAGAGTGGCGTATTTACGATTTTGCTTCGGGGAGAGCTTTGCTAACTTTCGGGGGGGGGGGATTTGCCTGAAAATGTGAAAATTCTGCAAGATATTTCATATACTTTACTATAGTAAGATTTCGGGGGGCTTAAGCCCGGAATACCCCCTAAATACGCCACTGGGCACAAGTATAAATCTGACCCCTGGTCAAATTAAATATTAAATTGTAAACTACTACTGTTGATTTAAAATATTCCAAGTAATTCTTTTTTCTTTCCTCCTCCCGAATGTTGTCCCCCTTACTCCTCGCCACCAAACCCCCCGGCACGGCACTGGTAGTTCCTGAGTCGTGTATAAGATGCACTATTGTAGCCATCGTGTGACTGTTCTCGTGAGATTTCAAACTTTTCACCGTGTTTATAGACTACCTATAGGTATTGTTTCGCGTCTGTGTTTGCGTATTATCACCAGAGGGCACTGCTGTTGCGTTCCTGTCATATTTGAAAGGTAAGGGGGGAAAACAAGGAATGTCCATGTACAGTGGACTCTTTTTAATTCGAAGTCCAAGGGGACACGAAAAAACTTCGAATTATCCAAAATTCGAATTATCCAACAACATTTATTTTCACATATATATCAACAAAAAACCAAAGTACTGTGCATCAAAAACATATTCATATGGTGTAAACTTTACCTTTAAAGCAGCTTATTATTTGCGTGATCGAATACCGCAAACTAACAAACGACATTGACTCCACATAATTCAAGCTACGTGTACAATGAAAAATATATTTACGTCCAACACTACAACATACTTTGAATAGCCCAAACAATTAAACACCAGTAGCAATTTGAATATTCTGTTCTCACTTTTAAGAAGTCGTAAACCTCATTTGCTTCAATTTGATTGCTTTTGTACGGTCAATAAATCTTGAATTTCATGTATTGCGTGGAATACGATATTAAAAACATTTGGTTGACTTTATCAATAGTTCATCTTAAATTTTCAACTAATTCTGAAACAAGATGAGATTGGCACACGTTCTCTATCTTTACTTCTTCCCCAACTCACCTTCATCTTTATCATTACATAGATTTTCTATTTATCTTTAGTATTACTCTTCCCTATGGCAGCATCTGGATAACTGAAAACACGTTAAAACTGTATTTCTCTGTTTACATCTATCCAACATTAAAAATTTTCAACTGTATTTACTTCGAATTATCCAAAACATAGGTTCAAAAGTTCGATTTATCCACGATTTTTTACTATTGTTTTCAATACAGTTTTCAAGGGGAATGGACTTCTGTTCGAATTATCCAAGTTCGAATTAACGAGACTCCACTGTATATTCTTTATCGGGTGTTTTGTTCTATCTGTTGGTGACTCTTGGTACTATTTGACTGTATATGCCATGCATGAGTAGATGTAGAAATGTTCATGTAAAAGGGGCAAAAGATTTTACTAACCTTATTCATTTTGTACGCAGTTTTCAATGTTAAAACTCCGTTTTCTCGAAAATGCAATTTTGTGACATTCCTTCTTCTTTTTTCCCCCTTACCCTTCATTTGAGGTTATGCTTTAAATATATAGACTAAAACACTATTCTCAACCTTGCAACAATACGTATACAATGTAAATAAATAAAATAGCTCAAACGAGTTGTATTACCTTGGCTCACTGGAAAGGAAGCATTACATTCCGTCATTGCAGACTTAACACTTCCCAACATCTCCATTGGATTAGGGACTTCAGGAGCCTCAAAAAAAGAAAGAAAGAAAAACTATATATTACAGTAATAACAACTCCATTCTTACAAACTAAGCTAAGATTTAGGTATACTCTACCATTGTCTGACAATTCTAGCATATTGTAAGATTCCACAAGTCTTCAGAAAATGCTGTAACTATGTGTCTACTACACGTACTTGCAGTAAACAAACACAATGCAGACGACAGTAGCGACGAGGAATCGCCCACCATCGCCAACAGTCGGCAAGACGGAGATCAACGAAGGTAGCCGACATTTTAGGATAAAAGACGACAGCAGAATTCAAGAAGTATCAATTTCTCCCAGTTGATCAAACTACCAAAAGGCTTAAGGCGCCTGGCCATTGGGTACACCTTACCCCTCCCAGCGACGCCTGGTCAATTGAGAGATACGTTTCCTACAAGCCCAAAGACGCTTGATCTTTGGGTTCCTTTTCCCTCTCAAGACACCCGGTCAAAGAGAGACACCTCACCAACAAACTTCCATTCCCTCTCACGACGCCTGATCGAAGAGAGTAACCTCACCTACAAAGCCTTAGACGCCTGGTCATTAGGTTCCTTATTTACCTATAATTTGACAAAACTACTTATTGTAATATACCTTTGTACTCAAGAGGATCTTTTATAATGAAAAGTGATGGGAAAGTCCAATCTCCCGTGTATTGTAATTTGCTCTACCCTACATAAGAGAGAAAATTTTACAATATCTATGACAGATTTATGCAAAAGAAAAGGAGCCCTCTTCGCTGGTCTAGTCGCTAGAGTGCGTTCAGTTGATGAATGGCTAGGGTTGCCATTCGCTCCGGAAAATCCGGGACCGTCACGGAATCGAGATCTGTGTCCCGACATCCCGAAAATATTTCTCGGGACGCTTAAATGTCCCTGATTGCAGCAAAGAATTAAGGAAGGGAATACTATAACTTGCTTTTCTCACAGGATTATAATTATTCTCACAGGATTAAGTATATAATTATTCTCTGCTTGTCATCTGCTTACGTTTGCTTAATTAGGGAGGAAAAGGTCTACTAAAATGACTAAAAATGAGATTACCTAATACTTGAACAACTCTATCTAATCGAAGAAAGTAAATTAGTATATAACACTTCATTTCATTTTAAGCATTTTATAGATTCTCGTAATTTAGTAGCGTCCTGATTTTCATTTTTCAAATATGGCAATTCTATGAATGAGATCTCAGGTTCGATTCCCGCTGGGAAAGCCCTGAAATTTGAAAGTAGTACTGTTACTCGGATTCAACTGTAAATTATGGGTCTTCGTACCGTGTACCTTCAGCGTTGAAAAATATACATGTCCAGCCAATGAACGACAAGGGGAGAAAGGGAAATAATGATTTGGTTTTTGGCGGGGATAGCCAACAAAATTCCAACCCTCTTTCTTTCCATTTCCAGGCATTAAATTATTTACTGATTTAGTTGTAGCTATACTATAAAAGTGAGTGATATTTTAACAACAATAAATTGTTAATTCACTAATTAAGCATGATTTAGTTGTTAAGTTTTATTTTTAAGCTAGGGACGAAGGGGTCGGGAAGTACGTAGGCCTAATTCCCTAACAGCACAATTACTTAGCAGGCATATGCCTATCATTTTCCCTCAGGTACATGCGAATGTGTCCAGTATGTGCCTTATATACTTCTAAGAAAGAAATCACATGGATGGCAACTGATAGTCACAGTCTACCGTATGTCCGCCACTAGGCACATGCCTGACATGTACTCCCATGCGCAAAAAAAAAAAAAAAAAAAAAAAAGCGCGTATACTGTAACTCACGATTTTTCGCAATTATTTCATTTTCCATATGTTTACGGGTAAAATTTAGTTATTAGTAAGTGGAGATAATAGAAAGCAATCCATCTAAGGAGATATTTCCAAAAAAATATAATAAAATAATAAAACTATAAGCAAAAAACAAAATTATGTTCGGTTTTGTGTATACTGGCAATAATGTTTTCGAGGGAATTTTTGGAGTAGCACAGCACGATTGCAGAGGGAATAACAAGATTAGTAGGAGAAGAATTGAATGAAGGAACTGGAAATTGGAGTAAAATATTGCATTTATTGGCTTAAATCTAGGGTGTAAATTGTCTGCCAAATATAAATTAGCTTCTGTAAGCAAGATGTTATAAGGAAATATATAAAGAAAGAGAAAAACTGTTGTCTTAAGTTTGGAAGTGACATGCTCTATAGCCATGAGCATTTATTTCTTAAGAAAAAGATAGACAACAATAGAAAATCTGTGTGGTCAAGTGGGTAGAGTGACGGACTAGTAATTCTTATACTGTTTTGACACCAGATCGAATCCCATCCGGTCCTGTTCAATTTTTTTTCTTTACAAAACATTGTAGAAAGTGTATAATTTTTATGTTAATAAAACTGAAACAATACAATTAGGAAATAACTTTTTGTTTCCTCTGATGACGTATTTATTTAGAATTAGTGTACTATTAGTAATACCGATTGCTTTCAGTTTATGGTGTTGTATAGCTTCCTTTATCATCCTCTTTTCTTGAAAAAAAATTGTCTCCAATAAAGTATGAAAAATATATATAGTCAGAAACAGACATCTTAGTATCAAACGTGATTTATCGTGATGAAATAAGCAAGTTTCCCGTTATTAAAAAAAGAAAACTATAGAAAATCATTGAATTTGGTCTTAAAGTTTTTATTTGCTATATATATTCTTTATAAGACTATACTTTATAAGACAAGATGAGCGATCATACCCTCAAATTTAGCTAGTGAGTGAAAGATGTTTTCGGCACAAATATTTTACAGGTTTAGGTGCATGAAACACCAATACGCCATGGTCTTGACCTTCGTTTATTTCATATTATTATCCGACATATCATAGCAGGTAAAAAGCAGCATCAATCGGCAAGATGAACTGCAAGTTGTGGTCTTAGTCTGTTTTTGATGCTCCGGACTCGATCGCCTAGCACGCTCGTCTATACCTTGACTCATACGTCTATCATTCAGTGCAGGCACATATCCAGCTTTTCTTTTCGGAGGGGGCCCAACACTTATCCTCATAAGCACGTAATTCTAATGTTTCAAAAATATCAATAATAATAATAATAATAATAATAATAATAATAATAATAATAATAATAATAATAATAGTAATGCAACAGTTCTGTATTTCTCTTAAACGTTTCTTACTTGTCATTTATGAACCGGTCAACCTTAATTCTAACTCACATGAAATCAAAAAATATTTTCTAGAGACATGTAAGGAAAACTGTCTGCTACGTATATCACATAACAAAAATAGCAAATGGCAATGAGTGTTTCGTTCTAATACAGTAATGTTATAAACAGACCGGAAACGAAATTGTAATCCCATTTAAAAGTGTTCTTTAATTCCACCTGGTATCAATGGCATTACGGCATATTCTTACAAGTAACACTTCCCAAGTATAACACTCCGATTTTGATAAAATTTGACAGGCAGATACTATACATAAAATAAACGAATACATGTTTTTTATTTTCTGCGGTAAAACTGTTTTACGGGGGCAAAAGCACTCATCCAAAATTTTGAAAGTTGACTCCCGAAAGACAAAAACAAATGGACCAAAGTGTACGAAATTGTGCACAGATATGGCAGACGTAAAATGAAGGAATACGTGTTTTGTATTTTCCTGAAAAAAAAAACGGTTAGGTGGGACGCAGACCCCTCCAAACCTTTAATCATGAAATATCAAAAGTGCTAGTAACAATATGAATGATGTGTGTAAAGGACGAAGAATTCCGATGACACTTTGTGTATGGACAATACGCAAAAACTAAACGAATGCCTGTTTTAGGTTACAAAATCCCCCATCCAAAATGATGAAAGTTGACGCCCGAAAGGCAAGAAGAAGTGAACCGAAATGAATGAAATTGTGCACAGATATTGTAGACGAAAAATGAGGGAATATGGGTTCCGTATTTTCCTGAAAAAAAGAAAAACGTTTCGGTGGGACACAGACCCCTCCAAAACTTTGTTCGTGAAATATCAAAAGTGCTAATAACAGTATGTCAGAAGTGCTTAAAGGACATGAAGAATTGAAACGACACATTGTGTAGGGACAATACGAAAAAAAAAAAAACGGGTTTATTTTCTGCGAAAAATTGGTTTTAGAGGGCAGAATTCCCCACCCAAAATTTTGAAATCGTGCACAGATATTCTAGACGTAAATTGAGGTAATTGTGTTTCGTATTTTCCTGGAAAAAAGCGATTGAGTGGGACACGGACCTTCTAAGCTGTTGATTAGGAAATATCAAAAGTGCAAATAAGTATGTATACGTCAGAAGTTCCTAAAGAGTATGGAGAATTGCAACGAAACTTCGTATAGGGACAATTTGCAAAACAATAAATGAAATGCATTTTAATTTGTATGAAAAAACAGTGTTGGGGCCTAGAGCCCCTCCAAAAAAAAAAAAAAAAAGTTAATATTACCGTAAAAGTGCAGGAAGGAGTGGACCGAAGCAAATGAAATTGTGTGTAGATATTGTATAGACTGTATGTAAAATAAGAACTTTCGTGTTTAAAGATGTCCCTATCAATTTTGGCACATCAACAGCAAACAGGAAATTAATCGGCACATGTTTTTGTTTATGCGGAAAAACATTGTAAGGGTTAAAGTTGCCTCGTGAAATACTACAAAATACGCTATACTGTTTGTGCTTGTTGTTGATCTGCCAAATTTGAAGAAATCTGATGGAGACACTTGTGAAACACGAGAGGCTTTATTTTTCATATCCAATATTTACAGACAATTTCATTCGCTTCGGTCCAATCCTTCCGACACTCAACGCCTCGGTCCACTCAAAAGGTTTTTTTCTCTTTTCAGGAAAATACGAAGCACGTATTTCCTCATCTTACCTCTACAACATTTGTGAACAATTTCATTCAGTTCGGTACATTTTTTCTTGCCTTTCTTGCGTCAAATTTCAAAATTCATGGGGGGGGGGGACCTTTTGTCCTCTAAAACCGTTTTTTCGCAGGAAATAAAAAAGCCGAATTTGTTTATTTTTTTGCTTATTGTCCTAACACAAAGTTTTGTTCCAATTCTTCATGTAAATTTAGGCACTTCTGACATACTGTTATTAGCACTTTTGATATTTCATGATCAAAGGTTTGGAGGGATCTGTGCCCCACCTAACCGTTTTTTCCAGGAAAATACAAAACACGTATTCCCTAATTTTATGTCCGCAATATCTGTTCACAATTTCGTTCACTTTGGTCCACTTGTTTTTGCCTTTCGAACGTCAACTTTCAAATTTTGGGTGAGGGCTTTTGCCCCCTAAAACCGTTTTTCAGCAAAAAATAAATAAATAAATAAATAAATAAATAAATAAAGCACTTATTTATTTATTTTATGTATAGTATCTACCTGCCAAATTTTATCAAAATCGGAGTGTTACACTTGGGAAGTGTTACTTGTTAGAATTATAACAACAACGCATTGTCCACAGTTTGGACACTGACTCAAAGTAATCTGACAAAAAAAAAAAAAAAAAAAAAAAAAAAACCTCAAAAGGGAAAAAGTAGGTTTATTAAAAAAAGTGCTTGAGGTTTGGTAAGGGACAGCTTCCAGGACCTCACGCTGGATACGTCACTGAGTCAATGCATTATATTTGTTTCTTGCAAAGATGATAATTAGATGCGTAATGTGTAAAATTATATCATAGTTTGTCTTTTTATAGGTCTTTCCTTAACACATCCATATTATACGGCGTTCTGCCTGCCTGTTTTATGTCGGATAAGCGAAACTCTACTGTATTTTCAGATAGCATATACACAGGAGCTAGAGGTCGTCACGGGCCGGAATTTCTAGAACGGACCCGGCCCGTCCTCTTTAATTTATAATCTATAGACATTAGCGGATTAAGGGCGGAGCCAATGGAGCCCAGGGCCCCCAGTCAGGGGGCTCTTTAAAATCCCTCTGTTTAATACTTACGCTCGCGGTATCGCTAGATTTAAGTCTTTGCATCAGCAGCATTTAACTGTTAATAATGAATGCAATTATTTAATTGTTAATAATGAATTTAACTAAACTAATTATTGTAAACTTGGAACACATTCAAATATTACAGCATAGTTCTCGGTAGTTCCATAAGTAATTTCAGAGACCACGGTGTTTCAGTGGTAGAGCGTTCACCTTTGGTGCATGGAGTCCTTGGTTCGATCTATGCTCGCACCAAGTGAACCTTGTGCTGGACAAACACTGTGTGCGTGGGTTTTCTCGAGGTTCTCCAGTTTTATCCCACTTTTTTCATTCCACCATTTCATTCATTTCTTATCATCACTGTCTCCTTTAGCCTATCCGGCATAAACGTGGGACGTAAAACTTAAAAATTTCATTTCAATCAAAAAACAGTTGCAGGAAGTATGTAATTTCGAATAAAACAAACTACTATATACAATTCTGAGTATATTATTCTTTTATGAAATTCTCGCGAACCTTATTTCTAAATTGAAGAGTAAGAAGACTAAATTCATTCTCTTATTATTATAGATCCATTTCAATTGAAGCAGTTGGAATAGTTGGAAAGAAATAAAATAAAAAAAAAAAACATACCCTATACTCCAGTGTGCCACAATCGGTATAACGCGCCACACTGGTGTGTCCAGCAAAGTGAACCGTGTGACGCAAACTTTTTCCTATTATTTGCAAGAATATTTGTCGAGTTCCTGTTATTTATTTATTTATTATTATTATTATTATTATTATTATTATTATTATTATTATTATTATTAATAATAATAATAATAATAATAATAATAATAATAATAATATTATTATTTATTAACGATTTTTCCATGGATCAGCTGTCTGTATACGGTTAAGCAACCACAAGTATCACATTGAAGGAATGGGTGTAATTATTTACTTTAATAGTAATACAAAAGTCTAGTTGCTTGTATATTCTACCGGTAATAACTGCATCCGTCTAGAAAGCTAGGACTAACAACAAAGGGATTCCAAGTTGTGACCACACACCGCCCCAAATCGTGGGTGCCACAAGTTCTCTTGTACGCCTTAGAACAATAAGGGCTGTAGCGTTCAGGGAGAGAGAGAGAAACAACTTAATTCCATTGCAGTTATATGCTTATTAAATGTTAACTTATATTTATCAATTATGTAAGTGATCGTATCGTTTTCTGTTTATTATTATTATTATTATTATTATTATTATTATTATTATTATTAATAATAATAATAATAATAATTCTTATTATTATACATTTCTTAATACGTTGATTGCCATGTGTATGGAATTCCATACATACGGCTGTTCTGTACAGTAGAGCGTGATTATTTTCCATACGCAAACAATGTAGATATTCCAAGTTTGTTGTGTTCGTTCTATAGGTGTGTATGTAATTAGATACATATGGCGTAGAAATCAAAATTTAATGTCCATGCCACGTATATACAAAACCATAGACAAAGACATTTATGAACAAAGACATTGAGTTTGAGTTTAACGTCTCGTTCAGCAACGAAGCTATATGAGACGTCGGCCTACTGATTAACGTGGACTCCGAACCACGTGAGCTCTCGCCGGGAATCGAAGCCGGGTCTTCCACGCCAAAGGCGCGTACGCTAACCACTAAGGAGCTTATGAACAGATACATTTATGAGCTAAAACAAAGGCGAAAACAAAGATGTGTGATGTGATTTTGAATTTATCGTCCCTTTCAGCAGCGAGGCTATATGAGACGTGGACCTACTGATTAACGTGAAATCCGAACCACATGAGCTCCCCCCGGACGAAAACAAAGACCTTTGGAATTGACAATTGTTTGGACATTCCAGTCGAACCTACGTAATATTAACAACGTTTCTACGATAATTTCGTAACATTGTATTATTTCTTTTGTTGATTAGCTTGGTTAGGCTTATTTAAACACTTTCTTCTTTGCACCGACGTGTCGCATCTCTTGGATGAAGATACACTAGCTCTCACTGTAAATCTAATCGAGAACCAATGCACTTGAACCATTTGACCACAACAAGGCACATTTAAAAAGAAGTTTCGATTTTGTTCGGAAAATTGGGATTAGGTGTAACATTTAAAAATATATTTAAGAAAGGGTACTTAGTAAACGCACTGTACTTTCTCGCTCGAATTTTTTACAGTGACTTATGTTAGGCTGCAACTGTTATTGAAACTTTTATTTGGGAAATTGCGAATAAAATAATGTTTTGGAAAACTTTGCTAGAAGAAACTTCAGGCCCAAAAGTAAAGTACCCATTGGTCATATTTCCGTTAGAAATAACTTGATCCATATATTAGAATTATAAAGGATATAATTGTATGTGAACTATAAGCAAAAGCGTCTGAGCAATTTCTGAGAAAATTATGCAAAAAGTCACCCCCAAGAATAAATTATCCCTTGTGGATCTTTTCAGGACAAACGAGGGAATTATACCATATAGCTAGGTTATTTATGTAACACGTATTTATAAAATATGAACAACAAACATATCCTGAGTTGTTTTTAGGAAGGTCATCGGGAAAAGCTTACCCCCAAAGGTAAACTCTTCTATCTGTAATTTTGACAGTATATCGAGTAATTTTTAAGCAAATCGTCGGGAAAAATTTCACTGTCGAAGTAAACTACTTCTTTTGGATTTTTCTTTTCGGAACAAGCGAGTTATACCATATTGTAAGATTATTACAGAAAATATCTTTACTGAAATTAGAACAAATTTGTCTCAGTTATTACTGAGACAATTGTCCAAAAAAAAATCAACCCTTGAGAAAACCACTTCTTCTGTATGTTATCGGAATAAACTATTTATGCTCTATGTTAGTTTATTAATGAAATATTTCTTTACGAAATATGAACAAAATTGCCTGAGGCGTTAATGGGAAAACCATCTGGGGAAAGCTCACCCTAAGATTAAGCTACTCCTTCCAACGAGTTGTCATATTGTTAGGTAATTAATGATACGTTTATTTATGAAATGTGGTTGAGAAAATTGTGCAAAAAGAACGCATACCATACAGTAAATTACACCATATATATTTTTTCAGAAAAATTATTCATATGTGGTGGAGATTTGTTAATAAAATATATATTTATCAAAAGTAAATAAAATCGTCACAGCTTTTTTTTTTATTTGAGAAAATTGAATTATTTTAAATTTTAATCCTTCAGTAAATTACCATTGCTTTTAGGTGTCGAAGGACATAAAATTCGAAAGATATTATGTTATTAAAACGTTATGTCTAGAATTCGGTGCAGATACGTTGAACAGTATGGCCTCTATTTGAGTGCGTGTAAAAGCGTGACGAACCGAGAGACAAATAGATGGACAGATATCGAAAAATCATTTTTTTTTCCGATATGTAGGAGCCATGTAACTTGAATTTATTGAAATCTGGTATTCGGTTTTCATAACTATTACCACACTTTCTTCTTTCGTCGCGCGAATGTGAAAACGAATAGGCCTACACCGACACGTAATGTGATAATTTGTAATCCCAAAAATTTAATTTGTTATGTTTAATGTGTGGTTACTCTAGGAAAACAAGCTTATGCATGTTACGTCATTTTATTATCAGTTTTTCACGCTACTGTATAGTTCGGTACGATTATAGTTAATATTCATGGCATCTATGGAAGCTTTCGCGTTCCTCACAAAGAGAGCTGTAAAATTTAGTTTTGTTTAAAGAAAGCACTCTTGATTTTTTTTCACACAGACTTGCATTTGCTGCACTTGTGGATATGAAACAAAAGGAGAGAGAGAGAGAGTCAAAGAAACACACACACAGAAACACTAGAACAGTTTTTTTTTCTTCATGACAACGAGCTATCGCTGTGACTGTGTTCCTCACGCTGTGTGTTAAGCTGCAGGTTGCTCTTGTTTTGTTTTTTCCAGTTCCTGACTCACAGACACTCGCAGTGAGTTGAAGCTGTGTAAAAACGGAGAGGGAACGGTTAAGCATACCATACCATAAACTAAAAACAATCGCTTTTAGTAATAAATAGTAAGCTAATTCTGAATAAATACGTCATCAGAAAAACAAAAAGTTATTTCATTATTATATTATTTCGTTTCTTCTTAACATAAAAATTATACCCTTTCTACAATGTTCTGTAAAGAAAAAAAATTGAACAGGACCGGATGGGATTCGATCTGGTGTCAAAACAGTATAAGAATTACTAGTCCGTCACTCTACCCACTTGACCACACAGATTTTCTATTGTTGTCTATCTTTTTCTTAAGAAATAAATGCTCATGGCTATAGAGCATGTCACTTCCGAACTTAAGACAACAGTTTTTCTCTTTGTTTATATATTTCCTTATAACATCTTGCTTACAGAAGCTAATTTATATTTGGCAGACAATTTACACCCTAGATTTAAGCCAATAAATGCAATATTTCACTCCAATTTCCAGTTCCTTCATTCAATTCTTCTCCTACTAATCTTGTTATTCCCTCTGCAATCGTGCTGTGCTACTCCAAAAATTCCCTCGAAAACATTATTGCCAGTATACACAAAACCGAACATAATTTTGTTTTTTGCTTATATTTTTATTATTTTATTATATTTTTTTGGAAATATCTCCTTAGATGGATTGCTTTCTATTATCTCTACGTACTAATAACTAAATTTTACCAATAAACATATGGAAAATGGAATAATTGCAAAAAATTGTGAGTTACAGTATACGCGCAATATTTTTTGCGCATGGGAGTACCTAGGGAACGTGTCTAGTATGTTCTAGGTATGGTCCCCATGCCGTAAGCGTCAATGAACCACAAAATTACTCAGCCAAAATATGTTAAATTGCCTATATGCCTAATGTGTTTACATTAAGGTGAGTCTAAACAACACTAAACAAATAAAAAAATGTAGGGTTATCCTAAGGTGTGGGCGAATTACCAACGTTTGGATTACTAGCCGCGTGCTCTTCCGACTTGTCCATAGAGGCGATGAAGAGAACGTCGCTTGTAGAGGGATAAATTGTTGAAGTCTTTCGAATTTGGCTAATCAAAGTGCTCCTTTAACCGTGTATATTCGACGATAACCGTTTGGGATCAGATATAATCTGTTCGCCATGTAATTTTATAACAAAATGACGTCTATTTAGCCCCACTTTCTTCCATATTCACTTTCAAATGATCGGCGACAGTTGCCATCTAATAAAGTTTATGCGTTTGTTGCTTCTACATAGTACACAATCGCTTAGAAAAAGAAGCAACAGATGCGTCAAATGTGGGAGATGAATATTATTTAGAACACCTAAATGGCGAATGCCTAGCACATCTTGTGCTGTTAGGGTATTTGAAAGAATATGTATCTAAAGGACGTACCTAGAACATGACAGATATATGTCCCAAGTGAAGACATAAAAACAAATGACTATTAGAGAGCGAAACTGAGCCAGGTATATAAATGATATATTTGTGATACATAGTTGCAAATATCAATTAGGTATAAAAAGTACCTAAAACTGTAGGTAGCTGAAATACATACTTAGCACATGAATATCATATGTGCCAAGTGTCATGTATCTAAAAAGTAGCTGGGACACCTAAATGGCACATGCCTAGCACATCATGTGCTTTTAGGGTTATTGGGGTGCAAGCAGCAAAAGTTTTAGGGGAGCCGAGCTCATTAATGAAGCACTAGAAATTATGTTTAGGAAGGTTACTATACAACATTCTTTTAAGCAGGGAAGGGAGACGTTCACTCTCTAGTTCTGGTTTGATTCTAATCAAAATAGTTGAAATGAATGTGAAGATTAATAAGTATTCGCCATATTCCATGAAATCTAATAATTTTACGAAATACATATTGGATCTTCTTTTTAATCTTAGGACAGGAAAGGGGGAGTAATTCATACCACATTAGAAGGCTAAATTCGCTGCTCATTCCCAGTGTGACCACCCAACAAAAATATTTCGTACTAAACTATGCAAAAAAAGTACTAGATCTGGGGAAAAAGTACTACAATTTTATCTGCTCCCGTTTCTCCCTATTTATGACGTTTTACGATATTAATATCTTCTTAGAAGGTTTCCGGCAGCTCCCCCTCCCGTGTGAGTGGGGTAGTGACCTCCCACTTTCTTGAAAGAACCGCCAACTTTAATTTATTATTTTATTTATTTATTTATTTATTTATTTATTTTACAATCAAACTTCAATACAAACCGTACAAACCACTTACCCCTTCCCAAGTTTGACTTTTGACCCCGAACTAAAAATCCTGGCGTAATCCCTGCTTAATTGTCGTATTAGAACTAGGAATGGGCGAAACCGTTTTTTATAAAAACCGAAAACCGGTTTCTATAAAACCGAAACCCGAACAACCGACATTTCGGTTTTCTCCAAAACCGGTTCGGTTTTTCACATAAACCGGTTTCGGTTTTCTCCAAAACCGGTTCGGTTTTCACCGAAACTGGTTTCGGTGAAAACTTTTCGAAACCACATAAAACTATTTCTGTGGAAATGGATTCGGTTTCCGGAGAACAACGAAACACCATTCTGGTCAGAAATAGAACAAATTTTGAAAAAAAAAACAACGGAATCGGTTCTGAAGAAAACCGAAACCGGATCAGGTGAAAAACAGAACCGGTTTTGGAGAAAACCGATAACCGGTTTCGGAGAAAACCGAAACCGGTTTTTGAAAATTTTCAAAACCGAAAAACCGGTTTTTGTGCCCACCACTAATTAGAACTCTGTAAAACCACTAAAGCAACACAAGTATGACAGATGTAGAGGATGTCGGAAGAAAGCAAGAAATATAAAATGGGCTTATTGAGAAAATCAAGTTTTAGTTCCTTAATAGCCTACTGTTTAAACGGATCACCAAATATGCAATATTGTTTACTGTGGTCATTTATTAGTTTTAACCCTTCGTTCTTTGGCACTTTCGTACTTCCTATTTTCCCCAATAGAATGAACTATAAGTCAAAAGTTCATCAGATTTCTTTTTCTCTCACAAATGAGAAAAGAAGAGGATGAGAAAAGTACTTTATTTGTTGGTGAACGTAATAGAACTAACATATCATAAAATGTTCTAGATCTATTTATAGTACGCAACTATTGTGACGATGTGCAGACTCTTTTTAATTATTTAGCTCGTTTTATTCCACCATAATGTAGAGATCTGCTCACGCTAATTCTGTAGCGGATGTCACAAAGAAATATACTTAAATTACACCATTATTTTCATGGGAAAAGGTGGTTTTAATCTAGGGGAATGACAACATTATTTATAAAAAGTAAGTTTATTACATGACTAAAATGGTAATATATAACAACATTTGATTTAGTGATTCAACTAAAGTAATGGAATATCTGATAGTTCATTTGATAGATTGATACCTAACTTATATATATATTGATTGACAGGCTAAAGATTGAAATATTTAAGTTAGAAGATACGGAAGATGAAATACAAGTAGGTGACAACAGTTCTTAATCTTGAAAGTTTTATGGTAGGTACACAATTCATTTTGAAGTACCGCATGACATCTCTATACTTGAATTTTATGATGCAACAAGAGATTATACATACCTTATGGTAGTATTCTTGTAACTCTTAGAAACTTTGACGATGATTCTGTCTGGCCACAACCGACGTCTCGAACCTCTACACCCTTGCACCGGAACAAGTGATCCCCCGTTTGAGACCTTGAGGTTCTTTTATATTATTCGCGAGGGTCACACCCAAGCCTCACATCCGTCAGTACATCCGTTTTATCATCTCCACAAATATGGAAACTTATTGCTCTTTTGCATTCTGATTGGCTCTTAGAGACTGCCGCACCCAAAATACGTGGCGTGACACACATGTACATACGTGTACTGTCACAGCCGGAAGAATTAAATGGCGTGATCTCTAGACTTATCTATAGATTCATATCTATATAACCAATTTCAACATATTAATGCGGTGTCACGTTGCCAAAATCATGATTATGTATCCTGTAGGATAACTATGAGTAATCTTCGACAAGTAAACTTCCTACAAAATTGCGCAGCAAAAGCAACATTAGTCACTTTCAGAAAGTTTTACGTATTTCCTGTTTCTGTTGCTAGGTTGTAGCAAGTCAAGAGAGAGAAAATGTCTTTTAAAATGCATATGAATCAAAATTATCTTTTTCAATTCCTTCAATAAAGAGCAATGTAACCATATTTTTGAACTCAGCGTCACATTCCCACTGCTTCATAATTTTCGTCCTCGAAAATCATCAAGAAGCGAGCGGTGAAGCTTGAATACAGATATCCTTACTTTTCGAGTGACCCTCGTAAAAAATATATATATATTGAAAAAAAAAGTTTTCGCGAAGTGAAGAAAGCATAGGTTATGTATACTTATGAGTCTGTTGTCAGCATAGTCGCATTTCATCTTTTCTTAACAATAATACAGAAAACGTTTATAACAAAATGGTGTCTCTGTTCCTTCACATAACACAACGAAAATGGAAATACAGGTGATTATGAATGAGTAACATCAACTAACAAAAATATTTTAGTTTGACACATCATATAACATTACCGATGTACTATATCAAAGTTAAAGATGAACAACATTTCAATGTGCTAAAATTTGCAAGAAGTCACTCGAATGAAATATTACACTAAAGTTGAAAAGTCAATGACATATTGAACATGCTACATTAAGAGAAAAAGTCAATTTTCTCAATTGTCACAAATGCTACGATTGCAAGAATGCAACAGGAGAACAACCTACATATGTTCATTAACAACTAAGAGTTCTCAGTTCTAAAGATTCATTATTTTAAAAAAAAATCTTGCATAAAAACCTTAACGACAAGTATCCACATTTTATTGGAATTGTAATATATGCAAAAAGGACAGAGAATAAAGTAACGACAGAGAGTGAATTAGACTACTGGACGATAACAGAGAACCGTTCGGTTTATCATTCTAACGGTGATTTTGTAATGTTCAGCACACTATCTTAAATTCAATTCAGTTTCTTTAGTACAGTAGATTCACTAATGGCAAATTCTGAACTTTAATGAAAGTAAGTATTAATATACGGTTACGTACGTTAAATACTACAATCTAGTGAGATGTGTACCATCTCATATTCAACGAAATAGGGTCCCATTAAAAAATTTAACACTACACAAGTAAGTAAGAAATAGTATTGTTATAATTAGTAACAATGTAATATACTCAGGAGCACAATAGTTTGCATTATTTCATTACATTATACACATATTTTAATTTCAATATTGTGCTTATGAAGTGATTGAATGAAATGAGAGAACATAACCCATTGATTAAGAGATTGGCACCTAAGATGAATGGAAAAGAAGATATGCCAATACATAATTTGGGGTAATTACATAGCAAGACAGCCTTGTTTCGTTGTTTACAAAGATAAATGAATGATTACAATTTAGTCACCCCAAGTAATTGGTAATGAGTGATTAGTAACGTCAACTATTAATGGGGTTTAAATAGAGATCTCTACAGTTACATAGCTCGTAGAGATCTGGTTACATAAAGATTCGAGATATCAACAAGGGTTGAATTACTATTATTGACTACCATTGATTTGTTAATTTATTATAATGAATTTCCAATATTTAAGTTCATGTAGATTCAAGGGGGGACTACCGTCAAACTGTTGATATTATGATCTTGAATTTTAATTTATCTCTTTACTATAGGTTATATTATTTTAAGTGTGACAAACAACGAATAATAGTTCAATATCGAGTTTACTCGTAGAAATTGCCTTGAGTCTACATGTCATGAATTTAAAATTTATTGGAACCCTGTTTCGTTTTAAGTAATCCTCCAAAATAATGAGTAATCATCTCTTTCCTTTCTCCTTTTTTTTTCGTGCGTTTTAAGTTTACAGGTGTATTCAAAGGAGCGAGGAAGGAAAAGGACCCTTTGTTGTTTTTTTTTTTTTTGGAACTTCGGAGAATCGAACCAATACTTAGTTTTGGGACCTTCACTCTTAGTGGTTTTTACTTCCGCCTGGTCATGGGCGAGTTTTATTAGGTATACCGAATTGAGCCAATTAAAGAAGTTTAATCATTCACATATTATTAATTTCTTGCCGCCATCAAAGTATGTTGCCATAGGCGGGTATTTGCAACCTTAGATTTAGGAGGAGCAGGGGCAATAGTCGTTTTTGTAACCTTTCGATTAAGTAGCAATCGTCTCCCCTTTCTCCTATTATTTACTTTAAATTGCCAATGGAGCGAGGAGAGAGGATTTTAGATTGTCGATCTGTGACGAGGGGGAATCGAACCTCAGAGTACTTGTATTCAGGAACTAAATCGTATCCCTAATATAATTTGGAATCAACATGGAATCAATCTGGAATCAACGTTACTAGGGGGCTATTTCTCTAACATCACGACAATTGAACAGACACATAGAATAAAAAATTATAATTGCATGCTTAGACGAGTTACATCAAAGGAAATATTAGATAACAAGTATTATGTGCTACGCCGTGGACAACCACAATACTTGATAGGGGTTTCCTGTTTACGCATTAAAATGCTATTACAGGAACTTGTGTGAATGAACGAAGAAAGTTGCAGCAATATTTCCATCTGTAAGTATGAGTTTTAAACCAAGATAAGGTATTACATAATTCTACAATTATATTCTTCAAGCTGTTTATGTGCGATATCGATATACTAGTGAAAAATAATGTGGGGATGGAACGTTTTAATTCTTACTAATGTTAGCAAGCGAACCCATAACGCCTAATATGGGTTGAAAATATGTTTTCTGTTATTCGATTGGTGGCTGAAATTTATTAGTGGAAATCCGTTCGGGCGTTGTCCGGAAACGTTGATTCGTATCGAAGTGTAATATTGTTCTTCAACATTCGATATTAAGGATTCAGAAGGTATGCCACGTAGGTGGTGTACAGTGTACAGTGTATTTAGTGCAATTTAGTGCAGTTATCTAGTGAAGTGAACGATGAAGTGTAAAAAAAAATTGTTGTAGAATTAGTATAAAAACAAAAGTATTAAAGTAAGAACAAGAAAAGGAAAATTTCGTTAACCAGGTAAGTAAATAAGCATTTTCGAGTGTCCCTTTCTTGGTCCTACCAAACATCATATAGACTACCACTAATAATACATTAGTGATACTGCAGGTGCTCCAGGAATACTATTTTCGAAGGGTGAACTATCCTTGTAAAGATCACAGTCATCCACTTGTCCGTCCAATAGCTATTCCAAATGTCTGAAGATTTAACCATTTTTTTTTTTTTTGAAGTATCCCCTTCTAGTGCTGGCCGTTAATTTTGAACGAGGCGCTTCTCGAGCCGTAGTCAAGAGTTACTCATGAAAAGACAATTGAAAATATATTAATTCTTAATGTTATAAGCTCTAAATAACAATTAAATAAACTCTAATTAAGAAATCCAATTCATTAATACATAACAATAATATTAATCACCATTAACGAATTTTAATACATTAATACTTAATAATAACTTCTTTAACAGCACAACACAATTAATAGAATGGATATATAGTACGGAATGATAAATAATTTATTCTATATTCTTATATTGTTATTTTGTATTCTTATTCACTCGTTTTTTTTTATGAGTATGAAAACGTTGGTAGTATAATCTAAAGTGCATGCGTAACCGCATAATAATGCATTTGTCTGTTCATTCATATGTGTGTCCTTGTTCTGCTGATAGCGAGTCTTTGGAATTTTGTGATGATAAAGTCTTCCGGGCTTCCAACTTTACGTAATGATTTGTTATATAAGATTAAGTAATAGTGAAGTTGAAGAGTATAAAATGTTTGCATGCAAATGTTTGCATAGACTTTCTCTCTCTTTTTTATTTATTTATATTTCTCTTAAAAATAGTAAATAGATAAAAGGAATCCACACAATTGATATTAGGCAAACCCCTGTTCATATGATTAATTATTTATTGTGTTATTTGTCTATTTACCTAATCAAGAGTCTACCTATGTCTTTTAATAATAGATTTCGTATTAAGAGATAATAAGGGTCTGTCGTCGGCTAGAAATGAGAATACATTTTAAATAACTTGATTGTACTTACAACTTGTGGCAAAACAAGCTTTTATCTGTATAGAAAGGAACTAGATTATTACAAAATTATTTTTATTTTCTTTTGTTAAATACCATGTTGCACCATATAAATTAGTGCGATAAAATTTATTAGATAATGAAAATGAATCGAATTTCTTGAATTACGTCCCATGATTATGCCTGTTAGGCTAATGGAGACGGTGGCGATGAGTAATGAATGAAAATGATGAAATGAAGGACGTGGGAAAAAACGGGAAAATCTCAAGAAAACACACGGTGTTATCCACCATAATTATTAAGATAAGAACACTAATGAGTAAGAACTTAGAATATAACATTAGAATGCACGTTGAAGAGGAAGAAGGCACTCATCAACATTCAATGACATTTAAGAGGACACACTCACTGGCCGCTCAAAATACTTCCGGAACAATTTAGGAAAATTTACGCCAATTATTCGGGGACGCCGGTAGCAGAAAGTTAAACTATACCATAGATGTTTGCATGATGTAACGCCCTGTCTGGTGTGTGGATGGACCCTTACAGTCTGCAATGGGGTTGATGGCACTATGTTGCTTACTAATAACTTCCGTTAGGGGCAACCCTGACTCTAGCGTGATTTTAATTAAACTCCGTTAGGCAGGGGTGTCCCTGGGGGAATGTTGTTAATTCACCTCGCATGCTCTCAGCAAGTGGATGTGAGAGGACTGAAGAATTTCACCAATTAACACCTACACATTGGAACAAGACTTGAATGCATGGAGTCTGGAGTATATGTAGAATTAGTAATTAGAGGGAATGTAGCATGAGTAATGGCATGTAATGCATGTAGTGTCATATGTAGTGTTGACATAACTTGCTTGATTTCCTTTTCACTTTTCTTATTATCACTATATAGTTTATTATCAGTTATATAACAGATGCAACGCAAAGGTTTTCTGCATGTTTCATGTGCAAGGTTGAGTGTTTTTGTTTTATTTTATTTTAGTTTTTTTTTTTTTTTTTCATAATTAATAGCGCACTCAAGGGAGTTATATCTATGTGTGTGCTAACTGTATAAGTAATAAACTATTGGGATATATGAGTAATATACTAATTAATAAGTTAGCCTATAAGTTACTGAACATAGTGTTCTTATATAAAATATGTGAACGAAGTCAACACATATATATCGACAATGTGCAAAATATATAATAATCTAACAATTTAACTAAATAACTATTACATATACATATTCAAATAAATCTAGCAATTATATAACGTTACTTCTACACTTCTAATGATAAAACAACAGTAAATCAATATTAATCAATAATACAAGGATAATCATCATTAGTCTGAAACATAACTTGCGCAACACATATAATTATGTACTAATAATATCACCATAACTACATTATCATCTGTGATCAAAGCACATCTGTAATCAAAGCAATATAACGTTCATAATAGTACCTTAATAAGGAGTAGTAAGGCGCATAACTCAATAACATTTGATATATTCAGATAGTCAGCACAGGTAAAAGTCAAGCTGTCTAGGAAATGGAAATCACTCTTAGGACTGACGCTTCATCCAACCTAAAGCGGTCAGAGTAAAAGCACTCGTACGCAGAAAGCCTTCTTCGGAAAGGCTACTGTGGAGCACATATTCCTTATTTGCCAATGGAACAATAATATTTTTTTTTAGCTAATTTAATGGTGACAATTAGATAACAATTTAAAGGTCAAACGTCTAAACAGAGTTCGAAATGGAGCAGTGGGCGAACAAGGATCAGCCTCCATTTTGTAACACAATATCAAAGGCAATTCCGTGCTCACTCGAGAACGGAAGGCTTCCAATCCGAGAGCATCATAATTCTTTAAATTTTCAGATTTGATTAAATAACTTTAGAATTCATTTAATGTTATAATTTTTCTTGCAGTATAATTTGCTATTTGGTGTAAGTAAGGTGGAAAGCTAGTAATGGATGTTAATTAATTATTAATCTTATTATTGTTTCCAGATTATAGAATGCTCATGACTATTCATTTGTTTTAATGTACGGTACAATTTAGTTAACCTTTTATTATTATTATTATTATTATTATTATTATTATTATTATTATTATTATTATTATTATTATTATTATTATTATTGCATGAAAACTTTTTGAGTAAGGCTGTTACCATTCAACTTGACCTAATTCCAATAATAGAGCATTAATCTCAATTAGTAATAATGGTGATTTTATAATTTAGAACCTTCTTCTTTTTAAAGTATTGCGCTTCATTGCATGAAAGTTGTAGATAAAGATTGTTGTGCTGAGAGTGTGTGCTGATAACAGTTGAGTAAGGAAGTAGATAACTTACTTCCGGAATATAGAAACTACTCAAGAAAACACTATTACATAATATCAGATAATACTGTTATGAAGTAAGATCGTTGGGAAAGGAATAATGTTTGATTTAACAATATGAAGTATATAACAATATATTTTTTTTTTTCGTTTGCTTTTAACAAGTATGAAATATATTACAAAACATATACTTGCTTAGAGAAAGAGACCTTTAAAAAAAAAGTACAGAATGTTGCTGGATCAGGCCGGAAATAAACCGGAAATAAAAAGAAGTAAAGGGGAAGAAGGCGTCCTTGCTTCGTAACAGAGTACTATACCTACATTCATGCCAATCCAAAAAAAATAAAGAGGGAGGGGTATACAGGTATTTCGGGGCTACCTATAGTGCTCAAACAAACGGTGAATTGTGAATTGTCATCCATCTGTAGTATCTGTAATACAATGATGTATGTAACTATAATACCTTTTTATAGAATATACTATAATGCTGCATTGCATTAATACAAACAAAGCAAGACGTAATTACTTACGACCGATGACAATTTATAGAGGCATTATCTGTAAAAGGAAGCAAAACATGATTATACAAAATTAAAATTATTGTTGCTCGTGTTCTTTGCATGTCTGTTTCTGTTTTCAAATGACAATTTCATCGTTCTCACTGCTTCATTATCTAATGCTTTAGAGTAAAATAATACTAATAGAATTATGGAAATATACACCTCTCTGCTATACGAGGACGAAGCATACAGTGATTCATGATTGGTTATCTTACGATATAAGGGAATATAAATTATTATATCAGTCCCTTCTATATATTTTTATTTCCTTAGCTATCTCTTCTAGCTACTAATTACCTGCGCAGGAATTTAGACAGTAAAAGAAAAGAAAATAACATTAAAAGAAATACAATGAATGAGATAGAAGAAAAAAAAATACTAATGCTCGCTTATTTTGAGTTTTATCTATAGATATTACATTTTGAGAGTTCTATCCTTATTGTTAATCTATCACGGCTGGCCTCTATTATTATAATGACCTCTTATACCACGGCCTCTATTATTATAGAATCATTGTCCTCCATGATTTATCAGTACACTCTGTCGATTGATTGTAATTTGGGTTGACTGTATTTCACATCATTGAGTTCCAAGGGAACACCAGAAAGGACACGTAAACCTGCTTGAACCTTAGCAATTCATACAATTAAGTAGTTTCTTAACTACATTTACACACGACCTGGCTCACGAGTAAAATATTTTCCAATACACGGGGTTCAAACCATTTTTAATGTGTACTCATAATTAACTCTAGTTTGTTACATGCTCTTAGAACGGCATACTTAATTCGAAAACGTTCATAGGGTGTTTTATTCCGTCTTGCAAATAAGGCAATGGTTCACCAAGCTTAGCGGAGGCTGCGAAGGCGAAAGCCTATCTGGACCTATAAAATACGAAGGCGTATCCTATTTTTAATTCTTATTCTCTCTCATTAATGCGATTTTCAATCCTTCTAACGGAAGTATTACTTTTAACAAATAAATAATTTGTATTTTCCATTTCTTTATTTCTCTCTTTTCTTTTCACTTGGTGTTTTTTTTTTTGTCTTGTCTGTCTGTCTGTCTTCTTTGGTCTGCTGTCAACACCAGGAATATAATACCTACGCAAGGAATCAAGGTGTTTCCTCAGTTGTATATATTTATATATTTTCTTCTTATTCTCTTTTCTCTTTTTTTTTTAAGCAGGGTTTCCGACCATATATGGATTTAAAACTATTTTGTACTTCTCTAAACTACTCTTTTCTCTATTTATTCCTTCTATACATATAAATATTTGATTGGGTACCCATTTACTTACTTAATTATTTATTTAAGTATTAATATAACATTTCTTTCAGAAAGCCTGCATCAACATTGAATTTCACGTTAGAAGTTCCTACGCCTATCGCGATAACTTAACTTTTTTTTTTTTTTACTATGAAATGATCGAACAATTCGATCAGGTTGAAACTAGAGAACTTGGACAATATAACTTCGTTCGTTCAACATTAACGAACCCCTTAATCTTTCTTAATGATGTACGTTGTATACATTTAGGAAATAACCCCGGCTTAGTTACCAAATTTGTAATGAGGTCTAATCATTTTTTTTTTTTTTTTTTTTTTACGTATGTGCTTTCCTACGCTTATCAATTTTGGCTTTTTGTTTTTACTGCTGACTAGTTAAGACCTTTGTGCTGATTTTCTTTATACGATCAAGATTCTTTTTCACGAGTTTTCCATACGGGGTTCGGCATGGAGTCTCGAGTTCGAGTCCTAATTCAGCCTTTCTACCAAACACCAATTCAAAAGGAGAACAAGGATGGTGTTTGTGTTTTATAGTATTATAAGAGTAACAAGCAGTTCTAACAAATAGAGACCAATCTTTCTGGGAAGTAGACATATATTTCTTCAAATAGTTTACCAAAGCTTGGTCATATTTCTCCATTCGTGAATTTATTCTATGATGGTAATTAATACTAAACTTTTGATGTATACCGAGTACAGTCATAATTTCGCTAGTTACTTGTGTGTGGAATTTAGAACCAAGGTCTGACAATATATGGCGGGGTGGACCAAAATAACAAATAATATCCTCCAATAAAAACTTTGCAACATTCTTGGCTGTTATTGTTCTTAATGGTCGTGCCACTACATAGTTTGAAAACATATCGACAGCGGTGATGACGTACTTATAACCATTAGAGGGGGGCAGTGGGCCAAATACTTCCAAAGTTAAAGTATGGAAAGGAGCTAAGGGTTTAATTGGTTCATGCAACCGTAATGGTGTAGTGGTTGAGTCTTTACTTTCTTGACATTCGCGACATGTCTTAATATACTGTTTGATATCGAATCCCATTCGAGGCCAATAAAATCGCTCATTGACACGAGAAAACACTTTGCTCTCTCCAAGATGTCCGCCTTCTAGACATGATGTATGGATAGCATATAAAACCTCAGGAACCAGACTTCGAGGAACACATTGTTTTAAATCATTATTAGACTTACGATATAAAACCCCATCTACTAATACATACGGACGAGCCTCATTATTAGTAGGATCAGACCTTACTAAATCACGAATTCTACCAAAATATTCGTCTTCTTTCTGTGCCTTGATTACATCAGTCGCGCCAATTTTCATCATGTTTATACACAGCCCTTCGTCGCGATTGGCGTTTTCTTCCACACTTAGGGTGTGCGTCGGATATCTGGACATGCAGTCCGAATGTCGATTAGAGGGGTTACCTCTTATCGCTTTAATCGAGAAGTTATATGATTGCAACCTGATTAACCAAAGAAGATATTTTCCTTTTAGATTTTTCATGTTCCTTAAATAGCAAACACAACAACTATCAGTAAATGCAGTGAAGTGAGGCACTCTTATTAGATATTCATGGAAGTGTAATACGGCTTGTACCAAAGCCATGGTCTCTTTTTCTGGGATCGTTAAGGATTTAGCTTCATGGTCTGAGATTTTTCTGCTATAATAAGCAATCGGTTTCTTCTCTCCATTTTTGATTTGCATTAATACGGCGCCAATTCCGTATTCACAAGCATCTACATACAATTCGGTAGCATCTGCTTCAGGATCAAAGATGGCTAATACTGGGGCAGTAACGAGCTTCTCCTTTAAGATATTAAAAGCTTGACGTTCTTTATCTCCAAATTGAAAGATTACATCAGGCTTAGTCAAATCTATTAAGGGCTTCGCGATAACTGAAAAGTTTTTAATAAATCTTCGATTATAACTAGCCAATCCAACGAAACTGCGTACATCACGAACTGTTTTTGGTTCGGGAAAGTTAGTGATAGCCTCGACTCGTTTAGGATCTATCTTAACCCCTTCGCGTCCTACGACGAATCCTAAGATTGGTAGTTCAGCATACATAAAGTGAGATTTTGAGGGATTTAATTTTAGATTGGCTTCTCGCAAACGAGTGAATACTTTCCGAAGTCTATCTAACTTTTCGTCTATAGATTTTCCAAAGACAATCAAGTCATCCACGAAGCATGCCATAATATTAAATTTTAACCCTGCAAACACTTTGTCGATCATTCTTTGAAATGCTACGGAGGAAGTGGAGAGACCTTTTGGGACCACATTAAAATTAAACAACCCGGCACTACAAATGAATGCAGTTTTCAATTTATCCTCTTCCTTTAAGGGAATTTCTAGAAAACCAGATCTGAGGTCTATTGAACTTATAAATTGAATATCTGTGATTAAATCTATTAGGTCGTTGAGTGATGGAAGAACGTAACTGTCAGGAGATATGACGGAGTTCAATTTTCTATAGTCCACTATGAGTTTCTTAGAATTATCTCTCTTCTTAACTAAAATAACTGGTGATGCGTATGAAGACCGACAACTAGATATGATATTTTGTTTAAGCAAATTGTCAATCTCTTCTTTCATGGCTCTTTTTGTCTCTAATGTCTCTCTGTAGGGTGGTGAAGATACAGGAATGTTTGAAATTAATTCTATGCTATGCGCATATTCGTGTGTTACAGTTATATCATTTATTGTCCACGCAATAATATCTTGAAATTCATTCAATAGATCTACTACCCTTTTTCGATCTTCAGACGAAAGGTCAGGAGAAATGTCAATTTCCTTGCCAACATCGTGTTGTAAATTACATTTCGAATTTTCGACTTTCTCAGCGGAGAGTGGGCTGGCTTTAACCGTGTTCACTCTTATCTCTGGTGTAGGAACACATTTCTCCAAATGTCCTATGATTTGAGCATCTGGAATAGTCACGTCCCGCTTACTCAAGTTAAACACAGGCAGTTTAGCATACCCATTTTCTTCTACATACATTGTAGGTGGTATTAAACATGAGTAAGTTCGATGCAAAACATCATTCGGTTCAACATAATGATCTCCAGTTATAGGATAACATGGCTTAACTTGCACTAAACCAACTTTCCCAGCAGGTATTTGCATGCGCTCGGCAGTTGTGATCAAGTTACGAGATGTTTGCTGCTCAATACAGTTGATTTTCAATATAGGACATTCGTCCTCAGGTTGGGAATCACAATGTGCGTCTTCAGAAAGGGAGATTGACTCATGAATTTCTAAACTACTTTGAGGCACGTCAATGTTCGTAGGTGATACTGATATTGAGCTAACGTTTCTATTCGTCCTAGAGTTACCATTTTTGTTGTAAAACTGAACATGTGACAGATTTAATACTGTTTGTTCCTTGCGGCTTGGCAAATACTGAACATAAAACTTCATGTTAGGATGTCTTTGATTGCCATTAATAGTTATAGACTGTAACCCTATACCGTACGTGTAACGCTGAATGAAATCTATTCCTAGAACCATTTTCTCGTCTAATTGAGACTGTTTAACTAATGCCACATTTAACCATAAACGACGCGATCTTCGACCATAAGTTCCAACTTGGAAACCTAACCGAACCACTGGGAGTGGTTCAGTTAACTTATCCCCTAATGTGCGCAAACGAATAGTGGCGCGCATTCGCTTAGCAATTGGAAAATTTTGAGGGATCATTTCTTCAGCCAAAACAGAGGTTTGCGATCCACTGTCTAATAATGCATCTACTTTTTTATTAAAAATTCGAATCGGTATCGTGGGCAATCTGTGATCACACAAATTCGTTCGAGCTCTTTTCACTTCAATTGGCCTACCATCTCTCCCGATTTCACGTCTATATGTCCACATTCTTTTAACAAACGAATTGTTTTTAGCACCCATATAAGGTTTTACATGATGTGGTCTTAATTCTCTATATTTTCTCTTCATTTCCTGATGAGATTCAGTATAAATGTCAGCTAAATACAACAAACGCAACACATGAATAGCTTGATCTATTGTCGATACTTCCTTTAATACTAAGGCCTGGACATAATTTGAAGGCAACGCTTTATACAATAGGCGTAACAATTCTCTCTCTCCCATTTCAGGTCTTACGAACTTCCAGTCTCGTATTAAAGTATATGCGAAGTTATCAGGTGGGAAATGAGGAGGGAGTCGTTTTCTCTTTAATTTTTGTTCAAGCTGTCCTTTATATAAATCGTCAGGAAATGCTCGAGAAATCATTTGCTTTAATTCTCGAAACTGCAACTGTTGAATGGCATCCTTATGACATAGGAACCAATCAAGGGCCGAATTTTCGAGACAGGCCGCTAGATATATACATTGCTCCTGGTCGAGCCAATCTAGGGCACGAGATATGGTCTGATATTCATCAAGGAATCTTGTAACAGATTCTTTAGGGCTTCCTTTAAATTTCGGCAATTTCAATACCGGGACACTGGCTACTCGATCTTCTGTTTCTTCCCGTGCACTTGATTCATCAGGATCTTGTCTATTTTCTATTTGGGGTCCTTTCGGAGGGAGTAAATTAACATTTATTGCCTTATTCTCGTCCAAGGG
Source organism: Thermobia domestica (assembly GCF_964235325.1). NCBI lineage: Eukaryota > Metazoa > Arthropoda > Insecta > Zygentoma > Lepismatidae > Thermobia > Thermobia domestica. The sequence continues at coordinate 2,603,045 of NC_137468.1, forward strand.
TAATGAATCCTCTGAGGGAGTCTTCACTTCGTGATTATCTAAAATTTCTTGCCTAATATTATTATATAACAAAAGTGCAAGTGCGTTATCGGCAGTGGGGGAATATGTCACTTGAGGAGGGTGAGAAGCAATTTGCGGATATTTAAGAAAACTTAGATTTTCAATACAAGGTTCTTCATTTATACACTCTTTAAGTTCTTCGCCTGAGTCATATGAGAAAGGACTCGGTGTTAGTACGTCACGTGCAGTCTTTTCCTGGTAGAGCTCCTTCTTTGCCAATTGTTTGATTTCGTCTTCTGAATCATATTTACTTGATTCAGGTGGTGAACTTTCTGGGAGTTTAATTTTCAAGGGTTCGCCCACATGAGGTGGTATGTCAAATGGAAAATAAACTTCATCTTTGACCGTTTCTGAAGCAACTACTTGCTTCTGTTCTTCTTTCTTTAAAGGTGTTGACGCTAATTTAGGGTCAAACTCAAAATCACTCGTCATAATGCCAGGAGACTCTTCGGATGAACTATCTGCACCGTCATTAGAAGGGTCAGTAAGTTGTTCTGGCTTAAGGAAAATTGTGCGTTTCGCGACCACTGGTTTATACTGTGTACTGTCCAAAAGAGTCAAGGATGGCATTTTATTACAAGTTTCTTCAAACTTAGCTAAATTTTGCTTATAACGTTGCGTTTTCGTTATCGGTTGCCTATCCACAGGATGTGGTAAACTATACTGCTGTGGATGATTTATCCGCGATTCAAGAGAAGTAGGCGAACTAGCTACTGGCAAACTAGCCTGTTGCACTGGCAAATTGGTTGCTTCTTTTGCCATGGGACATAACTCGGAACGCAAAGTCTTCGTGAGCGCAGTTTTCTGAGCAAGAGATTTTCTACAATATTTGCAATTTGCCTCACCCGATTTTGTAATATACCAAGCATGAAACTTCGGCGGAGATTTCTTAGGTTTGAAAAAGGGGAACCAATGGGAAGACATTTCGAATTACTGTTTTCACTATTTTTTTTTTTACTCAAATCAAAAAAATAATGGGGGGGGGGTATTTCACTATAAGCAATATAATCAGATCATTAATTTCCATTAGAATCCAAAATAACACAATTGCAGTAATGCGACAATTTACATAATTCACTTAAATTAACATGCACTATGAACATATTATCAAAACCGAAACATAAGACACAAAATAGAAAAGAAAAGATGTCATAGCAGTACCTCAAAATTTTTCGTCCCGAAAAATGAAAAAAAAGAAGAAAAGCTTTGGACGAGCCCCCATTTGTGACGATGTGCAGACTCTTTTTAATTATTTAGCTCGTTTTATTCCACCATAATGTAGAGATCTGCTCACGCTAATTCTGTAGCGGATGTCACAAAGAAATATACTTAAATTACACCATTATTTTCATGGGAAAAGGTGGTTTTAATCTAGGGGAATGACAACATTATTTATAAAAAGTAAGTTTATTACATGACTAAAATGGTAATATATAACAACATTTGATTTAGTGATTCAACTAAAGTAATGGAATATCTGATAGTTCATTTGATAGATTGATACCTAACTTATATATATATTGATTGACAGGCTAAAGATTGAAATATTTAAGTTAGAAGATACGGAAGATGAAATACAAGTAGGTGACAACAGTTCTTAATCTTGAAAGTTTTATGGTAGGTACACAATTCATTTTGAAGTACCGCATGACATCTCTATACTTGAATTTTATGATGCAACAAGAGATTATACATACCTTATGGTAGTATTCTTGTAACTCTTAGAAACTTTGACGATGATTCTGTCTGGCCACAACCGACGTCTCGAACCTCTACACCCTTGCACCGGAACAAGTGATCCCCCGTTTGAGACCTTGAGGTTCTTTTATATTATTCGCGAGGGTCACACCCAAGCCTCACATCCGTCAGTACATCCGTTTTATCATCTCCACAAATATGGAAACTTATTGCTCTTTTGCATTCTGATTGGCTCTTAGAGACTGCCGCACCCAAAATACGTGGCGTGGACACACATGTACATACGTGTACTGTCACAGCCGGAAGAATTAAATGGCGTGATCTCTAGACTTATCTATAGATTCATATCTATATAACCAATTTCAACATATTAATGCGGTGTCACGTTGCCAAAATCATGATTATGTATCCTGTAGGATAACTATGAGTAATCTTCGACAAGTAAACTTCCTACAAAATTGCGCAGCAAAAGCAACATTAGTCACTTTCAGAAAGTTTTACGTATTTCCTGTTTCTGTTGCTAGGTTGTAGCAAGTCAAGAGAGAGAAAATGTCTTTTAAAATGCATATGAATCAAAATTATCTTTTTCAATTCCTTCAATAAAGAGCAATGTAACCATATTTTTGAACTCAGCGTCACACTATTAGAGGTGGTCACTGCTCATTCTTGACTCATTTTAGTCACAAGCACAGAGTATTACGAAAAATAGTCAAAGAAAATGTGCATTGTATTGTACACTCAATGAAAGTCGATTTAATTTTTCTAATTTTGTCGTGGAAAAAAGTAGGAGACAGGTGTGTAAATCCACTGTTTTATTCTTTACTGTTTTTAGCTGCCTGCAGAGGGATGGTTAGGAAGAATCGAAAAGAATGTATGACATATATGTATTATGCCAAAATCGAATATTTTCTAACGAAAATGATTGTGCAACATATTTTAAAAATTGAGATTGTGGATTGAGTTTGAGAATATTTATCTTTCTTAATAACATTTTACACGTACTTCACATTTACATTCTGAACAAAGACGATCACGCTTTATAAGTAATGTTGTATATAATTTATAATGGTTATAAATAAAATATATCAGAACGATATGCTCTGAAATTACTTAATAAATACAGCAAGTATTACTAACTTGATTTTCTGAAATCTGTTTTTCAGGGGTAGAAGCATACACGAAAGTTCGTGAAGAGTTTGTGACGGCGTGGATCGTCACAAATATGTAATGTGGATTTGGGTGATATATATATATATATGTCACTTATTATTATGGATTTATTAGGAAGTAGATGGCGCCATCTTTTATTTTTATGGAGACATAAGACCTTATTCTCCCTTCGCCCTTTTCCATCCTACCTTTCTGGTTTCAAACAGGTTGGTAGTGTATTAAGAAAATATATTCGAAGATCTGGTACCAGCTGGTAATGTAAAATGACGAGGTCCTCGTGATCTAAAATCCGGATTGTGATTGGTTGGTTTTGAACCCGGAATGGAAGCCATGGATCAACTGACGTAGATCGTCAGTTGGTCACTGTTCGAGGTACGTAGTGTTTGATCTTTATAATTTGTAAAATTCAATTATTGCTTTTCTTTGTGAAAATTGGTGAGAAATTTATCATCGGAAATTTCGTGAGTATACTCAAATGTATTTGAAAAATGATAAATACTTATGGATTGTCATATTTAGTCACGAGCAAGTGTAAAATATTGCTGATTGAAAAATTAGATTACTGAAAAGACAAAAATTAGAGGTTGGTGTAGGCCATGTTGGAATGGCAATTTTTTTTAAATGTATGCTAGGCTGTTTTTCTATCAGAAACAGTAAGATTGTTTATTCTTATTATTGCTATTAATATCAACTGTTAATATTTTGTGTACTATTTGTTTTTTATTTTTATTATTATTTATTTTTTTCTTTGTTATAATAAACTGTTTATCCTTGTTAAAATTGAAATAGTAGGTTTGTCATTGATAATTAACTTCCTTAAAACAACTGAGAAATTTTGCTTGCAATTTCGTAGATTAAAGGTGAGAGTTATACCTATACATATTCTGGGTGCGCTACGCGGCCTTTTAATACAGTACCGGCGAAAGCTCTCCTCGCCTTTTTTTTTTTTTTCAGGATTATTTCCCCGGTGGGCGGGTCTGTATTTTGAAGGCTAGATGTGTGCTGTTCTTTTTATTCTTTTCAAGTACGGATTTTGGCCCGGGGTGGTCATTCTGAAGAAGAAGGGGGATTAAGGGTGTTTTTTCGTTACAGAACAGTGACCAACTCGGTTTAAAATTCTCTCACTTATTAAATTTAAATTTAAATTTAGTTGTTTACTTTTCATGTTAATGGCATATAAAGTCAGGGCTGTGTATGTAATTACTTGCTCGTATATATTAATTGGGTACCTTGTAGGAAGTCTTTGTATGGCAGTTCAAGGAATTGGTTCCGGGGATCGAACCCATGCTATCTGGTATAGAAGTATAGAATCGTAACCAAAAATAAAAAAAATGGCTGTAGGTGGTGATTCTAGTTTCTTTCTTGAAGAAGAGTTTATAGACGAAATTCCTGTGGATGTTAATGCGTTTCTGAATATGACTATAGACGAAAAGCAATCAAAAATATTTTCTATGAATGAAAGTGACGCTAAGAAACTGCTGTTGTCCATAACAACTGCTAACAGCAAGTCTACACCTGATGGTTCGGGTGTTGTAGTAGGTCAAGGTAGAGGCACTGATAACACAACCACACAGCCGGGTGAAAGTGTGTGTGTGCAAACAGCTGGCAGTCAGCCAGGTCATTTACCTTTTAGCTCGGTGAACGATAAAGCTAGAGCTGAACCTCTATCTGAATTGACACAAAATAGTTGTTTTAATAAGATGGAACAGTCATCAGCATTTTTAGTTTTACGATCATTCATGGAATCATTAGAGAATTGTGATGGTACGGATCCCTTAAAATTGTATCAATTTATTCAAAAGATTGATGAATTTTATAATATTGAGCGTTTTCCTTTTTCTGTGGTTTTTGTATTCATTACGTGGGAAAGTTACGGGTCCACTGCAGGAAATTCTGAACGAGCTGCCACTTACATGTAAAAGCTGGGATTTTGCACGTGATTTTTTTTTTCATAATTTATTATCAGAATGTGCTATTCAGAGAATAATAGTAGAATACATGTATCGCCATCAAGAGAATAACGAGGATTTAAAAGCTTTTGTAAAGCGTGTAACAACTGTTGATAAACTTTTGAAGTTGCGTTGCGGGGACGAAAAGCTGATTAGTTTTATTACCAGTGGCGTTCTTCCGAACATAAGGGAGCGGTTGTTTTACCAAAGAAAACCCCAGACAATAGATGAACTTAATAAACTAGTTAGTGAATATAGGTATCATGGACTTTATATGAAGCAGTTCACTTATAAAATGAGGTCCCAAACAGGGTTGCCGGATGCTCCGGTAGGGAGTGACTTTAAGAATTCTCGTAGAACTATAAGCTGTTACAAATGTCAGGGTCCACATCCAGTGAGGCTATGCCCAGAAAACAAAACTTCGAAAACATTTTCTTCTTTTTCAAATAAGACTAATAGGAACTTAAATCGTTTAAATAAAAAAGATGATGCGGCTTGTATTGAAGTTAAAGTATGTGGAATTGCAGTGAATAGTTGTTTAGATAGTGGGTGTGTGGCTAATCTTTTGAATTTGGAGCTCTTCAATAAAATTAAAAACTCTAGTGATGTGCAAGTAAATTATAAAGAGTGTTTTAAAGGAAAGACTATAAATAACGAATCTATGGTGTTGAGACCTTCAGTTTTGATTCCGTTTACGGTAAATGATTACACCTTTAAATGCAAACTGTTTTTGTTTAAAGATTTGGAATTTCCCATTTTGATGGGACTAGACTGTTTTCGTCAGGAAGGAGTTTTAGTGAATTTCAATGAATCTAAGGTTGTTTTTAGCAAAGGAAATGTTACAACCCCTCTTGTTGACTTCCCCTCCCCTTATCTTTCCAAACGAATTCTTCTGCGGCTTCTTGTCATTCCAGGGGTCCTGGCGACGGAGGGTCATCCGCTAGGCTATTTTTGGGAGATCTCTCTAGTCCCGATGGTACGCCCTGGAGCAAAAGAAAGAATAAACGTGGAGTAAATAGACAACTGGTCTTCGCTCGCTCGAGTTTTCCTGAAACTACTGCTGATAGGGGGAGCGACATTGGAACTTCGTATGGTGGTCCGAAGGTGCTTGGTAATGGAGAGGAAAAGAACAGGTTTGACAAAAAGCATTCATTCCAGAAGAAACAACATAAAACAGTAAATGGTCTGAGAAACAATAAACATTCGGTTGCGGAACTAAAAGAGAATTCCAGCTTTAATTCTAATCGAAAAAGTGTCGCGGATGTAGCTGGCTCTGTTAGTTCTATGCCAATAGAGGGAGAAAAACAGTGTGTTAATAATGATATAACGTCTTGTTATAGTAATGAAGATTATATGAATATTTTTCTGATGTTTTGGGTCAGGAAGAGGATACGTTACTATTAGCATTTAATAATTGTAAAAGCGATAAGTGGGAAATTAGTACAGATGAAAGGGTTAAGATTTTGAATGGTATCGATGAGAATATTGTGAAACAAGATCCTACTTTGGTTCAGTATGTAGAATATTTATTAGATAAATATGCGAATGTCATTGCCCACCGAATTGGTACTATCAGTGACTTTGAATACACTATTCAATTAAAGTCTGATGAAGTAGTTCGGGAGCGCCAATATCCTTTTTCGAAAAGTCAGCAACAAGAGTTATCGAACTTAATTGAACAATTATTAGAAAATGGTGTGATACAACCTTCTAAGTCTGAATATAGATCTCCGTGCTTCCTAGTGCGTAATAAAGATGGGTCACCTCGATTAGTAGTCAACTACTCTAAACTGAATAGGCTCATTTGTGGGGACGGCTTGCCATGTCCTAATATAGAGGAATGCATTAGTTCGCTCGCTAAAGCTAAATATGTAAGCAAGATCGATGGGAAAAAAAGCCTTTTTCCAGTTACAATTGACTCACGATAGCCGTAAGTTCACAGCATTCGCCATACAGGATAAATTATATGAATATTTGCGAATCCCCATGGGTATCTGTGTCGGAGTACAAGCACTTATGAGGGCCTTGGATGATATCCTGGGAGACCTACGTGGGTGCGGGGTAGAATACTATGCAGATGACATTGTGATCTTTGGTTCTACAATCCAAGAACATAATCGGTTATTAGAAGTAGTCTTATCGCGTTTTGCGAAAAGGCTCTTAACCATCTCACCAGATAAATGTTTACTTTTGAGAAGTAGTATTGAATTTTTGGGGTTTCTTATTAAAGATGGTGAGATATCTATGTTGCCAGATAGGTTGCAAGGCATACAGGATCTCCGTCCGCCTGTAAATCGCCGGGGGTTGTGTAAAATGTTAGGATTTTTAAATTTCTACGCTAAATTCTGCGATAATTATGCAGGTATCGTAGAACCGATGAATCGATTAAGATCTCCGAAGGTGAAGTTTGAGTGGGGTCCGTTACAGGATGCTAGTCTTGCACAAATAAAAGAGGCTTTTGCTGAAAAAATTATTTTGCGAATTCCAGACATGAGTAAGCGCTTTTACTTGCATACCGATGCAACTTTACGTTGCCAATCGGCTATTTTGTCACAAAAGGATGAGCAAGGTTTATTGCGTCCTGTTTGGTTCTACAGTAAAACTTTGAAACCAGCTGATTTTAATCGCACTATTTTTCAACTTGAACTTCTTGCTATATATAATGCGGTAATGAGATTTCGCCCGTTTTTGTGTTCGGAGTTTACTATTTTCACGGATAATAGTGCCTTGGTTAATATGCTGCGAAACCCTAAGAACTTAGGAAGATATGCCAATATTGTGCAGAACTTATTTGAGTTCAGATTTAAAATAGTGCATGTCCCGTCTTATAAGAACTATCAGGTAGATTTTCTTTCAAGGATTTATGAGATAAATCCGAATGATATTGATGTTGATCCTTGTCCTTTTAATGACTCAGAGGGATATATGTATAGTCTGTGGAATTTACCGCTAGCACATGAGGACATTAAACAATATCAGCAATCAGAGGCAGATAGTAAGGATATTTATGAGATGGTAAAGAACCATGGCGGAGAGCATCAACAATATAAGTTAATGAGAGATACTTTATACATAAAAACCAAGGCCAAGGTGTCGCCTTATAAAATACTCGTCCCGCATATATTGAGACCCCTACTACTAAGTTATTATCATACTTTATTGCCTAATGGCGGGCACTTAGGTTTATTGAAGGTATACAAAAAGATTTGTAGATATTTTTCTTGGCCAAATATATTCAACGAAGTGCCATGAGTGCCAATTAGTAAAGGCACGAAATACTCTTCCGCAAGGACAACTAATTTCGGAATATTGTATGGAAATTAACGCCCATTATTACGCAGACTTAGCGGGCCATTGCCTTCTAGTTTCGGGTATCAGTATGTCCTTCTGTGCCTAGATAATGCGAGTCGTTATCTACATTTAGTTCCGTTACGCAATGCTACTAGTAAGTTAGTAGTTAAGGCGTTATATGATATTTTCTGTAAATATGGATTTATTAGAGCTATTTCCACGGACCGGGGTCCTTGTTTTTCATCGACCTACTTCAGACAATTTTTGTTTGGTAATGGGATAAAGCACATACGCTGTTCTCCGTATTTTCCAGGAGGGAACGCAGTTGAAAAATATGTGAGACTGGTTAAAACGAGTCTTCGGGCATATCTGGATGGTAAGCAGGAGAAATGGGTGCGTTTCCTGAATGAGCTCCAATTTTGTCTTAATGCTGCGGAACATGCGGAGCTTAAGTTTAGTCCATTTCGTCTATTTTTCGGGAGAGAACCGGTGGATACGTTGATGGTAAAGTGGAGTATTACACCTGATGATTTGGAGGGTCCTAATAATGCCCAAATATGGGAGCAAGTTTTCGTTAATATGGATAAAGCATGGGAAGCAAGGCGTCGGTTGTATAATAAGCGGATGCTTCCAGTCACGTTTGCTGTCGGAGACAGGGTGTTGGTTAAGTCTCAGTTAAAATCTTCCTTGAAAGATAACGTAACAAAGTCATTGATGCCACAGTGGTGGGGGCCAATGACAGTCGTATCGAAACCTACTGCCAATACACTTCAATGTAAGACTGAAGATGGTAAAATGGTTGTTACCCATACAAGTTTAGCAAAATTATGTAGAGAACAAAGAAATGCTAATAACATCAGTGAAAATTGAAAAGCATAATGAGAATTGAGGGTACCGGTTTTGTGTGTATATTTTGTTGTTATTGTGCACCTTCATAATCAATCAATCATCTACTAACACTTTTTTCCATCATCATTTCATTTCATCTTCATTGAAACATGTGTAAGGTACTCCTCAAATCTGGTTAAGATGATTTAATTTGTTTATTTAATTAAAAATTGGTCAGTAATGAAAAATTTCTTTGAGTAAAATTTTTCATCTACGGAGGGGGATGTGTGACGACGTGGATCGTCACAAATATGTAATGTGGATTTGGGTGATATATATGTATATATATATATATATATATATATATATATATATATATATATATATATATATATATATATATATATAGGTCACTTATTATTATGGATTTATTAGGAAGTAGATGGCGCCATCTTTTATTTTTATGGAGACATAAGACCTTATTCTCCCTTCGCCCTTTTCCATCCTACCTTTCTGGTTTCAAACAGGTTGGTAGTGTATTAAGAAAATATATTCGAAGATCTGGTACCAGCTGGTAATGTAAAATGACGAGGTCCTCGTGATCTAAAATCCGGATTGTGATTGGTTGGTTTTGAACCCGGAATGGAAGCCATGGATCAACTGACGTAGATCGTCAGTTGGCCACTGTTCGAGGTACGTAGTGTTTGATCTTTATAATTTGTTAAATTCAATTATTGCTTTTCTTTGTGAAAATTGGTGAGAAATTTATCATCGGAAATTTCGTGAGTATACTCAAATGTATTTGAAAAATGATAAATACTTATGGATTGTCATATTTAGTCACGAGCAAGTGTAAAATATTGCTGATTGAAAAATTAGATTACTGAAAAGACAAAAATTAGAGGTTGGTGTAGGCCATGTTGGAATGGCAATTTTTTTTAAATGTATGCTAGGCTGTTTTTCTATCAGAAACAGTAAGATTGTTTATTCTTATTATTACTATTAATATCAACTGTTAATATTTTGTGTACTATTTGTTTTTTTATTTTTATTATTATTTATTTTTTTCTTTGTTATAATAAACTGTTTATCCTTGTTAAAATTGAAATAGTAGGTTTGTCATTGATAATTAACTTCCTTAAAACAACTGAGAAATTTTGCTTGCAATTTCATAAATTAAAGGTGAGAGTTATACATATACATATTCTGGGTGCGCTACGCTACCTTTTAATACAGTACCGGCGAAAGCTCTCCTCGCTTTTTTTCAGGATTATTTCCCCGGTGGGCGGGTCTGTATTTTGAAGGCTAGATGTGTGCTGCTCTTTTTATTCTTTTCAAGTACGGATTTTGGCCCGGGGTGGTCATTCTGAAGAAGAAGGGGGATTAAGGGTGTTTTTCGTTACAGAGTCTCCATAAATTTTCTTGGCCTCAGATTCGTAAATACCTAAATATATAATCTCTGCAGAAGAAAGAAAATTACAGTGGGAGATACGACGTCAAAATTATTGAACAAATGATGGCAAGTTGTTGGTTGGCCAACACACAATTGCAACTAAGTTCGGTTAACGTACTTTTGATTATTGTATAAATGACGGCAAATTGTTGGCTGGCCAGAATAATAACCTTGAGCCAATGTATTTTCACTGTTGGATAAATGAAGGCAAATTGCTGCTAACACGCAATTTAAACTACGTTGAGCCAACGAAGTTTCATTGTTGGATAAATGACGGCAAATTGGTGGTTGGCTAACACAACTTAAACTACGCTGGGAGAACGAATTTTTCATTGTTGGATAAATGACAGCAAATTGCTAGTTCGCCGATGCAGAATTGAAACTATGTTGGAACAACAAATTTTGATTGTTGGCCAACATACAAGTTATATTATGTTGGGCCAACGAATTTTGATTGCTGGATACATGACGGCAAAATGTTGGTTGACCAACAAAGAATTTAAACTGCGTTGGGCCGACGAAATTTCATTGTTGGATAAATGACAAAATACTGTTGTGAAGTTTTCATGAGAATCTGCTATGCAGCTCACGGAACACGATGGGAGCCACTACACCTGCGCGACTGTACAGGCATACCCTTGTCAGCAGTAGTACAAGCTCAGAGATTACAACACTAGTTTACATAGGAAGGGGTGAAAATAGAACTACGAAAATATTGATAACACATGTTAAGCATGATCGGAGATACGTGCCGAAGAGAATTTCGTAGCTTTTGGAGAGGGATAGAATTTCCTTCCCTGCCTACGTCTCGGAATCATCATTAATTCACACAATTCCCAAAATATAACATAACAAATCTAATATCGTAATGTGACATGAAGTATTGCTATCTTCTTTTCAAATCTGTGTGGTCCATCAGGAATTGAACCACACATCACGCGTGTTGGGAGTATATATTAACGTTTCTGCATAAAAAAAGAACTTGCTTGTTTAAACAGCAGGTTTTAAAGTGATTGTATGAAACGAGAGATTCTATTTCATATTTCAACATACAATATTGTTTCGATTTGTAAATGCAGATGTATAAATTGAAATAAGTCTATCACGCAGCTATAGTTTTATTTTTAACGTATGAGTTGGCAACACTACCTGCAATCGAGTAGGAAGAAGTTGTCTGTTGACCAGGGTCACAAGAGATCCTCTCACCAATACTCTTCACATTGAGCTAACATATTTTGTAGTGTTGGATAAATTGTGGTAAATTGTTGGTTGACCAATTTATAATTTAAATTACGTCGGGCAATCGTGCTTTTCATTGTTGGATAAATAATGACAAATTGTTGGCTACCCAGGACATACTTTAAACTAGCTTGGCCCAACAATTTTTTTATTGTTGGATAAATTGCGGCAATTTTTGTTTGGTCAACATACAATTTAAAGTACCCTGAGCCAACATCGTTTGCAATTACTAATTCTCAACCAATCCGATCATTAGCCAACTTCAAATTCTATGAAGTGTTGATAAGCGATGGGACTCGAGATATGAATTTATAAAGTCAATTTAAACATTAAAATAGTGTACAGCTACTTACAGCCCTCACGGATATCAGGCACAGTATACTGATCATGGAGATCTGCATATTCATTTTCACAAGTTCTACTTGATTCACTAAACAAGTATAATTCCAATGACGAATATTTCAAACAGAAGAAACAACTCTTTATATACGTAAAGTACAGAACGAATCACAATGAGGACATATTTGTATCATTTAAAAGATTGTCATTAAGTGACAGATGTCAACCATAAATAATTATAATAAAAGGAAGTCAATAATTTTTACCCAATTAAACACCCGACCTTTAAAATTTTACGCATTACTTGATTGATAATTTAATTTTTACAACAATTGATTTACTACAATTGAGCTTTCTCTCTACAGCTTCATTTTTCTTACACCATTATGACTTGTTTGTTAACATATTACAAGTCATGCTTCCTGATAAATTTTCCCACGATTAATGCATTCCCAATTAGAAATAAATTATCAATGTTGCCGAACTTCAGGAAAAAATATTTTTTTTTTTATCTGATAATATTCTTTCTCATTTTAATGTTTGATCGTTTATATACAGAGTGTATCAAAAGTCCTGGGCTGATCTGTTTATATACAGATTGTATCACAAGTCCAGGGCCATAGGCTACTCCGTTATGAGTAAAGATACAAAATATGAAGAGAAAAGTTGTTAGGTTTTCAGTCTAAAATCGTTAATCTTTTTTTTCATTTGTACCAGCCGTTTCGGTTCTACAGTGGTAAGGAGTCCTAGGTTAAGTGAAAAACCAGCATTCCTAGTTTTTGCAGATAGCAACAGACATCTCTGAATGACGTAATATCCCAATTTCTCCAACCAATTGCTGTACTGTTATTCAGACATTTGTACCAGGGCCGGATCTACTAAATAATGCGCCCGGGGGCGAAGACATAAATCTGCCCCCTTTCCTCCCAATTTTGCATCGAAATTACGTTCCCTACATACTCTCAACCAGCTGCGCCCCGGGGCAAATGCCCCGAATTGACCCTCCCTAGATCCGGCCCTGATTTGTACTACCGTCTTTTTGATGGCATCCTCCCAATACCTATTCCACCTTTCTCTTCATCAGTGGTAGCAATTGGACGTTAAAAGTGGGGGGACAAGACATTATCTGAATATATATATCAATGTTAATTTTGCTGGTTGTTTTTAACATTTTGACGAAAGATTGTATAACTAATAGGATACTCTCTTTTCCAGTTAAAATATCGTGTATCGTATTTCCTATTTTATTAGCCTAAGTAAATTAACAAGAGCAACGCAAGTAGGCACTAGTCCTTTGTATTCTTAAACAACGAAAGTGTAAAAAGAGATTTGATTCCTTGCTGATGAACATCATAAAATTCTGTCTGGAAAATTGTGTGATTATATTATTTAATTAGAAATTTGCAATACAAATAAATAGAAAGGATAATACTGTATTAATCATAGTAATGAATAATGAGACTTGTGTTGTAGAAGTTATATTGAAACTGGGGATTAATGAACAATTTATATCTTTAATTCCATACATGACATTAAATGATGTTATTACTCTCAGAAAATGAAAGAGAGTAGATACTACTAGCATGTGCTATGGCGTTTAAAGAAATACGCAATTGCAATATTTATTGGTTTGAATTGCAATTAAAACGCAATTCCTGTAGCTTTCTTAACTCCACGGGAAGACAAATAACCAATACGTACTCACGCAAGGGCAAATATTATATAGCACCATTTTTTCTATGGACTTGTAGTACCGTACATATAAAAACTTTACAATTTCAAATGAAAATATATACTTTAAGGAGTCACTTCAAAAAGTGGGGCAAGTGCCCCCTCTTCCCCCACTAATTGCCGCCATTGGTTTTCGTGGTGCCTGAGGGGCCTTAAGGAGCTACATATATTAATCTCGGGGACGTAAATTTAGAAAACATATTTTTGACGTTGGATGTTCCATCTAGTCAGTCACTACTTGCTCATTATAATGCAAAAAATGCATATTATTATTATTATTATTATTATTATTATTATTATTATTATTATTATTATTATTATTATTATTATTATTATTATTATTATTATTATTATTATTAACTGTATGGAACTTAAAAATTCCTTAACAGCAGCAGATTGTTCCTAAATAAATTAACACATAAAATGTTTACAACTAATATATCAAAGCTCAGCAAAACTTGTGGATCCCGTTCACAACTTTCCAAATCGGTGAACCGTTTGGAAGAGGGATTCGTTAACTATTTAATCAATATCAATATAGTTACTTTCTTGGCTTTCAATACTCAACCAGAACACTATGACCACTTACTGAACATCTAGTATGTTTACCTACGACTCGCAGAACAGCAACAATGCAATTTGGTATGACCTTGGTAGGTGGCTGGTAGCATGGTGCGCCATTTCTTCACGCACAAGTCGCTTAGTTGCCGTAAATTCTGGAGATGAGATAGATAAGTTCGGATCGTAAGTTCAATGACATCAGAAAGTTATTTAATTGGGTTAAGATCGGGTGAGTTTGGGTACCAGCAATTGAAATATCCCACTGGGCTCCTCGAACCACTATAGCACAATGTTGTCTTGTGACAAGGAGCGTTATCCTGTTGAAAGATGTCATTCCCAGCTGGAAATATGTTTGACGTAAATGAGTATACGTAATGAGCACTGACCGGCCCATAGCTAGAAGCCACCACTGTGCTCAGGACCGTACTGCAACCCAGGGGCCCACCGGGAAAGTACTTTCTAACGGCCCACTCACATGTGCGTACTGCTCCCACCCCGACAATAAAAGGAGTCCGGAAGTGTCACTCGGATCAAGAATGCTGAAAAGTCTTAAAATGCAATTTTTTTTTTTTTTAAGGCAGTGATTTCTTCCCCGACTGATCTGACGTAATGCCCAATCTTCCATTCCTCTCTTGCAAGTGTACAATCATCTGCACAAGCTCGATTACTTCATATATACCCCTAAAATAACAATGCCGCACTTGTGCCACAAACCTTTTATAGGGCTCCTGGTTCATATACAAATACATATCAGAAGTGATTTATACTTTATACAAATGCAACACTTCTCCATTATCATGTACTAACAGAAGAATCGTAACTAAGGAAGTGGGCGAGCGAGACCATGACCTCGGCCGTTGATAGCAAGAGGGTGCCGAACGAGCAAGAAGAAAGAAAAAGTGTTGGAAATGAATAAGCGACACGAAAAAGTATGGGCGCCCTATTAAATCAATGCTGTTGTGGGATTGCAAAGGAACAGATTTGTTAAAAAAAGAAATTCTTGCTCGCTTCCCTCGCAACCCAAACGTTTCAAAAAGTCGCAACAAGCTTTTTATTTATTATCTAAAGAAAGTTACTATATAGGATTTATTAATGACAATATAATATAGAAGGACGCAAGCTGCTGTTTGGGTAAAGATATTAAAAATGAAGGTAAAAATAACAAGGGGAATAATAACATTTTCGAACTTGAAGCAGATGTAGAATAGGGGCTTAAGGGGTCAGAACTTAACCCAACGAATTCCGTCTTTTTCAAAGACTGATCACTACCAGTGATTTTTTTATTTTTTATTTTTTATTCCATTGACATGAAATGCTTTCAATTGGAAGAAATTTATTAGGATGATTTCACCATCAACTGTTTGTATCCCAGGATATTTTTTGCGCATACGTATCAAATTGTGTGATATTTTTTATTTATATACATACAATAATATACACACATATTATATATATATATATATATATATATATATATATATATATATATATATATATATATATATATATATATATATATTAACATATGTGTGTGTGTGTGTTAGTGTATTTTCAATATGATAATTAATAATAAGTAGCCCTAAATTCAGAACTTTCAAGTAATTATTATAATTTTAAACATATGTAGTAACCAAGCTACATTTGGATTTTAAAGAGAAATATTAAACATATTCTTCATCTTCATCGATCAATATTGAGAAATTCGCAAAGAAGGCTACTTCTGAATTTCCGTTACATTTCACGAAATATTTTATATTGTAAGACAATCGAAATTGAAATGCTATTTGTGTAGTCATATACAGAATAAAACTTGAAAGGTTTACAATTATTATTGGAAATTAATGCAGTCATCCATTTTGAAGATTTTAAAAGCACATAGTTTCTAATGCATTGAAATTTCATTTATTATTGATAGTATGAAACGTTGTAAATAGTTGTAAATTTCTATAACTGTTCTCTAGTTGGATTTGTGTATAACATATGGTAGTTTTGTCGAGTTTAACAAAACTAATATAAACCTCTTGAAAAAAGCTCTTGTTTGTACAATAATACAAATGATCACTTTTAGCTGTTGCAATGGTCTGTCCAAGCAGCTTGATAAAAATTTACGTAGCATAACGACAAAGGCTGCTTCTCTTATATGTATGAAAAAAAAAAAAAAAAAAAAACTTGGGGAGGTGAGAGGAGAAAGGAGCGTCGAATTATTCTACTTCGTGCCGAGCGCCGAAATCTCTAGCTACGGCTCTGATTGACAGCGACCAAGGGAACCCCCAAAGTTTTATAAATTACTGAAAACATTTTCACCATAAAAGTCTGAAAAACGTGACATGAGTCACTCCTATATAATTCAAGGACCCTTTTGAACAAGTTGAGAGAGGGCCTATCATAATAGTTTTGGTGGGTCCCCCTTTTATTTCCCGCTCTAGGGCCCCCAATGGTCTTAATCAGGCCCTGTATATTTTCTATACTGAAAACAAGGTGCTGTAAAATGTAAATTATTAATTTCAAGTCATAGCATTATTTGAGATATCAATTTAGCTTAATAATTCAATATTAGCAAAAGTATAAAGCAGAGTGAGAAATCAGAAACCTTTCAATTACGAAAAATGTGAAAGGATGTTTTCGCAAGATCATACACTGGCAACGCTGGTCTGGGATTAGCTGACTGTATTGCTTACTAGACGTGTTATCGACCTTCCTTCCCTTACTCCCGTATGCGAGGAGTGCGTGACGTGTGCCTTTTTGTTCACATACCGCTACTTACGATACGAGGCGAAGAGCCCACTAAAAAATTCACCATCCAGGGCCCACCGGGAAATTTCCCAGTTTCCCACCTGGCCAGTACGGCCCTGACTGTGCCCTTCATGCACAATACTAGACACATGGATGATAAAGAGAAGGTTCCCCCAAATCACAATGAAGCCACCACTAGTCTGTCGTCATTCTACTTTACACGCCTCGAGCACCTGTTTCCCTGAAAAGCGACGGATTGTGACCCGACTACTGACGTCATGAAGTTAGTATCTGATTACACGGACCATTGTTGCGAGCTCTTACTCTGCGGTCCAATGATGATTGGCATATGCCCATCCCAGTCATTATCGATTATGCCCTGTGGTAAGCACTGGTACACATGTAGGACATCAGATGCGGAGGCACATATCTAGCAATTACTGTACTGCGTACTCAGATACACTCGTGCTTTGTCCAGTGCTTAAATCTGTTAAACTCTCAAAAAATTTTGTCCTATGCTGTTGCACAAACCTCCAAAATCTACGACTGCCGTCAGTTTTAATGAAATGTGGCCCCCCACTTGTTTTGGTTTGCTGCTACCTTCACCTTTGGAAGACACTAAGAACTAAACACTGCAGATCGCGAAAATCCGACAATTCGCGCTGCTTCCGAAATGCTGTTCCTAGCCGTCTGGCTATCCTATTAAAAGTATCGTCTATATATCGCGGTCCTACCTCCGAAACTTAAGTGGGTCCCTTTTTGCTCTGAATCCCTAACATTGCAGGCCCTGCGGGCAGTGTTTCTTCCAGACATGTTTCTGGGGGGCACTCGAGTGTCCCCCAGACGAGACCAAAATAATACATCTATAATATAATAATAAATAAAATAGTACCAGAAGTGCCCCCCGGAATATTTTTTCTGAAAGAACGACTGCCTGCGGGTCTGTTAGTTAAGCCACTGATCCCACTACTGTTTAAATTATACGTATTTAATATCCTATATTTTTGTATTACCGGTATGTTAAGCATCAAGAGTATCATCATTTTAGGATGTATACTAGGTAAATGAAACAAAGTTCATTTTGTTTCAATTAGTTGCTGGAAATCATCCTGAAATCAAAACTGAAAATAAGTGTTGTTATGAGATTGTGGTACTATTTTGATATTTTAGTTGATTATATAAAACTTGAGAGGCCTCAATTCGTACCAATCTTTGAAATATTTGTGAATGGCAATCCAAATGATGCAATAAGAAATTGTTACTGCAATGCCGACTATCTTAAATTAAAACGAAAATTTCTTACTTCGTTAAAACAAATCTGTACGGAATGAGGTGCGTGATCTTGTACTTTGCGATGTGTATGGAAATATAGCAGTTCAAATATCTGTATTGCAACACTGAGTTACTATAGCAACCAGTTTATTTACTTCAAACAAAAATCATGGCGGGTGAACCGTGCGGTCCTAGGTAAGTATGAAAACGGAATCAATTAACGTTTATTGGAAACAAATTTCTATCATAACATAAAACAGTCATATACTCGTTAATCAGAGTTTAAAGGAGTTTATTGACAGAATGGCATATCCATCTAAAAGTAGAGAAAAGCTGCTGGTTGGAGGCTGCGGAATATTCAACGTTGATAGCAACCAAGGCGGTATTCAACAATTTGATCTCATGGAACATTTGGAGCAAAAGATTACAGATTTCAAAGCAAAGCAAATAGGTCTTCGTAGTCCTAGGTATGTTATATTTCAGAAGCTATCGGGCAGGATGTTAATTATTCCCACAGACTGGATGGCCGTTGTGAACGTGAACTAGAGTGTGGGAATGGTCTACATCAATTCCGATTTTTTAAGTATATTTTAGGAAATATTATTGCAACAAAATTCATGAAAATTAGTTCATGTTGTCAACTATTTAGACCTCATGAAGCATAACAGTTCAGTACTGGTCAGGTTTTGGCACTCCACATTTTGGAAAATTTACAGATAAAATTGAATGTTCTGCATGAAAAGACGTAACAAATTTCGGGTTTCAAAGTTGGTCGTCCGTTTCTAGCAAAACTTTGAAAATGTACCCGGAAGAAATTAATAATTTGCTTATTTGTGTGTTTGATAATGTATAAGGAGAACGAAAGTTCTGTTTATTTTCTTACATAAACGGTTCTAAGATTGGAACTATTTGGCAAGGGAGGGGGGGGGGGGACTTCATGGTAGGATTATGCAAATATAATGAGCATTTGTAAACATTGTTGGTGACAATCAGAAAATCTATTAAAAGTAAGTCAAAGTCATAGCTTAATAAATCTGAAAATAAATTGTAGAAAATGCGTTAAGCAAATAACTGTAAAGAAAGGTGGAGAAAGTTGCTTTTCAGTGTAACGGTAACATAACCAACATGGCTGCAAGGTTCAAGAACACAGGTCCCCTTTCCCATTTCCTGTAATAAAGACAGCAAACAACGTGCCCTGCGGGGCTGTAACTCGCCTTCATTCGCTGACGCTTGCTTGACAATACTATGTGAATTAAATATTAAACTCTGGTACAGAAAGGAACTAATTATTACACTTTGGCCAAAATCTAGGCGGATGACCAACTTCGGAATAAATGCCCAAATTTCTGCAGGCGACAATTAAGTACAAAGCAATACAGCTGTATTTTAGGTTTAAAAGTGTAAAGTTAATAGTATAAAATCATTACAAGTGCTTGACGACGGATAAAATAAGTGAATGCATATAAAAGATGACTGTATTAGATACTATTTTCTGGTTAAGTTCCAAAGTTAGTCGTCCGTTTCTAGCAAAATTATGAAAATTTACCGGGAAAAAATGGGTAATTTGCTAGTTTGTTTGTTTGAAAATGTAAGAGAACAGAAGTTGTAGTATTTTTTCATAAGCAGTTATAAACGTGGAACTATTTGGCAAACGGAAGGAACTACTTCACACAAGGTTACCACATAATTAAATTGTTGAAAACTAATGAGCATTTGTATTCTGAACATAGCTGCAGGTGTGCAGAGACGCTCCATTTGGTATTTTATGCAGAGACGAGAAATTATATACTCTATTAATTTTAACAGAATGGGTCAAAACTTCTCTAACTCTAAGCTAACGTAACCCTACCTTACCCTACTCCATTATATCCTCTTAAAGCGATCCTAAAAATGGCATAAGTTTAGAGTTGCCCCTCCAGTCTGAAGGTGCCCTTGGACTTTGCAACATACAAAAAACAGTGCTCAAAGTATTAAAATTTTTTACATTTCACTTGACTTCAGTACTCCGTGGGGTTCACAAAAATTTAAAAGGTTTTCTTCATTATTCTTGCACATCCGTTACACCTGTTCGCCATATTCGCCATATTTTACAAGCACCATGCTGTTGAAACCTTCCGCGAATGCTTCCGCATCCGGCAAATAGTACTAACTTCCACATATCTTTTCTCGTATTAAACATAACTATCCTGCCGAACTTACATTCCTAAACGTCAAATAAAAACTTCAAATTATCATTTCTTACCTCATTTCTCTTGTAAATTTTCCTGATTTTTATAAAAAGCGGAGGGGTAACTCTAAACTTAACCCCTAAAAATTGATGATTTTTAAATTTTCGTAGGTGTTATTATGCTTTTTGTTGAAAAACCAGGCGGACGACCAACTTCGGAATAAATGTCCTACTTTCCACAGGCGGTGTATTTTTCAACAGTGTACAGAAGCTGTTTTATGTTTACAAGTGGAGCGTTACTAGTATGAAAGCATGACAAGTGGTATAGAAACTCGTATCATTCCCAAAGCACGCGCCTGCTTAATTTGGATGCACCCCCGTGTTATTGCACGGCTCACTAGCTTCGTCCTGCCCTGACTTTATTAGATAGGATACATACATTTTAGT
The DNA here is from genome assembly GCF_964235325.1 of Thermobia domestica. Lineage (NCBI taxonomy): Eukaryota > Metazoa > Arthropoda > Insecta > Zygentoma > Lepismatidae > Thermobia > Thermobia domestica. The sequence continues at coordinate 2,623,983 of NC_137468.1, forward strand.
GGCTACTAGCAGGGTTGATTTTTTGTTTTTTGCACTGTAGTTATGGCATATATCCAGACGCCGTATTTATACGCAAATCGTAAAAAAAATTGTAATTTTTCAACATTTACTTTTGGTGGCTTCCTTGAATTTTATGTATGCTAAATGGGATAATATCATGTCGCCCAGCGCAAATCTTTTGTAGAACAATACGAAGAAAATTAAATGAAAGAATTATAATTTTCCAACAGTTATTTCGAGTGGTGTGCCCAAACTTGACCTTCACGAGCAATCCTTTCAAAGTTCATATTTTCACGTATATTTCCTAGCATAGAACTCGAAATGAAATCTTTGAGTTTTACATCCCACGGTTATGCCGGTTAGGCTAAAGGAGACGGTGATAATGAGAGATGAGTGAAAATGGTGGAATGAAGAAAGTGGGAGGAAACGGGAGAACCCCGAGAAAACTCACGAGCACGGTGTTTGTCCACCACAAAGTTCACTTGGCGGGGGCTGGGATCGAACCCGGAACCCCGAGCACCAGAGGTGAACGCTCTACCACTGAGCCACCGCGCCCCCCTCATAGAACTCGATACTAAGCACAATAGGCGCATGTCTACTTAAGGATAGACAATTAATATATTTGCGAAAAAGATGAATCATCATTATGCGTTATGAATTATGCTGCTTGCTCTAGGGAATTTACGCCTAAGGGAATATATCGATACAAGTATCACAGATGGTTAGGGCGCCGAATTAAACAGTGACAGCAGCAATTATAGTTTATGGCAAACACGATTCAATATTCCGATCATTTACGGTTTGAGTATGTTATGAATCACGTAAACGAATCATAACAATCGGAACAGTGAGTGAGAAGGACAATCTAATTAACAATTGAGTACAAAAAGGTAATATCATAAAATGTATTCTCCAGAATTAAGTTCATTTTTCGACCAGCTTAGATGCAAAACAAAGATAAACCAAAACAAAATTAGCCGCAACTTGGATCTTATTAATGCTGAAGTTATATGATTTTCAGATGATTTGTCTTATTTTTTTTCAGTCGTAAATATGCCATGTTTTGCGTCCAAAATGGAAATCAAAACTTAAGTTAGCAATAAGCGAACTTAAGCAAATTTATTCAATGATAAGTTATTTTACAAATTGACATAGGCTAGATACACTTGTAGACACCAATAAAAAATAAAACAGTACTCTGTTATCATCTATGCGTATTATGTTACCGTATTTGTACAAACTAGGAACATAACCAAATTAAACGCATTAATAGTAAGTCTACAACATTTTATTCTTATTATCTGTAAGAATTTGAAGCAAAAGAACTGATTAACGAATTGCAAAGAAACGTGTAGATAATTGAAACAGAAATTATTTAAGTCCAGAAAGTAGTTACTGTGGATTGAATGAGTGAAATCGTGTTTGCTGTAAATTATAATAAGCTAAAGACGAAAGGATGGATACTGTATAGGCAGTCGTGTGGTGTATAGGGTGAGGGTATAACGAAGGCAACCAACTAGCAGAAGCTGTACTTCACAACACAAAGAAGTGTACTTTTTTTTTCCTACTCGCGCGATACCTGTATTATTTTCCTAACTACATTCTTTGGTCCTTGTTTACTGTAGGCCTACATGATCACTGTTGCCCCTGTCAACTTTTCGTTTAATTCGCTTGTACATTCTGTCAAGAAAGTACCGGAAATCGGTCAATAAAACACAAAATATGCATTATTCATCCAAATTTATTGCATCGCCTTCAAAGTAGGCCCTTTTCGAAATAATACACTTAAGCCAGCGAATAATCCAATCATCAAAACATTTTTGAAACGCATTTTGCGGAATCGACTTCAGTATTCGTCGCGAATTCTCTTTGATGTCTTCTATCGACTGACAACAGGTGGCTCAAAGTGATAATTTAAGTTTTCAAAAGATAAAAAAGTCGGCCGGAGCCAGATAAGGGGAATACAGTGGTTACTCGAGAAGATTTGTTGAGTTTTTGACCAGAAATTCGTTCACAATGATAGTCTTGTGAGATGGTACGTCGGTTCTAGTTGTGCGGCAACACATTTTATGTCCAAACAATCGTTAAAATGGTCCGAATTGATTCGTAAGACACAGATTTCAGCGGCTATCTCTCTCAGACTTAAACGAAGATTTTCAGTCACCTTTACTTTAGCAATGTTAAGTTCAGTTGAAGACGTTGATGTTGACCAGAGCGAGACAAATCTTCCACCACCTCTCGACTGCTTTTGAATGCACTGTACCACTCATACGCACGTGTTTTTGATAAAGTCTATTCACCGTAATCCTTGCGTAACATTTTCAGCGCTTCAGCACACTTAATTCTATTTGCAATGTGGGCCGCGGTGGCTTAGTGGTAGAGCTTTCACCTCTGGTGCTTGGGGTCCCGGGTTCGATCCTAGCCCCCGCCAAGTGAACTTTGTGGTTGACAAACACTGTGTGTGTGGGTTTTCTCGGGGTTCTCTCGTTTCGTCCCATTTTCTTCATTCCACCATTTCATTCATTACTAATCATCACCGTCTCCTTTAGCATAACCGCGGAACGTAAGACTCAAAGATTTTATTTTTTTCCCATTTGCAATGCAAAATTTCATATAGTTTCTTTGTTCGATAGTTTTGTCCATTGTAAAAATCGCCCACACACACACACACTTGCGATGAACTGACAAATGGAGCACTGTAAAGAAACTAACTGACAGATGGTGCTCAAACTCCGCGTGAGCATAGAGGGCAGTTGTGCTAACGTAGCGACAAGAATTTCAATACTCCCTTTCATTCTTTGTAAATGTACAATTCCCGGCACTTTCTTGACAGAATGTACTTGTGCATTCATTATTGCATGTTAGTGATATCCGCTCTTTTGACTGATTCTGAAAAGTGTTTGTGATGTTAACATGACGCTACAGCTTAGCATGACAGTTTGTACTTAACCACTGATAATCTATCTATTAATATTTCTTACGTTTTGTGTTTGATATTTTATTTCACTAACATTTTGGCAGAACTTTCATTTGTAATGAACAGGGTTGTAAATTTTCAAAATATTTGACAACATGAACTAGATAAAAAGTGCAAAATTAGGTTCTGAAGTTGATCATCCAATGGGATACGTTATTTGTACTAACAATAACAGAGACTAATCTAACGCACAAGATTTAACAACCAATAACATTTTATGTGCTCTGAGTATTCTAATCGAATGATTATTTTCGTGGTGTGATTTCGATAACCAATTCTTTAGCCTTCGACCGCGAGGCAATAAATAAAGACTTTGGGCTTCACACACATTTTTAGGTATTGTTTAACTTAGTGTCCCACCTTTTTTTCCTAATGGAAACACTAAAAGCAGCAATAATTTTTTTTTTTAAATGTTGTTGATCACCAATACGCATACTAACTCACAACCTTGGCCACTCCAATATACAATACATTTAAAGAAAATCGCTACTATTTACACACGCTTTGTACAATTTAAAATATTACCCTTCACTTCAGTTCTTTGTTTGTTTGTTTTTTTCTTTCTTTCTTTAACCGCACATGCCTTTGGTGCATGTGATCCTAGGTATGATTGCACAATCGTTCACTTTCATTAATCATTATTCTCCTTTATCCTAAAGAGCATAATCGAGGGACGTTAAACTAAAATAAATCATTTCATTTTCTTGTCGAAGTTTCCTTCATTCAAATTTAACGTTGGGTGATTGGTTATAATGTAATATGTATCTAACGCACTTTTTTCTACTGCTGATAACGTATTCTCAATATACATGAGAAGGAAAAGCCATTCTTAAATAAAAACATCTTGTTTTATTATGGTATTATTTTATACGGGCTGCAAATAACTTGAAATCAAATATTTATTTGGTCTAGGAATTAATTCGTGCGGTTGGTACGCACACATTGAAGCTGTAGTACAAACACAAAATACATAAATACCTTAAGAAAAATATTGTCCATAGCTAGCCACCACTTTCGCCCATCTGTCAGGCAATGTACGGATTCCGTGGCGAAAGAAGTCCTCATCCTTGGAAGCGATCCAGTCAGAGACCCATGTTTCGATATCTTCTGAAGAAGTAAACCGCTGTCCAATCAAATCGTTGTTCATGCAATCGAACAAGTAGTAGTCCGAAGTAGTGTTGTAAATAGAAAAAAAAACCGTTCGTATTTTTTCAGAAATGTACGTTTTTTTTTTAGAAAAAAAACATTGCCTCTCGTTTTTTTTCTAAATTTCGTTTTTTTTCAAATAGCCATTTGTAATGTATCTTACGTCATTTAAGTCTGAAGTATTTTTATGTATGTGTAATTACCATAAAATGCAACATAAATTAAACACTAGATACTGATACGGTACAAATATTTTACAATTTATATGAGTAGCGTACCTACTAATAATCCGTGTTTCTGTACTGTTTCACCAATATCAACGAAGAAATAAAAGTATAGATGAACATTTGTTTTTTTTGTTGTTGTTGTTGTTGTTTTTTTTTTTTTTTTTCGTGAAAGTAGGCCTTTAATAAGTACGAAAATAATATCACGGACAGTATAAAATGCAAATAACTTGTCTAAAGGTAAACACTAATACTAATTTGCCTACTAATATTTTTCTGATTATCATATATAAATAATTTGTCGACTAGATATATGATATGCATTGCTGGTTCTACCATATGTGCAACACGTGCATTTGCACTGGGCTGCAATATCTGTCATTAGTATTTTATTTAAAATAAATATTTCTTGTTGGAGACAGACTTCATGATCATGGTAGCTAAATTTACTAAGCCAGGGGTGCCCACAAGGGGGGCTATGACGCAAATTGCGTCATTGAAATATATGGGGGGTTAAAAATTTATATAAATATGCTTGAGGGTGTGTAAACATTAATCGAAAAGATTTTTTTTTTCATGGAAGAACACCTACGGATAGACAATTGAGGGGAGTGCGTCATGGACATGAGGGGGATGGGCACCGCTGACTAAGCTAACCTTCTATTTGAATACTACACTCATAATTTATCTTTAGGTCGCATTAGTTTAAGTCACATGATCAGTGCTAAAGCAAATGGTAAAATATATCTCAGAATAAAGTGCTTGATTGTTGTCAAATACAGGAACTCAATTCTCGAATGCCTGTCCCCTTTGGTTAGTTATCAAAGTTCTGATATGAAAGCTTCTCTTGTCTTTGTCGCAAATAAGATTGTTATCATGGAAGGTGGAAACAATTTAAAAAAAATAACAGATGTAGAAGGAAAATCAAGAAATAAGGTAAAAGAGCTAGTTGCATTATAATTGCAAACTGATATGTTGAGATTGAAACTCGATATTGAATTCTATAAAAAGCATTAACATCTTTCAGATGTATTTGCTTTATCTTTCACTAACATAATAGATTAATAATTAAAGAAAAACAGACACAACAATATTGTATTTGTAGTAAGTATTTAAGCCTTTCTGAGTGCGAGTGTAGTTTCCCTCCCTTTCGTTGTTCATGCTGGAGTAGCATACTTAAAATCGTGACTTTTAAGATTTGTTCTTTCTGGAGAAAGATTTAGGCGGCAAATTACGTCATTGCGCGGGCGACAAATTGCCTAGGGCCGCAGCCGGCCCGATGATATGTACACTAATGTCCACAATGATTGTCGCATATCTATAACTGTCTTCTTGTAAGAATATAATTTGATAATAATTTTGCAGGGTACTTTTAAAACTGATACTATGTGTATAATCGGAAAATGTATATTTGTTGTAAATTTCAAAGGAAAAGAATTATAAATACGAAAATGAGAAAGAGTAAAAGAAACTGTTGCTAAATGAACAAGAAAGTTTTATTTTCGTTTTATTGTTCTTATTTACTGCTGTTTTGACATGAAATTTTCCACATACATGTCTTTGCCGATTATACACATACTAGCATTATAAGAAATACCAGGCGGATTCGTTATCAAATTATATTCCTACAACAACATATTTATAGACATGCGACAATAATCTTGGACATGAGTGTACATACAAGACATGAATATAGGATGACATAATTTGAAGTAATGTAGGGTGTTTCAAAATGAATATTAGGGTTTTCAAACTTTGTAGTATCTATTACAATTAACTTACAATTATAAGTATTATCAAATTAAAGAGCATCTCAAACAGTTTTGTACACATGCATGCCATGCATTGTTTCCTCTGTCTGCCGTTAGAAAGAGCAAGTAGTAAAGATGGAGACTAGAGACCAGAAAGCTTTGTGTGTTTTAACTTTGCAAAGACTGAATCTGTAGTTACAGTGCAACCGTCTGTGTGAATTGAATGTTTTGTGCCATATGGCGGAAAGTTTATGGGCCTTTCTCACCTATTAACTCAATGTGTGCCATGTGACGAATGAAGCTCACATCGAACACTTGAAGCAAAAACTGTTTGAGGTGTTCTTTTATTTGATGTATCGTTTATAATTGTAGATAAAATGTAATAAGTACTACGAAGACTTAATCCCCGATATTCATTTTGAAACACCCTGCATTTCTCAGCATCAGTATTGGAACTAAGATGTAAAAAGGAGAGATTGTGATTGTTTACAACAACGATATTATTATTAGTCAAGACTATAATTACTACAACAACACAAGTTAGTAGTCAAAAAATGTAATTAAATGTACACTCGTAACCCTTTCGGGCCCAGGTGGCCAAAGTGGCACATACGGATGTGTCAATTTTTTAATCCGCTCCTGTATGGTCACTAATTAAGATATCGGTATATATATTTTTTGCCAAATATGGTTGGTCCATAGTTTATCATTTTAGTTTCTTTATCTTCTGTGCGTCGAATTTCCCTCTCAAATTTCACCCCAGTAAAAATTCGAAAATTTTCGAATTTTCTTTATTACTTTTCCCCTGTAGCTCCTTAAGACTGTAGCTTGTAGAGAGACCTCCTTAAGACTTGTCAGGTAGATACGTCGGATGGATACCTAATTGTTGACATCAATTGGACGGGCTTGCGCGCAGTGTTGCTAACTACGGAAATTAAAATCTCCTTAAATTTGGGCAAAAAATTCGAAATTTTTGTTATAAACCGTACCTATACGTCCGAATGCAAGTGAACTTACGCCAGTCGAACATTTGTTCTTACTGAACAAACTCGGGTACATATCGTTACAGTGGAGTAATTAGGGGACGCACGAAAAATTCGGATTAAGGTTCTAACTCTTGATTTTCCCCTACTTTTCTCTTTATCGAAATATATTTTTGGTAATTAAAAGCATTGTTTCTTAAATATCGCCATGATACTTGTAGGATATATTAGTAATGTACCAGTGTTTATTTTAAGATAGTTTTCGTCTGTCTAGTAGCAGTGTTGTCAGCTACGGAAAATTTTAATTCAAGATGTTAGGGGAAAATTACGTGTTTTGTCTATTATATCCCTCTTGTTGGCTACATAGGAACAAAAGTACCAGTATCGGAAAGTCTTGTCTTTACCCTTCACAACGCACTATAGAAAGTTTCAATAGGATAGTTAGGGGAAGTACAGTTAAGGTTTACAGTAGACCTTGTTCTCTAAGTGGAAAGATAACTGTGATTTTTTAGGTAGACTGAAATATTTTTTAATGACCTGCTTACTTTATTAGATATTGTCACAATACTTGTAGGGTATATTATAGGGATACCAAAGCTTCTTTTAAGATAGTTTGTGTGTCTGCTAGCACTGTTGCCAGCTACAGAAAATTTTAATTTCCGATTTTAGGGAGAAATTTTGAAAAAAATTCCCCTTTTGTCTCTATTATTTCCCTCTTGTTGGCTACATTCAAACAAACGTACCACTATCTGAAAGCCTCGTCCTTAGCCTACACAGCGCACCATAAAAAGTTTCGGTAGAATAATTAGGGGAAGTACAGTTGAGGTTTATAATAAACTATGTTTTGTAAATGGTAAGAAAATTGTGAATTTCTGAGGTAGAATGAGATTTTTTTTTTTTTAATCATGCTTACTTTGTTAGATATCGCCAGGATACTTGTAGGAAGTATTCTTGGAGTACGAAGGTTTACTTTCAGATACTTTACGTCTGTTTTATGGCAGTGTTTCCAGCCAAAACAGTTAATTCCCGATTTAAAGTAAAAAATTTGGCAAATTTCCCTTTCCCCTCTATTGTTTCCCTCTTGCTCGCTACGTTGCAACAAATGTACCACTACCTGAAAGCCTTCTCTTTCGCCTACAGAACGCACCATAAAAAGTTTCACTAGGATAATTAGAGAAGCTGTAGCCCCGGCATATCTGTCGGTTTTTGCTTCGGAGGCGTAAAAAGTGTCAAAATTTCATGTGTATGGAAACAGAGATTTTTTTCTTTCTCTCTTTGAATGGAAGCCAGCGACTTTAGGTTTTCACTGTACTTTGTCAACGTACCAAATAATTTTTTTAGGTGACTTAGACCCATATGGCGACAGTGGTGCTAGATACAAAAAATCTTGAAATTCGGTTGGGGATTTTTTGTAAATTTTCACCCCAACATTTCCCTCAGTAATTTCCCACCCGCTCGCAACACTGCAATGTAACGTACACCAAAAAATAGCCACATTCCTTTTCTAAAAAACAAGGTCTTAACCATATCAATAGGGTAAATGGTTTTTGAGCAATAAGTCACTAACTGACAAAGTAGGAAAACGCCAAAAATGATCTGGGTCCGAAAGGAATAATCACACGATTTTGCTCGTATAGGTACAAGGAAACAAACGATTTGTAAGTTACGAGGGCTTCGACTCAAGTTCTATTGATTATTTCAATAATCTTCAAGATAAATCAATAAATAATAGCTGCCAGAAAAAAAACAGACATTTGAAAAAAAACATGAAAAAGAACGATGTTTTTTATTGAAAAAAAAACTTCACAGAAAAAAAACCGTTTTTTTACAACACTAGTCCGAAGGAGCAACGTCTGGTGAATACGGCGGGTGGGGTAAAACTTCCCATCCGACATTTTCTAAATAGGTTTTGACCGGTTTTGCGACATGTGGACGAGCGTTATCATGTTGAACAATAAGTTTATCATGTCTGTTCTCCCATTCTGGTCGTGTTCTGGCCAGAGCTTGCTTCAAACGCATTAATTGTCGTCGATAACGTTCTCCATTCATAGTTTCACCCGGTTGCAGCAGCTCATAGTACACCACACCTTTCATATCCCACCATATGCACAGCATAACCTTTGCACAGTGAATATCTCGTTTTGGTTGTGATGGACCTGGTTCACCTGGTTTCACCCAGGCCTTTTTTCGTTTAGGGTTCTCGTAATGGATCCACTTCTCATCACCCGTAATAATTCGATGCAGAAACCTCTTTCTGCTCTGTCGTTGAAGCAGCAATTCGCAAATGGTTTTTCGTCTTTCAACGTCTCTGTCTTTCAATTCATGTGGAACCCAATGTGACATCTTTTGAATCATTCCCATGGCTTTTAAGCGTTTGGAGACTGTTGTTTGATCAACGCCTAATGCTGCTGCAAGTTGTTCCTGCGTTTGACACGAATCCTGCTCGAGCAATGCTGTCAATTCTTCGTCTTGAAATTTTTTTTGGCTGTCCAGCTCGCTCTTGGTCTGCCAAGCCGAAATCACCACTTCTAAACCGTGCAAACCACTTCTGACACGTTCGCTCAGCTAGAGCATGGTCACCATACACTTCCACCAAAATACGATCACTTTTAGTCGCACTTTTCTGCATGTTAAAGTAATTCGCACTTTTCTGCATGTTAAAGTAATGCAGCAGGACACCCCGTAAAAACACTTTATTAGGCACAAATTGCGCCATGTTCACTTAACTACAAACTGGTGTTGTTGACGCTTTAATCCACTGCCCTATACTACGAACGATACGCGATGACAGGGGTTTGCAACACATGTGTGGATACACGGAACTGTGGGACGCTCCGTTCGTTGCGCCATCTCTTGTCCACCCGCACGAATTAATTCCTAGACCAATTATATTCATTCACAACTTATCTCCATATGCAAATATACCGTGTAATCTTTTTAATTTTAAAGCAAAAAATTCTGATATTCATTATGAAAAAGTTATAAAAAATGTATTCAGTTTATATCTCGTTGTCTGAGATTCTACAACGCGTATCTCCAGTTTTGGCGAATTTGAGTTTTTGATACCATTAGAATCAGTACAGAATGGCACACAATCTGGTTAAGTAGTACACCTATATTACGACAAATCGCTCTCTTATTCCATCTGTATATTAAGTCTAAAGCTAGTTTTTAAACAGTTTTGTATCTCTTGTAAAATTGGTGAAATGTTACGCGGTGTTGAATCTCAGACGACGATATATATTGTTATTGATGGAACTTATTGTTATTGTTGTAAATGATGTTTCTACATACAGAGAAAACCCGCAAAAGTTGCAGAACATTAACTTTTCTCATAAATCTATGAGAAACATATTTTACTGATTAGAAGGAAGTTCTCACTGTATTGCAAAAATCTGGTAGGACAATTTTCATTTCAGAGGTGGAAAATCCCTTTTATTTATTTATTTATTTCTATTCAGATTTCCATCCAGCGAAGAAAAGTACCGGTAGTCATTTAGACATTGACCCTGATTTGTATCGTAACGTTTTGCAAAAATTGTTTCCGTGCGTTTTTTGCACTAGCGAATTCACTCTTTCGCTAGATATACTTGCGCATGAGGAACAATTTCGTGAGTCACGTGAAGTGTTAGAGCAAGAGTCAAGTAATAGCGAGCGAAGGCTAGGGAGAATACAAAAAGTTAGGGCACGAAAGGTAAAGGGTGAGCGGTATTTGCAGGTACCGTTTCTTATAATATTTAGCTTCCATCCCCTGTAGTAGATTTATACATAAGATTTGACATGACATTTTTGTAGCTTATTCAAGCATTTCCCATATGGTGGAGTTTCTATTTACAACAACACTCAGTTGAGAAGGTAAAAGAAAAGAAAGAAAACATTGGACTCCTTTCCTTTCACTAACAGTAGTTCAAAGTGAGGTTAGTTGAGTTAGTTAGTTTGAAGAAAGATCTGATCCGTACAAGGGCGTAACTTGTGGGGAGGAGGGGCACAATTGCCATCCCAGGGAATCTTCCCGTCATTCGAGGGGGGGCCCACTTTACGACAAAATGTTCTTACTCCATATACGATACGAACATGAAATTATAAATAAAGCATCAAATAGGTTCACTACATTACATAAACAAAACAGCGCACAAAAGATAAATAAAACAAAAATGAGTTGTGGGCCCATTTCAGTAAAAAATGTGTATTATTAGGGCCCTAGAAGTAATATTTATTCGTATGGCTTTGAAATTTCTCAATATTGTCCCCTTAATTAATTTGTCATACGCATGGAACGGTCCCTGGGGCGTGTGGGATGACCCACAGGGTCTGGGGAGCCCATAAATAGTAAGGGAAAGATAGAAAGAAGGAGCCCATTTTCGAATTTTGCGCTAAGCCCAAAACTTTTCGAGGGGCCCAAAATATTAATGCTTCCCCCCCCCCTTAGAAAAAAGCCTAAGTTAGGGCGCTGGATCCGTATTAGAAATTGTAGATGGTACCATGCAGGAAATCTGGATGCTGAACTTGCGGTGACTCAAACCACGCTTCAAGTCCCCACCTGTCGATTTTTCTTCTTTCTTCGAAATTGCACGATTTTGTTGTAGCTTGAGATACTCGAAGAGTGTTTGAAAAATAGAGTGTAAAAAAAAATAAGACGAAAGGAATTGTATGCATTGTACTAAAGTAACCTCCAATGTAAACTAACCTATATATATATATATAAAAGCTCATAAAAAGCAGAACTCTTACTACGTGTGTAAGTGTCGTTAAAAGTATCTTTGAACGAAGTTTGTAATTTGTACCTTCTAAACTGGATTATCAGCTTCAGAACTAATACCCAACATTATTTAGTTATTTATTTATTGCTTAGAATTAGTGATGTAGCAAGGTTGTGTAGATATATTAATATAAGAGAGTTATTATCATTACTATAATGATACATTTCTTTTTTTTTTTTACGCGGTGTGTGTTTTTATTTGTGTTGTTTTTTTATTTTTTATTTACTGTACCCTCGATACTTTGTCTTATGCAAGTTTATTTTTATTTATTTAGTTTTGAAGTTATTATACTTCCATGTTTAAAATCAGGAAGTCGTAGAAATATTGTAATAATACGCCAAAAGTATACCTTGATGAAGAATATCTTTCATCCTCCGTCTCTTCTAATCATGAAATCCTTGCTTCCAGGACCTTCACACACAGTGTTCATGGTTAAAGAACTTTATGTGATCGGTATCTTCCAGAATTCACGTAACAGAACATCTTACAGGGAAGAAATTCTTTATTAAACTCTTGAGGTCTTTATAACAACATAATATACCACCTCGTGATCCTTGAGCCAATAGGAATAAATCAAAATAATTAATTCACTGTCGCACAATATGTCGTTTATTAGAAAGTTCAGATCTTTAACGTGGGACAACTTAAAACATTATAACTTATTTCTTTTTCTATAATAATCAAGCAATCCGTCGTCAAGGTTACCAAAACCTTTCATTACATACATTAAAGGTCTCTATGACAACCTTCAAAAACACAAAATCATAATTTAATGTCTTCTCCTTCTATCAAGATAATAATAATAATAATAATAATAATAATAATAATAATAATAATAATAATAATAATAATAATAATAATAATAAAGAATTTTATTGTCGTTAAGCTATACATAGCAATAGACAACGTCAAAATGTGATACAATATTGATACGTAAGTATAAATAAATAATGATCTATAACTAAATTAATGATGAAATGACATTACAAAATAAATTACAATAACAATTTACATTTTAAATACAAGCTCAACACGAGATTACAAAATACGTTACACTTCTATTGAACAATGAAAATACTCCTGTAAAGAATAAAAGGGCGTTGCAACTAACCAATTGTATAACTTACTTTTGAATCTGTCTAAGCCCTAGATAGCTTATTCATAGCCTAGATAGCTTAATTCACATGCACTAGATAGCTGGCTAGTGCATATGAAAATCAAGAATCGTCCAAAAATTTACAAGCTTATTAAAGAAAATGATACAACATTACAAGCTTAATACAAGAAAATGATAATGATACAACATATCGTTGTATATTGATTGATATGTCTTGAGACTTTACACTGAAAATCTAATCAAAAGAATAGCAAAGCGTGTTGACTTTTCTGTAAATTTTATGTATATCTGTATATCTCCCTTCCTCTTAATGTACTAAGGATTAGGAATTAGGAATTAGATTTCTGGGATTTCGGCATCTATGGCCATATGAGAGATGATGCCCCTCGGCTATCACACTTCCTGGGGAAGTAGAGAGAGAGGAAGAAAGGAAACATCTAGGACTATTATGTTAGGTACCATATCGGCATTTGCCCGGTGTGAATGAGGAAAACCCAGGAAAAGACCTCACTCAGGATGGCTATCCTGAAAAAGCTGTTACGCCTTTTCGACCGAGTGTTCCCACTGGGAATCGAACCCCGCACCGCTCGCACCAAAGGCGAAAGTGTTAGCAATTACGCTACGCGGGAGTAATTTAATGTACTAAGATTGTAAGTAGTGGCAGCATGGGTGGTGCAAACTCTAAATATATGTAGTAATTTAACTCAGGAATACATCTTTAGAAATATTTATTACTGCCGAAATTTTCATTGGGAACCTAGACCTTCGTCAGCTACTTATTTCTTTACATCATGCACACAGCTTTTTAATCACACATCTTATAACTCTAGTATGGTGAAGCTTACCTGTAGTAGTCTGAAAAACAAATACATAAACCGTACTATGATGAATAGTTTGTTACATATATAATAGCTTTAAACACATTAATATTCCTATTTCAGTCACTTATATAGTATAGTGAATTATTTTAGTTGGGAACAATACCCGTATCCTACTTAACTTTTCGATCTGAGAAGGTTCTTTAACCGTGATCCTCTTGATGCGATAATCTACTCTACAAGTTCAACTAACTTTAATCCATTTATAATTTTATATGAAATATAAAGTGTCTTTAATACTTTTGGATATGGACTGGAGTGGACTAGGCGTCTGTGACTCTCTTTGAACAAATGCTATTTCAGTGCAGTTCCCTGCCGTATTTAAATACCTTGAAGACTAAAGAATATATTTTTCTTGTTCTTGTACAGGGTGTCTATCGGTCACGAAAGTCACGAAGGTCACGAAAAAGTTACGAAATCAGAAAACGATCATGAAAGTCATGAAATTTAGCTTTTGGGCCACGATTTTTTTTAACTGTACAAATGTAAGTACAGATTGGAAAATTTTCTTCTGTGAACGTCAAAATTCACCACCAAAAATGTCTATGGTCGGCTTTAGACGCTACCAAATCGCAAGCAAAGTATGTTTCTACCGCATGGATGAAAATTCGGCCAAATTCGCTCTTGAAAATGTTACGAAATTTTATGATTTGGTAAAGAAAAGGTCACGAGAAAGTCACGAAATTTCATTTTGGAATTTTAGTAGACCCTGTTTTAACAACAAAATTCGGACCTCGTGTTTTGAAATATTTAATTTGCAATGATTTAGTATACAATTAACTTTGTTCCTCAGAACCTGTGTTTTGAATTTGCCAAGCACTGTCATTATAAGATTGGTTAGAATTTTCAATGTCAGAAGCGTCATTAAAATAAGAACGGAAGAGTTAAACATTCTACAACATGTAGGAGCTGTTGGGTGATGCCTAGAGAGTTGTGCTTGTTAACGGCTATAAAATGCCACGTGTACCTAGAACTTCGACGATAATATGGAACAAATAAACTCACAAGGTTATCTTCGTTTCGGAAAATAGACATTCTGCAGAGAGGATGTTTTAGCACTTCCTACAGTAAGATGTTAGAAAACCTGAGGAAGGGCTGTAAAGAATACGGGATGAAAATAAATGTTAGAAGATGAAAGCCATGGTGACAGGGACGAAGCATTCGGTGTCAAATATAGAAGTAGGAGAGGAGAAAATAGAGCAGGTTACTAGTTTTCGATATCTGGGTAGTATTATTAGTAATGATATAAAGTGCAAACGAGAAATAAAATCAAGGATAGGAATGGCGAAAGAAGACTTTAGGAGGAAGAAAAGTCTATTTTGTAGGATCTTGAATAAAGAGTTGAGAAAAAGACTCATAAAATGCTTCGTGTAAAGTATTGTACTGTGTGTAGCAGAAACATGGACATTACGCAAAAGTGATGATAAAATACTGGAAGCTTGCGAAATATGGGTGTAGAGAAGAATGAAGAGAATTAGCTAGGTCGAGCGTAAAACTAATGAGTGGGTGTTAGAAATGGTAGGGGAGAATAGAACAGTTTTAGGTATTATTAAGCAGGGTGGATTGATTTAAATCACTTGATTTTTTAAAAATAAAAATCGTTGATTTAAATCAAATTCCGAAATAAATTAATTTAAAGTGAAAATAAGTAAAATCCCGTTTCTGTCCTGTTATTTCGATTATGAAAGATAAAAATCATAATATAATGAGACTCAAATGTATGTACACGGGGGCGCGGTGGCTCAGTGGTAGAGCGTTCAGCTCCGGTGCTTGGGGTCCCTGGTTCGATCCCAGCTCGCGCCGTGTGGACTTTGTGGTGGACAAACACCGTGCTCGTGGGTTTTTTCGAGGTTCTCCCGTTTCCTCCCACTTTCTTCATTCCACCATTTTCATTCATTACTCATCATCACCGTCTCCTTCAGCCTAACCGGCATAACCGTGGGACGTAAAACTTAAAGATTTCATTTCATTTCATTTCAAATGTACGCACAGTACAGTATGAAAACGAATGTTATGCAGATTATGATTAGGGAAAATCCAGTTTTGAATGGATGACGGAGGAATCCTGGTTTCTTCTTTTCGTAACGTAGGATTTTTAAATCCTTAACTATTCCAACGGGGATATCACCATCGACATTTAAGACGAAAATTCTTTTGTGTGCGCGTCTGTTTGTTCCCAAATAATAGAGGCGTATTTAGAGGAGTCCGAGCCTCTCTCCTAAACTTTTTTTATTTTTTATTATATAACTTTAGGTGAAATTTATGTGCCGCAGACTAGTTCCGATTTTTTTTAATATGTCCCTGCCAAATATCAGTAACTTTTGTGGAAAAAAAATGGTGTCATGTTGATAAACGTTGCTGTACTTTTTCCTTAAAGCTTAAGAAACATTGTTTGGGATTGAAATAGGTTAACGATTGGAGATTAATTCAAAACTGAACCCCAATACTTTCACTTAACTGGCATAATTAACATTTAATACTAATTGCTAATGTTTTTTCTTCAGTTTGCGACTTGTATTATACGAGGAGAAAGGTTTGATTTAAATAAAAAAAATCAACAAAAATGATTTTTAAAAAAATCATGATTTTTCCCATCCTGTTAATAAGAAGAGGAAGAGAAACTGGTTGGGACATCGGCTAAGAAGGAACTGTATCATGAGGGACGTGCTAGAGGGTATGATGTCAGGAAAGAGAGGGAGGCCAAAGTTGATGTGTCCATCATGTAGTCAGGGTTCCCACTTGCCCTGGAAATCCTGGAAAACGTGGAAATGTCCTTGAATCAGGGTGTCTATTGATACTGGAAATACTTGAATTGTACTGGAATTTAATTTTGATGCTGGAAGTACTGGAAATATACTAAAATTTTGATCCACATACTGGAAAAATCATGAAACTAGTAATTTGTCAACAATACTTTTTTGTAATTGTCATAGAAACAATTTTGTATTCATTGAGATTGTAAATTTTTCCAAAGCAAGAGTTGTATACATTTTGTAATTAGACATTTAAAGCAATGGTTGGGGTGGAGGGCTGTGAGGGGAGTTGGGAAGCCCATTAAAAAATGTTAAAAAATCATTGTATTAAAAAAATCAAGGTTAACTAAATTTATTTTACAAACCTGAAATCATCAAGAGTGTGATTATTCCTAAAGAACTTTAAAACAAATCATTGTATTAGGCACAGGAATTTTGCTGATAGTTATACTGAATATACTGGAATTATGAAAATGAAACTCAGTATAGACACTCTGTTGAATTGATTTTGTCATAGAAACATTCTGGAAATGTCCTTGAAAATGCATTTCTGTGCTTGAAATTTACAAAAATACTGAATGTCAGATTTTTCATAATTATAATAAAAGATTTTAATTGATTGCTACTTTTGTTGCTATTCCTGTTCTTGTGCTGAATAATAATTTGTCATGATCCTGCATGTATGGATGGTTGGTTGGCTAGGAGAACTTCTTTCATCCACTAGTCTGTCAACCCATTCTTGGATACTGTCTTCACTAGCACTGTCTTCCAGAAACTATGCTCTGTACAAGTACCAATCCTCCATAATCAGTCTAATTTCGCAACAGTACTTACTCTTCATAAAATTTTATATTAATGCTACTCAATTTCTTCCTATACCAAAGAAACTTGCGGTACCAAAGTGATAAACCTCTGGTTCCATTCCTAGCTGAAGATTTGTATGAAGTCTGAATGAAAGTAGCACGCATAATCATCCAAAAATTTGTTCTTGGGACATTATCTTCTGCTGCTACACTATCATAATTCACTCCATCAAAGAGCAACATAGTGAGTGCATCAAATGTGGACTTGGGATTTGCAACTTCACAAAGTCTCCGTAGTACATACAAGGAGAGGAACGTTACTGAAAGGAAAAATTCCAGTTTAGAGTTAAATGCCAGACATTCCTGTACAAATTGCTGTTGTATGTCATACAAAAGAGTCCACTGAAATCTAGGCTTGTGAGAGACTTTACATGCCTAGATCCAGATAGTGTATCATCCGTAAAGTTTCGTGGTGTCCTTCAGTCACTGTTGGAGAAGAAATGGGCTACACCCAAAGAATGTGATCAGTTGTTCGTTTTGTATGGAAAATTTACTGAGCAGTTTAAAAATGCACTTGCTGGGTATAAGTTGGACCCTGAGAGGCTGGATTGTTTTTACACAAAACTGTTGGATGGTTCAGAAGAATTTAAAGATCTGTTGTTAATCATAAAGAAGCTTCTGTTTTTGTCTCATGGACAGACTGCTGTCGAACGAGGCTACAGCATAAATAAAGATCTGCTTGTTGAAAATATGAAGGCAGAAATCATTGATCAGTTTGAGATTGGTGTATGATAACATTTCCCATAAAGACCTTACTTCAATTAACATCACGAAAGAAATGCTGCATCATACCTTCCATACAAGGCAGCGCTATACAGAGCTGGAGAAAATAAGGACTGTTGGAAGAGAAAGTCAAGTGCAGAGCAAGAAGAAAGAGATAAGTGAAATAAAAGGAAATTGATGGAAAAAGTGAATCTTTGGAGACTGAAGCAAATTAGCTTGCACATGAAGCAGAGCACAAGTCTTACTTTACTTTATGGACAAAGTCGTGAGCAGCTTCGCTAGAGACGAAAACCATTATGTCTATAAACGAGGAAATCACACAACTCCATATTCAGTTGGAAAACTTGTAATGTAATTCCTTTTTCTCCCCTAATTATATCTGTCACACAGTCACGCAATGAAGATGCTATGTACGAAGAATAGATTTTTGTTGTTTGTGAACTTGTTCGGTGCACAATTAAAATGTCATGTAGAAAGAATGAAAATACATGTGCTGGATATGGGTGGATCGGGTGGCTATAAGAGGAGTTGGGAGGCCGGCAAAAAAGAAAGAAGAAAAAAAGCACATTACGCTGCGCTTTATGTATTTAATTATTGTTTATTAATACTGTACTTGCATTAATATTCACTGCATAAACTACTGCACTTTTCATTTTTCTGATGTGAGTCTTGAGCCTACAGTTGCATCCTCTTATACCTTTCAGTGTCGAAGTCCTGGAAATTTGATGATTTGTCCTGGAAATGTCCTAGAAATTTTTTGGGGGAAAGAGAGTGTGAACCCTGTGTAGTTCTTCAGATTTTGTTCCCCAGGGTGGACGGACAGACTGAATATATAAAAAGAGTTTTTCATAAACTAAACCCTTTAAAAATGGTTCAGAACACGTTTCTCAGGAAACAAATTTAAATGATTTTCCACAAACCATTGATTGCACTAAATGCCAACATCACTACCATTAATATTTCTAAATTTGGTGTGTTCCTGCGTTGCCTGTTTAAGTTTACTTTTGAGATACATGTATCCCTGCTTGTCCTTTTATACAAAAGATCTACCTAAATCAAAAAATCTATGGTCATTATTCTAATGTTGAAAATGAAATTATTATTATTTTTAGTTTAACGTCGTACGATTATGTCCTTTAGACTGAAGAAGAGAGATGTTTAATGAAAGTGAATAATTATGAAATCAATTTTTTGTACTCTCCCACCGAGAATCGAACCTGGTACCACATGCAACAAAGGCGTACACGCTAGCCACTAGACCAACGAAGAAGGCTGAAGGCCTGTGCACGTACATAGACATATAGACCGCTGTGTAAAACATTATATTAAGGTGTGATCTCCATACAACTATTTGTTAAGAATAGACTAGGTTACTTTATTCTCATCTGCAATACCTGCATGCACTTCTGCAGCTCAGCAAGCACATTCAATATCCCGTTTATGCTTCCTCACGGAGTGCCAATAAATTTTTTAAAACCCTCATAAACGCTAGGCCATGATCAACAATGAAGAAGGTTAACAATATAAGATGATAAGGCGATATGTTATCGCAAGTACAAGCTATAAGAAACACTTTAGAATAGCTGTCTTCAGTTTGGTGACCCAAAAAAGACACTCTTCACCTTTTCTTTTGAATACCCTCTCATTCATTCGTACAGTATCTTTAAGTTTCTTCCAGCACATAACACACTGATATTCATTCACAACACCGCGAAATAAACACAAGAGCTTCGTTCGTAACATTTTTCAGAATCATTACACAGTAGCTGTACTCCCTTGTAGTCAAAAGACATTAAATTCATTTTGAAGTTTAAGAATTACGTCCTCTTTCAATCCTTAGGCGGGACTCTAAATATTAGATCTGAATCCAGTAGCCACCTCAGAGAATTCTGTCCGCAATGGCCAGAAATTTCACGCCTTGCCTTAGGGACAAAGTTACTCTGAGATTATAAGCCGTTGATGTAACCTAAGTGACGGTTTATCCACATCATTTATGCCAACAATTACTTTGTATTGTGCAACATTTTCATGCTTCCATTGTTGCTTTAATACTAACATTTTCTGCTTTAAATAGAATATAATAAACAATTAAGAGGACCAAGCATAGTGCATAGAAATTTTAAACATTAAAACATTCATTTTTTTAAAATAAGTTCTCACTACGTGCGCAATAATGCGGACATTAAAACATTCCTTCATCAATTTAAAAATTTCAGTATTTATGTAAGATTCGTATGGTGCCTTGCTCAATCTGATAAAAATATCTCAATACTTACGCTATATTATCAAAACCAATAACAAACTGACGTATTTGCACAGGCACAAAAACAGTTTATTATGAGATTCAAAAAACTTATTATCTTCGTGAATAAAGACGTTTGTAACGTATAGCCATTTTAAAAAATTAACGTTATGTCTACATGTATTAAGAGAACCTTGATCGATGTTCAATATACACACAGCTCCGTTTAATAAAGGAAAGAAATCTTCCTTTCAGTTATTTCAATGAAACTAGATGGCTATCGATACCAATGACAAAACAACGAAAAAAAAATCCTAATTTTTTTTTAAAAATCAAATGTTTTGGCATTATATGACGATAATCTAAACGAAAGAAATAATATCTAGCAGTGTTTCTTTCAGAAACAATGTTCCGGGGGAAGGGGGCACACTTGGTATTCCGGGGGGAGGGGGCACTGCTGATACTATTCTATTTATGATTATATTATAGACATTGTTTTGGTCTGAAAGAAACACTTATATCTAGGATAACATATACGCGTAATACTTACAATTCTGCTGAAAGAAGGAAGGAAATATTCCAGTCGTTTCGCTAGAATTACGTGACCATCAACATAGAGTATAAAAAGACAATGAATCTAAATTTTAAAGAAATCATCAGAGGAAATAACTGATTTTACCATCACTGGAAAGGAGAATTCGAATCCAAATCTTCGGTTACAGTACCAATGCGTAAACCACTACATTAGCCAAGTCCACTCCTTGAACAGCTATACATTTTATATGAGTCTCTTGAAGTCTGTGCTCAGCTACTTACACTACATGGACTTACTACAACACCTGCTGTGCTTGGACAATTCAGTGAAATGAATAAAAAAGAAATGAAAAAAAAAATCTTTTTAAGTTTTACGTCCAACGGTTATGCCTCCTAGGCTAAAGGAGACGGTGATGATGAAAAATGAATGAAACGGTAGAAGGAAAAAAATGAGAGGAAACGGGAGAACTCCGAGGAAACTCACGCACATGGGGTTTCTCCGTCAAAGCTCACTTGGCGCGAGCTGGGATCGAACCAAGGACCCCATGCACCAGAGGTGAACGCTTTACCACTGAACCATAACGGCCCGATAAAAGAAATGAAATAAAGTTTTTTTTTTTTTTTTTTTTTTAAGTTTAAGGTCCACGATTATGCCTTTAATGTTAAAGAAAACGGATGATTAATGAAAGTGAATGATTGGGAAATTACATTTTTGTGCTCTTCCACCGGGAATCGAACTCGGGACCACGTACATCAAAGGCATACGCGTTAGTCATTAGACCAGCGGCGAAGGGCTTTGGACATCTCAGTGTTTACATTACAGATCAGTCGTCCAAGTTCTCACACTTAGTATATCATTTAAAGATGTTAATTTATACTCAAAACATAAAGCTGGTACATGGTTCTGAAGCTTTAAAAACTGATTATTCTATTAAATTTTGAACGATGTAGTAATTTTACGTTTTGAGTACAAATTAATCTCTTTAAAGTGATACTCAAAGAGTGGAAAATACACGACTGAATCAAAAATCAAGCCATTTATTTACAATGTATATATACAGTGTGTCTACTAGTCTGGAAAACCTGGAAAAGTCGGGGAATTTTCTGTATATTCTGGAACTTTTTGTAGAGTTAGGCTTGTTTCATTGCTTTTATATTTTATCTGCACAATGTTTGGAAAACAACTTTTCACGACAGCAGAAGTCATCATACAATGAAGGACTTCTAAAAGAAGTTGGCAACCCTTGCGTCTGGGGCTCGTGGTTTTTGATCTCCATGTTAAAAACTGATCCTCATGTGCAGGGGTGTAGCTAGGCTATTGCAACCGGTGACCCCCAATAAAGTCCTAAATAGCACATGTTCTGATCTTGATTTTAATGTAGCGATAAGTAAGAGCCTAACTATGTATGGTTAACTCTAATTTATAATATTGGGGACGCGGTGGTTCAGTGGTAGAGCCTTCACCTCCGGTGTTTGAGGTCCCTGGTTCGATCCCAGCCCGCGCCGTGTGGACTTTGTGGTGGACAAACACCGTGCTCGTGGGTTTTCTCGGGGTTCTCCCGTTTCCTCCCACTTTCTTCAGTCCACCATTTCACTCATCTCTCATCATCACCGTCTCCTTTAGCCTAACCGGCATAACCGTGGGACGTAAAACTTAAAGATTTCATTTAATTTTTACAACGACTCACCAAAGGTAGTCGTCAACCCTGGTTCGGCTAATAATATCAGTAACTCTGGAATGGTATTATTTGTTTACACATTAAAATATCTTCCGTGATTACATTTACTAGTATTCTCACCTTTTAAACTGAAATTACAAAACGATGATACGTTTTAAACAATTTTATTCGTTGATTCTTGTTGAACGGATATGCACATAGACTGTATTACAATCGTACATGTTAGTTAGGTATCTATCAACAACCACATAGCAACCAACTATATAATAATGTCTATTTTTTCTATATTAAAAACATTCTTCTTATGTTATTTTTAAATTAACATTATATCTGGTATAGTGCTTATGTAGAAGCACTTTCTGCCCAAAAATACAAGCAATTATCAATTTATACAAAGTATCTCGTTGTATAAAAATGTCGCCCGACGATGGGACTGAATATAAAAGTTACAAGGGAGCTTGTTTTTTTTATGTTTAAGAACCACTGGTCCGTTTATAAGAACAATATTCCATTAATTATATTCTATACATTTTGATCGACCCTCGTATGTATATATAACATTATTTATTTTCATTCATATAAATATATTTATAATAAATCTTTCATTTCATTATCATTTATCTTTTATTACAATAATATATATATATTATTATTAAAACGTCGTCGCTTATTTATATAATTAACGAAGGGTACGAATTCAAAATAGTAAGAAACAATTACATTTAAAACATGAGTCATCATGATCAAGGGCGTATTATATATTAATTACTTTAGATGATATTCAACAGTATGCATTGTATCAATTAGGCGTCAGAATATAAAAGAATCTTATTCAAGTAACATATAAGGTGGTACATGAAGACAGTCGTCGAATAATTAGCTTAATAGAATGAATCATATACTTAAAATAATCTTTGCTTTTAATGAATCGAACTATAACTCTTTCATATTAACAAGAAAGAATTAAAATCATTTGAAAATTATCATTTGTTGAAACAAATGTGATAAAATATTTATGAGTTCATTAACTAATCCTATCAAGTATAGTGCTTGTATATCGAAGTCATAAGAATTGTTTTCATTATTGATATTAACACATAAACTTAAAAATAAATGTTCACAAGAATCTATAGTTGGTATGGGTTTAACCCTTACTTCATTAACTAGAGTCAGTTTAAATTTGTACTAGTATATGATTCTAATAGAGTACATTGTACTGCACTATCATGATTAGGTTCCGCAATATTTTGTACATGTATTGCGTCGTGATTCTGATTTTGATATGAAGTGTCATCTCTTGAACAACGATTATGTCTATACATAGAATTTGTAGCGTTTCTAGAATTTTGCCATGTATTTCGATTGCTTTTATGCCTACTTCGGTTGAGTGATCGGACATAATTGTTGTCGCGATTGGTTAGGTTAGGCGGATTCCCAACATAGCTTTGCCTATTTTGCTCATTCTGATGGCTTGAATTCACTCGGTTTAGGTTGTGTTTCGTATCGTTCACACTACGGATATTTAGATTCCGAACAGGTACAAAATGATCTGAATCATTTTTATTTTTACCTACCCCAGCTTGTTGATTCAGAGCATGGTATTGAGTTTCATAGCATTGAACAAGCATTAATAAATGGTTAAAACTCATACATTGGGTAGAAAACAGGATCTGTTGTAACTTAAACGGTAGCAAATTTCGAATTGATGCTATGATTCTAGATTCTGATTGCAATGGATTTACGACTTTTAATTCATTATATGTATTTACAACAAAATCGATAACAGATTTATGCAAACGAGGATTGAAATGTTGATTTCTAATCGTGGCATTTCTGTTTGCGAGCAAAAAGTCATTTTCATAATTTGCGATTAGCGCTGCTTTGAACTCGTCATACGTATTGATGTGATCACGCACTGCTTTAAACCATAAAGAACATGGTGGGAGTAATAAATGAGGGATTAATTTCATATATTGTGACTTATCTATACACATTATATTGCACTCATCCTGAAATTTTTCTAGGAAAGAAGTAGCATTCTCATTACATTTACCACTGAACTTGCTCATAGCGCGTATTTCACTCATCTTTACGCTTAACTTTACCTTTTTTTCATCATTCCGTGTTCTTGTTGAGTGACAATTCTTACCTATGACGTGATGTGTAGTTACACCATCTCTTTTCTGCACATCGGTACTCCTTGGATAAATTTCTTCCAAAATAATGTCCTCATCAGATACGGGTGAAGGCGAAGTCATCTCTTGTGGACAAGGGAATTCTACACGATCGTTAACCAGGTTGTTACAGTATGTGTTGTCCTTGATCTGTAGTGTCCTGATTTTCTCTTGTAAGGTAGCTATCAACTGAGCATTCGCGCGTATCTGGTTGGAGTTATCCGTGACCTGAATCTTTTGTTGCTGTACAGTAGATTCTATTACTTCCAAATCCCTTTTTACACCATTGACTTCTTGGACTAGATGGTTTTGATTATCCTGGAACTCCTCAGATATTCTTTTTAACTTTTCATCAAACTGCGCGGTGATGTCATTCATCGCCTGTATAATAAATTGTTTCGTCTCTTCTGACTTTTGCTCCAATCGTCTGTTGGATTCCATGGACTTCTGTTCCATCGTCTGCTTTAATTCTTGCTTTAATTCTTCATATTGTCTGTTGGATTCTTCGGACTTCTGCTCCATCGTCTGCTTTAATTCTTCATATTGTCTGTTGGATTCCTCGGACTTCTGCTCCATCGTCTGCTTTAATTCTTCATATTGTCTGTTGGATTCCTTGGACATCTGAACCAAATTTTGTTCTAATCGCTTCATGGCTTCCGAATCATCCTTTCGACATTGTTCTTGCCGCTGTAAGGCTAGCAAAATCCGGTCTTCTAATGTCATTCCTGGTGCTGCACTTTGCTCACCGTTATCACAATCACTGGTTTCTTTCTCTATGGCCTCACCGTTCATTTTTCGTATGATTATTCTACCACTTCTAAGTCTTGTCAAGTTCGTAATCATTAACCTTATTACAGAAGTAAATTCACCCTTACTTTACTTCGGGATATGAATTTACAAGATCCCGGGTGAGGTAAACCAAAATTTTTACAACGACTCACCAAAGGTAGTCGTCAACCCTGGTTCGGCTAATAATATCAGTAACTCTGGAATGGTATTATTTGTTTACACATGAAAATATCTTCCGTGATTACATTTACTAGTATTCTCACCTTTTAAACTTAAATTACAAAACGATGATACGTTTTAAACAATTTTATTCGTTGATTCTTGTTGAACGGATATGCACATAGACTGTATTACAATCGTACATGTTAGTTAGGTATCTATCAACAACCACATAGCAACCAACTATATAATAATGTCTATTTTTTCTATATTAAAAACATTCTTCTTATGTTATTTTTAAATTAACATTATATCTGGTATAGTGCTTATGTAGAAGCACTTTCTGCCCAAAATTACAAGCAATTATCAATTTATACAAAGTATCTCGTTGTATTTTCTAATTTATAATACAATGCGTACGTACATTAGTTAGATTTAAAACTCCTATTCCATTTCCTCCATATTCCATCTTCATTGCAGTTTGGCGTTCGCGTGTCTTTTGTGATGTTTATTATTATTTTGCAGGTAATTTCTGTGAATATTTTTGGTGTGCTTGTAACCTTTTAATAAGATCATTTTTTCTAGCAATTGCTCATATTTTTATAGAAAACGTGAATGTAATAAACAGAACTGAGCGATTATTACTACACTTGATGAAGTATATCGATTTAGTTTCAGGTAGTAATCGAGAACCATCTTGTGACAACTTTAAAATTATTAAATCATGTCTGAAAGATTCTTTGGTTGGAGCTAAATTAGCTTCCTTCCAATCCGTTATCGCGGACATTCAATCTTTTCTTACGAAATTTCAGTCAGATTCACCAATGCTTGTTTTTCTTTATGGTGAAATACTTAACCTTCTGAAGTCCCTTAAGATTTAATTTGTTAAAAAATCCATTGTGTTTAAAGCAGCAAGTTCTGCAGATCTGATGAAAGTTTGCCTAAAAGATTATAGTAAGGATCTGTGTTTGATTAAGCAGGTTGATATTGGATTTGCAACACGTATAGCATTAAAATCAGAGAAGTTATCTGAACTGATATCCTTCGTTTTCGGAGGGATTGTTTGCATATTTTAACAGGTTTTTGTAAGAAGATTCTGTGTAAATTGCCATTGAAATACAATCTAACTTATTGCGTTGCGTGCCTCTCTCCCGATTCAGTTTTAAACAAGAGACTTGGAGAGGAACAAATAAACGTAGCATTGGAAGTGCTTGTAAAGATCTGGCTCAGCTGCTGATGAAGTAAAATGACTCTACAGTGAAATTTGTACTCAAGATTCAGTTATCACAAGAATGAAGAATTTTGACATGACTAAGGATCGTTTAGATCACTTGTGGTTCTTCACTCTTCACAACACTAACACCAACAATAACTTTTGAGCATTCGTTAAGAAAATTCTAGTGTTATCACACGGAAACGCTTTCGTTGAACGCAATTTCTCATTGAATAAGAAAATTACACGAAGAGTCTTTAGTTTCGCAGAGAATAGTACATGATGCTGTCACGTTCTACGAAAGTATTCAGGCAATGCCAATCTCAAAACAATTAATTCATGCTGCAAGAAATGCAAATGGTAAATGGAAAGAGGCTCTCAGAAGGCTGACGCAACAACTGAGTCAGAGAAAAAT
Source organism: Thermobia domestica (assembly GCF_964235325.1). Classification (NCBI taxonomy): domain Eukaryota; kingdom Metazoa; phylum Arthropoda; class Insecta; order Zygentoma; family Lepismatidae; genus Thermobia; species Thermobia domestica. Next base: position 2,651,363 of record NC_137468.1, read on the forward strand.
CGTTCAAAAGAAAGAAAGAAGGTAGCTGCAGAGTTGGAAGAACTGAAGAAAAA